>NC_053448.1:36853958-37170576 GCF_007990345.1 Gossypium hirsutum | reverse complement strand
GAGTTACTAACGGCTATCCGAATTTGAACGAGGAGCTATATCCGGTTAAATCCCGAAGTAGTGATTTGGTAATGAATGAGCTTGCTGTATATTCCAGCGAATACTCGAAAAAACATCCCAATATGGGGATATGTTACGTATGTGTTGAATTTAATCGAGCCCTTACAAATAAATGTTCGCTCAGTGATAAACGAGCTACCGGCCTTCGGCTAAGTTAGTCTATTGTGTATGTACATAAGGTTGTTAATGTTGTGAAGCAAGTTTGATATCGGTAAATTGCGTATTGTGAAATATTCCGTTTAGCTAATTGTGTGTTATTCTTTGTTTATGCTGGAATTCCTTGCTCAAAACTTACTAAGCATAAATTGCTTACTCGTTACACTGCTCCTCTGTTTTATAGATTTTTGGTTCTCCAGCTATCGGACTCGGGATCTTGAAGTCGAAATCGCCCACACTATCAAAGGCTCTTTGGGTACTATTTTGGTTGAATTTTGATATGGCATGTATAGGACTACCCATTGTTGTTTCGAGTACTTTATGAAATGTATAAGTGTACAGCCATGCGAAAATGGCTTGTAGAAGTGGAGTATGGCATTAGACCATTCGTGTTTATGAATGTATAGATGGTTTCATGATGTAACTATAGTTGGAATGGAAGTGTTGAGCAAATGATCAGCCATTGTAATGGCTAAGTATGATCATATGTGGGCATATGTATGACAAGGCCCTAGTTGGTCCATGAACCCGAAATAGGTAAGGTTTACTTTGAAAACAGAGGCTGACAGCAGCAGTGGTGTGGATTGGAAAAATCACAAGAATTCGTAGAAGTGGAATTAAATAGTGAATAAATTATGTAATCGAACCTTGATGAATCTACTTTCATATGAAAGTAACGAAACAATCATATGAACAGTACAGTAAGAGATATTCAGGTTCTTGTGGAACAGGGCAGAACAGTTTCTGGATTCCCTGTTCCGACTTTGGAAATTCACTATAAATTGACCAGAGATAATTAGGGGTCATACCATATATGTATGGATTTCTCTATGAGTCTAGTTTCCATAAAACAAACGGCATCAGTATTGAAGCTCTGTACAGAGAGATATCCAAGTCGTAATGAGAAAAGGTCAGTGTAGTCAACCCTGTAACATGGGAGACTTTGACTAATAAACTGTACTAATTGGCCCGACCAAAAATTCTAGAAAAAAATACATAGGTGGGGACATGAGTCTAGTTTCAGGGAAAAATCACAAAACTGATTTTCGGGTTGTGAAACTCAAGATATGATTTTTGAAGTGACTAGTACTCAGACTGGGCAGTGTCTGGAAAAATTTTTCAAAGTTTGTTAACATCTCGTGTCCGACTCCGGTGTCGGTCTCGGGTTCGGGGTGTTACAAATAAATTGGTATCTGAGCTACGGTTTAGTCGATTCTAGGACTACGGTAATGTGTTGGGTCTAGCTATACATGCCATTTTATGTGATTACTTGATAGTGTGGTGATTCTGACAATTGTAAATGTGTTTATAGTAATGGATCCTGATCGTGACCGAGAGGTAGCTGATGATCTTGAGAGTGTAGCGCCTGCTCCGCACAGGACAGTGCCGGCAGACTCTCAACCTAATGCTAGTAATCCGAATGATGAAGCTAGACAAGCATTCTATAGCGTGATGAATGATTGGTTCAACCAATACATTCGAACTAATATGGTTGTTCCACAACCTCCATTCCCGACAAATACTACCCCCGCACCTACAATACCACCGGTAACGGACCAAATAAGGTCAAATAAGCCCCAATTGACAGAATCCGAAAACATGGGGCTACTGAATTTAAGGCTATGGATAGCGATGATGCGAGCAAGCTGAATTTTGGCTGGACAACACTATCCGGGTACTCGATGAGCTATCTTGTACACCCGATGAATGCCTAAAGTGTGCTATCTCCTTGCTACGTGATTCTGCCTACTATTGGTGGAGTACTCTGACTTCTGTTGTGCCCGAGAGCAAGTAACTTGGGAGTTTTCCAAACTGAGTTTCGGAAAAAGTATATCAGTCAGAGATTTGTTGATCAAAAACGGAAGGAATTCTTGAGCTTAAGCAAGGCTCCATGTCGGTTACTGATTACGAGCGAAATTTGTTAGACTTAGCAAATACGCTCGGGAATGTGTTCGTCCAAAGCTATTATGTGTAAACGCTTCGAGGATGGGCTGAATGAAGATATAAAAATGTTCGTTGGCGTTCTTGAAATACGAGAGTTCGTGGTACTTGTTGAACGAGCTTGTAAAGCCGAAGAGCTTAGAAAAGAAAAGCAAAGAGTTGATGAGGGAACTGGAGAGTTTCGTAAAAGATCCTCGGGAAGGTCTCTTCAACAGACATCGAAGAGATTTCGAGATGATGCGGGCCAGTTTAGAGGCACTTCGAGCCTTTTTAGACGAGATCGTGATCGACCCCTTGTGGGTACACGAGGCACTTCGGTCGCCAGTGTTGGGAATGAACGTCGAGATAGAACGAAATGTCGATATTACGGTAAATGGCATTCGGGGAGTTGTAGATTCCCTGACCGCTCCTGTTACAAGTGCGGATCAGTTGACCACTTCATTAAAGATTGCCCGAGGTTGTTTGAACAGAATGAAAATCAGAGTGGGAAACTGGGTGCTACCACTGCTCGAGGTAGACCATCTGGAAATACGAGCAATGCTAGTGGTGGTCAGAGAGGATCTAGAGATGATATAACAGATCCGAAGCTCGTGCGCCTGCTAGAGCTTATGCTATACGTGCCCGCGAGGATGCTTCTTCGCCTGATGTTATTACCGGTACATTCACTCTCTTTGATACTAATGTAATTGCTTTGATTGACCCCGGTTCTACTCATTCTTACATATGTGAAACCTTAGCATCCAGTAAGACTTTACCTATTGAGTCTACTGAGTTCGTAATTCGGGTGTCAAATCCCTTGGGTCATTACGTGCTTGTCGACAAAGTGTGTAAGAAATGTCCCTGGAAATTCGAGGTTCCTGTTTTCCGGCGGACTTGATGCTTTTGCCGTTTGATGAATTTGATGTTATCCTTGGTTTGGATTGGTTGACCGCGCATGATGCGGTTGTGAATTGCAAGAGCAAGACTATTGATTTGAGGTGCGCAAATAATGAAGTAGTCCGAATTGAGTCTGCGGACTTGGAGGGGATGCCAGCTGTAATATCAGCAATGTTGGCACAGAAATATGTAAGAAAAGGGTGCGAAGCATACCTTGCGTATGTACTTGATGACAAAAATTAGAAAAGAAACCCGAATCTGTGCCGGTGGTTTGTGAATACCCGGATGTTTTTCCGGAAGAATTACCGGGTTTACCACCTGTTCGGGAGGTAGAGTTTGGTATTGAGCTTGTACCTGGGACTACGCCGATTTCGATAGCTCCGTATCGTATGGCACCAACCGAGTTAAAGGAGTTGAAAGCTCAGTTGCAAGAACTGACGGATAGAGGTTTCGCTCGACCAAGTTTCTCACCTTGGGGTGCACCAGTATTGTTCGTGAAAAGAAGGACGGAACCATGAGGTTGTGCATTGACTATCGTCAGCTGAATAAAGTGACGATAAAGAAAAAATATCCGTTGCCGCGCATCGATGATTTGTTCGACCAACTGAAGGGAGCCTCAGTGTTCTCAAAAATAGATTTGAGATCGGGCTATTATCAGTTGCGAATTCGAGATTCAGATATTCCTAAAACTGCCTTCAGAACGAGATATGGTCACTACGAATTCTTAGTGATGCCGTTTGGGCTCACTAATGTCCCTGCAGTATTTATGGATTTGATGAATCGGATCTTCAGACCGTATTTGGATCGGTTCGTAGTTGTGTTCATTGATGACATTTTGGTCTATTCAAGAGATGAGACCGAACATGCTGAGCATCTGAGGCTAGTGCTGCAAATTTTGCGGGATAAGCAGTTATATGCTAAGTTCAGTAAGTGTGAGTTCTGGTTAAGAGAGGTTAGCTTCTTGGGTCATGTGGTATCCGCGTCGGGTATTCGAGTTGACCCGAACAAAATTTCAGCCATACTTGACTGGAAACCTCCGAGAAATATTACTGAAGTTCGGAGCTTTTTGGGGCTCACCGGTTATTACCGACGATTTGTGAAAGGTTTCTCGATGATAGCCACACCAATGACGAAGCTACTTCAAAAGGATGTTAAGTTCGAGTGGACGGAGAAATGTCAGAAAAGTTTCGACCAACTGAAAACTCATTTGACTGAAGCTCCAATTTTGGTGCAACCCGAATCAGGTAAAGAGTTTGTCATTTATAGTGACGCATCCCTACTTGGGTTGGGTTGCGTATTGATGCAAGAAGGTCGAGTCGTGGCCTATGCGTCGAGACAATTGAAGCCACACGAGAGGAATTATCCGACCCATGATCTCGAACTAGCTGCCATCGTGTTTGCTTTAAAAATATGGCTACATTATCTGTTTGGTGAGAAGTGCCATGTATTTTCGGATCACAAAAGTCTCAAATATTTGATGACTCAACGAGACTTGAATCTGCGACAAAGACGTTGGCTTGAGTTGTTTAAAGATTACGAGCTTGTCATTGATTACCACCCGGGAAAGGCTAACGTGGTTGCGGACGCCTTAAGCCGGAAGTCATTGTTTGCTTTACGAGCGATGAACGTGCATTTGTCTGTTCTACCAGACAATGTGTTAGTAGCTGAATTAAAAGCTAAACCATTATTGACTCACCAAATTCGTGAAGCTCAGAAAGTCGATGATGAATTGGTTGCAAAACGGGCTAAGTGTTTTCCGAACGAGGAATCAGAGTTTCAAATTGATGATGATGATTGTGTGAGGTTCAGAAATCGTTTGTGTGTTCCAAGGAATTCGGAACTCATTTCGATGATTCTGAACGAAGCCCATTGTAGCCGAATGTCAATTCACCCGGGGAGTACGAAAATGTACAACGATTTGAAACGTCAATTTTGGTGGCATGGTATGAAACGGGACATCTCCGACTTTGTTTCGAGATGTTTAATATGTCAAGAAGTGAAAGCGGAACATCAAGTGCCTTCAGGATTACTCCAGCCGATCATGATACCCGAGTGGAAATGGGATCGAGTCACAATGGACTTTGTGTCCGGACTGCCCTTGTCAGCAAGTAAGAAGGATGCTATATGGGTTGTTGTTGATAGACTGACTAAGTCGGCTCATTTCATCCCCGTACGTACGGATTTTTCATTGGATAAACTAGCTGAATTGTACGTTTATCAAATTGTGAGATTACACGGGGTACCTGTTTCTATCGTGTCGGATAGAGATCTGAGATTCACCTCACGATTTTGGAAGAAATTGCAAGAAGCTCTGGGTACCAAGCTGCATTTTAGCACTGCTTTTCACCCCCAAACCGATGGTCAATCCGAGCGGATAATTCAGATACTTGAGGATATGTTGAGATGTTGCATCCTCGAGTTCAGTAGTTCATGGGAACGGTATTTACCTTTGATTGAATTCGCTTACAACAATAGTTTTCAATCAAGTATTAAGATGGCACCTTACGAGGCTTTGTACGGTCGTAAATGCCGTACACCATTGTTTTGGACCGAGCTCGGTGAAAGTAAAATTTTCGGAGTTGATTTGATTAAAGATGCTGAACAGAAAGTAAAGGTAATCCGTGAAAGTCTGAAGGTAGCCACGGATCGTCAGAAGTCGTACGCAGATTTGAAACGAAAAGACATCGAGTATTAGGTGGGAGACAAAGTGTTCCTTAAGGTTTCACCTTGGAAAAAGATACTCAGGTTCGGCCGTAAGGGCAAGTTGAGCCCAAGATTCATTGGGCCGTACGAAATCTCCGAACGAGTTGGTCCGGTTGCGTATAGATTGATTTTGCCCCCGGAGCTTGAAAAGATTCATGACGTCTTTCATGTTTCGATGCTTCGACGCTATCGATCTGATCCATCGCATATAATTAGCCCATCAGAGGTTGAAATTCAAGTCGACATGAGCTATGAAGAAGAACCGATGCGTATCCTAGCTCGTGAAGTGAAGGAGTTGCGAAACAAAAGAGTTCCGCTAGTAAAGGTGTTATGGCTCAAACACGGGATCGAGGAAGCTACTTGGGAGACCGAGAGCTCGATGAAAGAACGATACCCAAACCTATTTACCGGTAAGATTTTCGGGGACGAAAATTTCTTAAGTGGGGGAGAGTTGTGACAGCCCAAAGTTGACCCTAGTCGGGAAGTGGTTTCGGGACCGCTAAACCGAGTCACCGAAATGTTTGAATGTGATACTTATTGTCTAGAATATGTAATTATGAATGTGTGAAAATTTCAAGCTTCAATTTGGTTGATTTCATGTGAATTTAGTCAATAGGACTTATGTGAGAAAATTCTAAAATGTGATAGGTCAATGTGTGAGGACCTATTAGTGCATGTGGACAAAGGGGGGACTTGCATGCCAAATTCCCCCCTACTAGTAGTGGTCGGCCATGACAAGCATGGTAGACCAAGTTTGATGGCCAAGACATGTCATAGACATGTTTTGTTGGTGCATCATGGGTGGAAAAAAATAAAATAATAGGCATGGAAATTAAATAATGAAAAGGAGTATGATGAATACACAAAAAAAAAGTGTGTAGTTGATTCTTTTCCCCCCCCATTGCCGTGAGCTAAAGAAAAGAGAGGAGAAGATCTTTGTTCATCCTTTTCTCACCTTCATTTAGCCTAAATTAGAAAGAAAAACAAAGAAAAAAATTTCTCATCCTTTGGTTCATCCTTGGCCAAAAATTTTAAGGAGGAAAGAAGAAGAAAGGTGAAGAGATTCGGCCATGCATGTAGCTAGGCTAAGGTATGTTTGATGATGTTCCATGAGATGCATGCATGTTTTAGTTGTTAGCTTGAGTTCTACCTAGCCCATGGTCTAAATCTTGCTATGTGATGGAAATGGCACTTGACCATGGATGCATCATTCTTGGTTGGTGTTTGATGTTGTGGTGATGAGGCATGAGGATGAGTTAAGATTCGGCCTAGGTGGAGGTTGTGTTAATGCCATTGCATGCAAAATATGAAGCTTGTTAATGATGCATGTGATGATGGCTTGATGATTCTTGAACCTCCTTTTTAGCATTTTTGTGTGAGCACATATGTGCATTGGTTGCTAAATGGAGAAGAATCGGCTAGCAAGATGTGCGCTAAGGCGGAATGTAACTTTGCATGTTAATGAGCAATGCATGTGTTAAATTGATGAAAAGGGGGAGGATGCTTTACTAGTGTGTATATGTGTGTATTAAGTGTTGAAATCGACCCCAAAAATAGACATGCATATTCGGCCAAGGGGAAAGAAATTAGCTAATATGTTGTGTTGATGCATGATTTTTGCATGTATGAGACTTTAATGTCTAATGTATAAATATGGGCTAAGTGTCTTGTGTTCATCTTTTTGATGCCTAAATGATGAAATCAATTTATTTGTTTAATTAAGCTCAAGAGCAAAGGGGAAATAAATCCGATAAAGGGAAGGAAAAAGTGGTTGAATAGCTAGCGGAATCGTTCGACAACACCCGAGGTAAGTTCTTGAGTAAGAGAGCTTAAATTACGATGTGATTAAATCATGCTCTATGTGTGGCTATTGAGCCGAATGTGCAAGGACGATATGTGCCTTGTGTTTGAGTTTCGCAAATGAAAATGAAATATGAATGTGCCATGAATTATTGTTAGATGTGCATGATTAATTGAATGCTGTCCGGGCTAAGTCCCGAAGGCTTTGTGCTAAGTGAATATATCCGGACTAAGATCCGAAGGCATTTGTGCGAGATACAAATTCCGGGTTAAGCCCCGAAGGCCTTTGTGCGAGATACTAAATCCGGGTTAAGTCCCGAAGGCATTCGTGCAAGTTATTAAATCCGGGTTAAGTCCCGAAGGCATTGTGTGAGTTACTAAAACCGGGCTATGTCCCGAAGGCATTTGAACGAGGAGCTATATCCGGTTAAATCCCGAAGGTACGTGATTTGGTAATGAATGAGCTTGCTGTAAAATTCCAGCGAATACTCGAAAAAACATCCCAAATATGGGGATATGTTACGTATGTGTTGAATTTAATCGAGCCCTTACAAATAAATGTTCGCTCAGTTGATAAACGAGCTACCGGCCTTCGGCTAAGTTAGTCTATTGTGTATGTACATAAGGGTTGTTAATGTTGTGAAGCAAGTTTGATATCGGTAAATTGCGTATTGTGAAATATTCCGTTTAGCTAATTGTGTGTTATTCTTTGTTTATGCTGGAATTCCTTGCTCAAAACTTACTAAGCATAAATTGCTTACTCGTTACACTGCTCCTCTGTTTTATAGATTTTTGGTTCTCCAGCTATCGGACTCGGGATCTTGAAGTCGAAATCGCCCACACTATCAAAGGCTCTTTTGGGTACTATTTTGGTTGAATTTTGATATGGCATGTATAGGACTACCCATTGTTGTTTTCGAGTACTTTATGAAATGTATAAGTGTACAGCCATGCGAAAATGGCTTGTAGAAGTGGAGTATGGCATTAGACCATTCGTGTTTATGAATGTATAGATGGTTTCATGGTGTAACTATAGTTGGAATGGAAGTGTTGAGCAAATGATCAGCCATTGGAATGGCTAAGTATGATCATATGTGGGCATATGTATGACAAGGCCCTAGTTGGTCCATGAAACCCCGAAAATAGGTAAGGTTTACTTTGAAAACAGAGGCTGACAGCAGCAGTGGTGTGCATTGGAAAAATCACAAGAATTCGTAGGAGTGGAATTAAATAGTGAATAAATTATGTAATCGAACCTTGATGAATCTACTTTCATATGAAAGTAACGAAACAATCATATGAACAGTACAGTAAGAGATATTCAGGTTCTTGTGGAACAGGGCCAGAACAGTTTCTGGATTCCCTGTTCCGACTTTGGAAATTCACTATAAATTGACCAGAGATAATTAGGGGTCATACCATATATGTATGGATTCCTCTCTGAGTCTAGTTTCCATAGAAACAAACGGTATCAGTATTGAATCTCTGTGCAGAGAGATATCCAAGTCGTAATGGGAAAAGGTCAGTGTAGTCGACCCCTGTAACATGGGAGACTTTGACTAATAAACTGTACTAATTGGCCCGACCAAAAATTCTAGAAAAAAATACATAGGTGCCGACATGAGTCTAGTTTCAGGGAAAAATCCCAAAACTGATTTTCGGGTTATGAAACTCAAGATATGATTTTTGAAGCGACTAGTACTCAGACTGGGCAGTGTCTGGAAAAATTTTTCAAAGTTTGTTAACATCTCGTGTCCGACTCCGGTGTCGGTCTCGGGTTCGGGGTGTTACAACATTCAATAACAAATTATAGCTAGAGATATCAGCATAAGCTTACCTGACAAAATGATAACACTTTGGGTACGAGGGATTATTTGGTAAATTTTCCATTTTTCGCCTAAATCACAACTTAATCTATATAATAGTTAAGATTCAAAATATCAATACCAATCTCATACCAGTACTTAAATTCATGCATATAATTCTTTAATATCATTTTACACAATTTCCTTTAAATTTTACATTTTATTCAATTTAGTCCCAAAAATTAAATTTATCATAACTTGCAAATTTGGACTTCAAACTTTAAACCAATTTCAAATAAACTCAATTGTAGGCACCTATTATCAAAAACTTCATAAATTACAAATAAATTTCAAGATATTAACAATTTAGTTCTTAAGTTCAAAATTAACAAAAACACTTTATAAAATTGTCCTTAAACAATTCATAGTTTCAAAATCTACCAATTTATATAAAAAAAACCGAAGATTCATCAATGGAAAGTTTTAAAATCTTTAACAATTTTGAAATAAAAAATACGGATTAGCTGGACCTAGTTGCAACGATATAAAAAATATAAAAAAATAAAAGAAATGAAATTAAAAATAGGTTACATGCATGACTTGAAAGTTTGAAGTAATTCGGCCATGTCTTCTTTTACTCTTTCTTCCTTCAAAAAGTGAGAAACAAAATGAGGTGGGGAAGATGACAAAATGTTTTTAATTCTTTTAACATATATTATTATAATTTTTTTATTTAATTAATATAACACATCTTAATTTAAACCAAAACCAGCCATTCCACTTTCTTAAAAAGTGTTTAATTATCACTTAAATCCCTTGAAAAAATTTAATTAACCCCTTGATAAACTAAAATTCCATAAAAATTAAGTTTTTTACGATTTAGTCCTTTTTTCTTTAATTAACTATCAAATCACTAAAATTTCTGAACCAAACTTCAATACACCTATTTAGTAACTCCGTAAATATTTATTATAAATATTTACGAGCTTGGTTTACAAAAATGAGGTCCCAAAACCTCATTTTCCAAAACCACTTGACTTCGAGACAACCCACTTGTTCTTAACTAAATATCCAATTAAATAAAAATTATCAGATAAAATTCACTATATGAAAACGCTTAACTCATAAATATTAAATAATAATATTTACATACTCATCGAAATTGTGGTCTAGAAACCACTATTTCTAACACAATTGAAAAACAGGTTGTTACAACTCCCCCTTAAGAAAATTTTGTCCTCGAAATTTCTTACCTGAGAATAAGTTCGGGTACTGCAATCTTATAGATTTTCAAGTTTCCACATAGTTTTTTATTAGATCCGAATACAGTTTCTAACAATGAAATGCAACTTTCTAACAATTACGGATGATACGAACTTTATACTCAATTCCACCAATTAGTCAGTCCCGATTAGCTTATTTTCACTGAATTCTCACTATTATAAAAAAGTTCAGCATTGAAGTCCGTACAAGCTTCGAACAGTGCCATATTAATATTGGATGTATAATTATTATTATAAGCAAATTCAGTCAATGGTAAAAATTTCTTCCAAATGCCTACAAATTCAGTAATACAACATCGAAGCATACCTTCCAGAATCTGAACAACTCGTTCTAACTGCCTTACTATCTGATAATAAAAAAACTATACTAAAATTCAATCTAGTACCGAGGACTTGGATCACGATCAGAAATAACGAATAATAGCACACAATGCAATCTATCAATTTCATAATCATATAACTCAAGTAGCTTCTCTAGTGAATATCTATTCGGTCCAAAATAAAATGAACTAATTACGTCAATCTGCTAACAATTATTGGTAGTCTTGATATGAAATCAATCATACTATGCTCCCATTCTTAATCTGGAATTATATCAAGTTGTAACAAATTTGATGGAACTTGATGCTCGACTTTCGCTTGCTGACTTATCACGCATCTCGATACAAACTCAAATATATATTTTTCATCCCCAGCTATCAGTATCTGTATTTCAAGTCATTATACATTTTGTTACTACTCAGATATATCAAATAAATACAGCTATGGGCTTCCCGTAAAATATTTCTTTCAACTTTAGAATCATTAAGTACACATGTAATTTCAAAAATACAGACTAACATCATTATCAACACTAAAATTAGTGATCTGACCATTCTGAAACTACTCCCATTTAGCTAACAAATTTGGATTGTTTCTCTAAAAGTCTTGAATTCTTTGGATAAATAACAGTTTAACTCTCAGTTCGATAATAATAGTACCATTTCGGCTCAAACTCAACAGAATATCCATTGCCCTTAATGTGAACAAAGCTTCCCCACTCAATGCATCATCTACAACATTAGCTTTACTCAGGGGATAATCAATCACCCTATCGAAATCGTTTAATAATTCAAAACCTCAATACTATTCTAAATTCAATCTAGAACTTCTATTAGCATAGGTTTCAACTATTTGAAACTTTGCTGACATTATTCCACCACATATAATTGACATTTTCTGTAGCAACTTTGTCAATTGTAGAGCTATCATTGACAAGCCTGAACAAAATCATCTGTAGTATACAATAATTCCTAGAGGACTACACACTTCTACATTATTCACTGGATATTTCCTAGTCCATAATTATCAGTAGTTCATTCAAAATAACTCAGATATCTTCAGTTGTTAATAAAAGGCTTAGAAAACTTATTTCTCGAAATAAGAATTCACATTTACTTATCTTCACAAATAATTATTTCTCTCATCATATCTGTAACACTATTTTTTCAAAATTAATCATTTTCAATTTCATTTTTCCCATAACTTGAATATCATTAATTTCATGGCAACAACTCTGATCAGATACAGCTAGAAGTTTCTGTCTATTAAATATAAAAAGAGACTAAGAAATTGTTAATTTAAGCGGTGTTATCAGAATCTCACATTGTTAAATAAAGTTTGGAAAGAAATCTTCAACACATCTGACTCATAACTCAGGCTAGCAATAACCTGATCGAAAGTCAATACCTAAAAATACAGTAGTTCTCTTAACTAAATAAATAAGTCAACTATATAAAATGAAAAATATTGATTCATCATGTTGTCTTTGCTCTGCTATCTGTAATCATTATACAATTCTCATAATCTTGTATTTCTTTTTCATAAACACAATAACACTTTTCCAGATTACACATTTAGTTGAACATATCTTTCTAACAAATAACTACTTCAGCATTACCTACAAATCTTATAATTCTAATAGTACTATTCTATACAGAACATTAAAGATCAAAACAATTTCAAATATCCTGTCAGTTACATACTCATCTTCTCATACAGGTGATAATCCATATGGTTCTTCTAGAAATATATCAATAAATTTATTTTAATAATCTAAACTAAAATAATCCTCAATTTTGACATTTCAATATCTAAAATACAAATAGAATACAATTCACAACCTCTTTCATATAATTTCATGGATAGTTAACACTAACATGCTATAGTTCACACAATCAATTCTGTTAATCTCAACATTTATTGATTTCTTTCTCTAACACTTAAGTACAATATGTATCTGTCTACAATCAATCACATCATCATATAAAATCAATCAATTCATACTTAATATCACATCAAACTCATCGAATGTCAATGACATCAACTCGACAAGAATTTCACAACCACAAATTCTCAGTGAAATATGTTACTAGCACAAACATACTAATCCAACAGATTTGTTATTCTAATATCACAATCAGTCAGCTCTAATGGCATTATCTCTTCAGTTATTAAAACAATTGAAAAAGTAAGAATGCATTACTCCATGATTAGTCAAGATTTGTATAAAAATAGTAGATGAAGAAAATGTACCCGTAAAATTATCAGGAATAGTAGCCTTTTCTCTGACTTGATCGGTATAAACTTGAGAAAATGAACAAGTTTCAAATCTATCTGAGGCATCTCTGGTCTCATTTATACTGGTAGTAACACTGTCACCAATTTCTAATTTTCTGTTCTTTTGTGGAGTTGATATCGATTTAATAATCTGATCATTGATAACCTTTAGATTCTTTGAACAATCCTGTATAGAACATTCTGTGAATTCACATATGAGGAAGTAAAAAAATGATTTTCGATGTCTCAAAAGTATCGAAGATAATCCAACTGCACTACTTCTCTTTGAATTCCCAATCTTAAACCTATTTTGCTTTTTCTCAATACATTCACTCTTTTTTTCATTCACAAACATCTGTCTCATGATCAACTAGATTATCATTAAGAATTTACTGACCATTTACCATAATAACATTCTGAGGACTAGGGAGTGTAAAAAAACACAATCGGGGGTAGAGATTGTCAAGCCGTAGAATTGACTTGCAAAAACTTTGATACTACTAATTTATTATGCTAAACAAAAAATTTGCATATCATTTTCTAACATTTATGGAATTAGTAGACTGACACTCGCTTCCTATTCAAAATCTAGAATGTCACTATCAACTTTCTCAGGTACGACGCAATTAAACTCGGCTGACATCACAAATCTAAAAGAAAAACATAGTAAGATCAGATCATAAGCACCACAAAAAAATACAGGTTATTGTGGCATCTATTTCTAGACTCAATACAAGCTATGTTCAGTCCTAGAATCGACTAAACCATAGCTCTGATACAATTAAATGTAACACCCTATACTCAATTCGGTCGTTAGACCCGAGCTATAGGATGCTACACTAGTAAACTAGAACATTCGTAAGAAAATTATTCATTAATATTCAATAATCAATAAATATAAGTTAATTTCATGTTAAACATGCATTACAATCAAAATCGAGTCTTAGTCGGGCTTATAAAAACCTTTGAACAAGTTTAGAACTAAATTGGAACCAATCTGAAACATTTAGAAAATAACAGAAAAAATGCAAAACAGGGTTACCAACCTCTCAAACAAAACCAAAAAGATCAAATCATAATAATTTACAATAATTTCCATGAATAATTCAAGATTAAAACAAAAATTTTATAAAATATAGGTAAATAAAGAAAACAAGGGTTACACGACCGTGTAGCTAGGCTGTGTGACAAGGCAGGGACCGTGTCCTGCAAGGACATGGTCATGTGGCTCAACCGTGTGATAGAGCTCAGACCATGTGAAAGGAGACACACGACCGTGTCTCCAAACCCTGTAGCTAACTGATGCCGTGTGCAACATAAGTAACCTATTTTAAGAAATTTTCATATCATTCATACCAAAAAACCTATATTACCATTTAACACCATTCAAACCTATTTCAAAATATGTACGTTACAAGAACAAAACATCAATTAACTGATCATTCACACAAGCAACCAATATGCCCTCATTGGCATCGACAATTCAACCATTAAACAATAAGGAAACTTTACCATTCTTGAAAAGTTAATCATACCTAAACATTCATATGCAAGCATTATTTCTTTAACTAGAATATCAATGGGAAAAGTACAAAATATAACCTAAAACTTTATACCAATTCAATCAAGCAAAACATACCATGACTACCAATGCCTTTAATCATTTCATACACAACTCAATTACACCAAATGAAAACATTTAACTAACATACCAAAGTCCATTTCCATTTCATGCTATCATCTAAACAAATACTTAATACTATCTGTGTCATTTTCATAAACATTTATATGCTAAATTACCATATGCATCTATTTAAATATTTATATTCATTCAAGCTTAACCGTGTCAAATCACAAACACAGGCTTTACATTTCAATATTTAGTCCTCCTAAGTACATGCCACAAATAACCAAGCTCGAAAATTCAAAAGTCTACCGATTCAGGAGACGAAAGGTGTATGCTTCTCGCTAATTTGATCGACACATTTCAGATAATTTAAAATCTACAGAAAAGTAGTAACCCGAGTAAGTATATAAAATAATTAGTAAGCTCATATAAAGTAACAAATAAATTACCTTAACCATTTAATAATTATATGAAACAAATTCACCTATCATAACATTCAAAACATCAACCATATGAGATTTAATCCAAACCACATATATAATTTCAAATGGTAACGTAATACCCGATTTTTTGCCCCGGGTACAAATTATAAACGGGCCTAAATGAAACTACCCAATTACAACAAAATGGGGGCCAAACCAAAATAAAACACAGGCCCAATGTGCAATGGCCCATAATCACCAGAAACCCTAGGGTTTCTAATCTTCAGCAGCGCCGCAACTCCAATCTTGGCCGAATCTCCATGGATTCACCTACATAGCAAGAAAAAACGAAAATGGAAAGGGAATAAAAAATATTTGTAAATCAAATCAAGAACAGATTTCTTTCTTTCTTTAGATTTATTTCATACGGCTATAAGAGGCCATTGAACACACTGTAACAAAGGTCGATTTCGAAAACAAAAAAAAAAGACTGGTACTTTCACAATACAGAGAATAAATCGATCAAAAAGGGTTGAAGCTTGTTTTTTGTTGTTATATTTATTTATTTTTTTGTATATTTTTATTTTACATACGAATAAACAAATAACAGGAGAGAAGGAAACTTCCTTTTTTCTTCTGAAACGCCGTAATATATTCCGAGGATCGTCTCCGGTGACAGACGACTAGAAATCGAAAAGTTTCTAGGGTTTTTCTAGTTTTTTTTCCTAATTTTGAAGGATTTAAGCCTGGATTTGGGCATACGGGAGTCGAGAAGGCTAAAAGGGAAATTTTCCTTTTTTTGGCCACTGCAGACGGTGGTGCCGGCGCCAGAGATCGACGGCCGACACGGCGGCCGACGAAAGGCCAATGACCGACCGATGGCCGGAAAACCAAGAGGCTGAGAGTGTTTCTTTTGAGAGTTTGGGTTTTTTTTTTTAAAATGTGTTTTGAAATGAAATTTTGTTTTAATTTTGGCTTAAATAGCCAATTGAAAATGGAGCCGTTTTGAGGGGAGGATCCACGCATCGACCCGACCCGGACCTAGGATCCGCGTGTTTTTATGCGGAGGGGAAAATTGCGCTTTTAGCCCCTCTGCCTTTTTATATATTTCCAATTAAGTACTTTTCCTTTTTTTTTAATTTGGCATTTAATTTATTTTAAATTCCAATTAAATCCTTTTGAACGGCATCGTTTTAGAGGAGAAGGGAAAACTGCCCTTCCAGCCCTTCTATGTAATTCGCGCGTTCAATTTGGTCCTCCAGACTTTATTTATTTGCGGATTCACCCCTGTGTTTTTTACTTGCGACCCAATTTAGTCCTTTTTCCATATTTTTCTAAAAATCAATATTTCTGATAATTTTTTTTGAAATTATTATTATTATTATATATATATAAATATGTTTCTTTTGTATGTATTTATACCTTAAAAACTAATATTTTTTGTATATTTATAGACACATGTTTTATTTACTTAATTTTGATATTATTTTAATTATTTTAAACTTATATATTTTTATGATACATTTTTTTTTATTTCAATCATTTGTCTATTAATTTAGGTTTACATATTTTTTTTTATCTTGCCCATTTATTTGATATTTTGTATGCCATTATTTTATTTATTTGTTCATATATTTGCATTATTTCTATGCTATCGTAGTATTTATTATTGCATTATATATTTAATGTAGCATAACATTACATTTTTTTACTCGATTTTTAAAATCAAACTTTTTCAAAATGGGGATAATGCTTGTATTTAGGATTTTCAAGAAAATTGAGCCCTAACGTATTGGGTTCCGATTTTCTTCGATAAATCTAACATTCGAGCATTCTTCTTTAATCAAAAATAAGAGTTCATTATTGGGAATTCAACACGTTGTGTCCTAACGTATTAGATGTGACGCATTGATTTCTCGAAATGAAGATTTTTCCTAAAAAATAATAAAGGAAATATTCCGAGTTTGGGATTTTAAAGGAATTGTGCCCTAACGTATTGGGCCGTGATTTCTTAAATCTTGGATAAATGGATATTCTTTTAATTTTTTATACGAGTATTCTGACCTAATTCATTTTGGAGGAAATTAGAATGTTGTGCCCTAACGCATTGGGTGTGGCATTTTTGCTTCTCTAAATTGAGAAGGGTCTTAATACGCAACGTTTTAAGTTTTTTTAAAAGATTATATTTTTTCCGACCTTAAGACACTAATTAATTAATTAGGTACCAATTTTGGGCGTTATGAGGGTGTTAATCCTTCCTTGTACGTAACTGACTCCCGGACCCGTTTTTTTTTTAAAAACTCGTAGACCAAAGCCCTTTTTTTAGGTGATCCAATCACACCTCAATAAAAGATTGGTGGCGACTCCCAATTTTCATTTTTTATAGTCAACAACCTAAAATTTTTGTTTTTTCAAAAAAATGGTTTCGACAGCTTGGCGACTCCACTAGGGATTTTTTTAAATAAGAGAGTCGAGCCACAAAGTTGATTATTTTTTGTCTTAGGGTCGAGAAAATATTTTTAAAAAAAACTCATGACATCCTTTTGCATTCATTATCCTCGTGTTTAAATATTTTTTGCATTCTACATTTCATGAGTAGAACAATTTTACCTTGTTAAGTGGGAGTGAGAAGCTATGCCTTCGTGAGGTTTTCACCTCCGTATAGGATAGTGGACCGCTTTCGGGATACATCGGTACCTATGCCTTCGTGAGATTTTCATCTCCGTATAGTCATAGGGAAAATGTGTCCCCCTGAACCGAACTTGATCTATATGAGCCTATCATGGGTGAGGATCAAGGAATCTGCTGGTTCGGGTACCTTTACTTTAGAGCTAAACCGCATATAATGAGCTTTAGAAGCTTGCCTTAGGTAGAGCTACACTAAACTGTAGTAGATGTCCTAATAGACGTTTTACTCTTCCTTGATTATATGTTTGTATTGGATACTGACTCTTGTGTTTTATTTTGTTT
The DNA here is from genome assembly GCF_007990345.1 of Gossypium hirsutum. Classification (NCBI taxonomy): domain Eukaryota; kingdom Viridiplantae; phylum Streptophyta; class Magnoliopsida; order Malvales; family Malvaceae; genus Gossypium; species Gossypium hirsutum. Next base: position 37,152,335 of record NC_053448.1, on the reverse strand, counting down.
GCATGACATGGCATTTCATTTCATCATAAAAGGCGTCAGTTCAGATTTGGTTGCTAGATAGAAAGCTTAACATGGAAAAAGGGTTTCTTAATAAACTGGAGGACAACGCGGCTGTCCGAACTTGGTCTAAAACAACGCAGCAAGAAAAGGGTGATAGCCTGGCCGAAGGGTATGTATCGGAACTATGGGCTTTTTCTCGCATCAGTGTAGTTCAAAACAATTTGCAGGAGTTGAAAGAAATTTGGGATCAGTGGAATAATGAGGTTAGGCAGTTATTTTACAACAATTATGGGGACTTGCCTTATTTGCTTGATGTGAAGGTAGACAAACATTTGTTTCGAGCCCTCGCCCAGTTTTGGAATCCTGCTTACAGTTGCTTTACGTTTGGGAATGTCGATTTGGTACCTACGATAGAGGAGTATGTGGCTTTACTCCGATGTTTAAAGTTTCAAGTGGATAGAGTCTGCTCGAGAGCGGTAAATGTGCCAACCTTCTCAAATGAGCTGATGGGTATAACAGGGATGAGTGAGCAGTGGGTCGCTGCACGAGTTAAGCAGAAAGGGGACAGCAAGTGCATTCCTTGGAGGAGCTTGAAGGATGCAATTCTCACCCACCCGGACGTAAGAAAGAGGTTAGATATCTTCGCTTTAAGTATATACGGCTTGGTTGTCTTCCTTAAATCCTTGGGGCATGTGGACGAAGCAGTCACCGATTTATTCGATCGGCTTAATAAGAAGGTTACACCGATTCCGACAATTTTGGCAGAAACCTTCAGGTCATTGAGTGCATGCCGAAAGACGGGTGAGGGTAGATTTATCGGATGTGCGCAGCTTCTACTCGTATGGTTTCACAGTCACTTTTGGAAGGTGGATAAAGTTTCGTATCGGGTCTTTTCCGGAAATTATTCACCACTAAAAGAGATAGTTGTTACGCCAAGGAGGGATGACATTTCGGAGGAAAAATGGATGGCAATTCTTCAAAATCTTCGAGAGGAAGATGTTGAGTGGAGAGCTCCTTGGTTACTTCTAGATGAGATCCTATATAGGTGTGGTAATTTCGATTGGGTACCTTTATTGGGTATTTGGGGAGCTGTCGGATATGCTCCATTATTGGTGCTAAGGCAATATAGGTCAAGGCAGTTTATACCTGCGATCCAAGGGATAGCTGATTGTGAATTTTCATACAAAGATGATGGTTATAGAAAGAAGATTCAAGAAATGTCCAATGCGTGGAACAAACTCGCCGAATGAAGAGGTTAGTTGTGGGGCCGATGACAACTCCTGAGTATTATGGATGGTGGACTAGGAGGATTAATGATAACACACCTATGTTAAATAATGAGGACGGTGAGTCAATAGAAGAGCATTTGCAAGTCATCCCTTCGGAATTGGAAATTGTAAGACAAGATTTTGAGAGAAAGAACGCGGATTTGGAGAAAAGGATAGAGCAAACGGAGGCAGAAAAGACGAACTTGAGATTGGACATAGACGTTCAGAAGCTTGAGAATGAGAGGTTGAAGAAAGAGAAAAACAAGGCTGATGAGGAACTAGGCAGTCTAAAGACAGATTATAAAAAGTTACGTTTGTCAATAAGAACTGCTGGGCTGGGAAAGACATCAGAACAGTGGCGAGCAGAAATCCAAGAAGAAAAGGACAAGGCTAATAGATGGGAACAGAGATTTCAAGAGATGCAAAGGCGAAATGAGGCTTTAGAAAAGAGTTTATCAGAAAGCCAGAAGGAAAAGGGCGAGTTAAAGGATAGGGTGATTGTGTTGGAAAGATCTCTTCATCAGTATCGAAGCCGAAACTCTACGATAGAATTGAAAGCAAGCTTGAGCAAGATTGACAAAATGAAAAAAAAATCGAAGAGCTAGAAACGGTGCTGCAAAATTGTGAGATTCAGATCAAGCACTTGAAAGCAAACGAAAGTCGTAATAATGAACAGCTTCACCACTTTCAGAGTTAAGTTAGAAGCAGAGATCATCTTATCGAGGAAGCTGTGGTCTAGATTCGAAAAGTAGCTGATCATATACAGACTTTAGCAGTACAGGCTGACACGCTGAATGTGAAGTATGAATTAGAATCGGATCGGGGGCAAGAATTACCTTTGTTACTTAGGAAGATTAGAGTTCTGGGTACTAGGGCAAAGTCTTACTTGTAATTCACTTTATGTAAAGAAATTTTCTTTCTAGTAAGGTTTTCTTATATGGAATTGAATCAAAATTGACGTCTTTTTGCATTCCTGCATTGCATTACCTCATATGCATTTAAAAATTTTAAATGATTCTAATTGATTGAAATCACTCCTCAGTTAATCTGGAAACCAATCAACCTACCAAACACTGCTATGGTACTTGATCAAAAACTAGAGACATGGACCAAAGGCTGGAACAGTTCCAGAAGGAAATGCAAGAGCAAATGAATGAGCAACTAGAGAAGATTCAACAAAAGATGATGGATAAAATAATGGAATCTCAGGGGAGTATGATGGCTAAGTTGACTCAGTTATTGACTGGAGGAGTTGACAAAGGGAAGGGCTCGGTGCTCAACATTGAAGAAAGAGACAATGAGGGACCTGTTTATTCCTCAGGACTTACTTCTCAACAAGCAGGGATATATCCGCGCAAATCCTCCATCACTATCAAGCCTCAAGACGGTACTGAAACACCAAAATTTCAAGCTAGATTAGGAGACAATCTTGCTAATCCTGTTATCCCTGACTTCGACGAGACAATCGAGAAAATGAATGGTGAATTGCCGAAACAGCTCGAGGAAAAGTATAAATGGCTGGAGGAAAAACTTAGAGCGATAGAAGGTACTGAGAGCTACCATGGAATTGATGCTAGAGAATTGAGCTTGGTTCTAGGTCTGGTACTTCCTCACAAGTTCAAAATGCCAGAGTTTGAGAAGTACAACGGGACTAGTAGCCCCCAATCCCATATTACTATGTTCTGTAGGAGGATGACTGAATATGTTAATAATGACCAGTTGCTGATACATTGCTTCTAGGATAGCCTCACAGGGGCTGCATCCAAATGGTATAATCAACTGAGCCGTACCCAGATTAATTCATGGAGAGATCTAGCACAGGCATTCTTAAAACAGTACAGCCATGTGACTGACATGGTACCTAAAATAATTACTCTGCAGAACATGGAGAAGAAACCTGGTGAAAGTTTCAGGCAGTACGCACAGAGATAGAGGGAGGTTGTTGTCCAAGTTCAGCCATCTCTTCTAGAAAGGGAGATAACGATGCTTTTCGTCAACACATTGAAGGCACCATTTATTACACATATGTTAGGAAGCGCTACTAAAAGTTTTTCCGACATAGTCATGAATGGCGAGATGATAGAAAACACTATCAGAAGTGGGAAAATAGATGCTGGGGAAAGTAGCAGAAGGGTGGCCTCGAAGAAGAAAGAGAGCGAGGTCCACAACACAAGTTCATATTCGAAGATAGTTACAGTGAATCAGCCGGGAAAAGTGGTTGTTAATCAGCAAGGATCATCAAAGCAGAGATCTGATACAAGACAAAATACAGAGAAAATTCAATTTACGCCAATTCCAATGACGTATAGGGAGCTATATCAGAATCTATTCAATGCACACGTGGTTGCCCCTTTCCACTTGAAACCTCTGTAGCCTCCATACCCCAAATGGTACAATGCAAATGCACGGTGCAACTATCACGCGGGAATTGAGGGGCATTCTATAGAACATTGTACAGCGTTCAAAAAGTTGGTGGAAAGACTTATAAGCTTGGGCGTGGTTAAATTGGATGATTTACCCAATACAGAAAATTCGTTACCTGATCATAACAGAGTGAACATGGTAGGTGGGAGCATGGGTAGAAAGATGAAAGAAGACATATCAGAGGTGAAAATTCCTTTGAGGTGGGTCTGGAAAAATATGGTAAGAAGGGGATTGATCGTCCCGAGTTCAGAGAGAAGCTTCGAAAGGGTGGAAAATTACTGTGAGTTCCATCACGAGGAGGGACATGAAATCCAGGAATGCGCAGATTTCAGAGCCTTGGTTCAAGACCTGATGGATAATAAGGAGATGGAATTTTATGAAGAAGTTAAGGAGGAGGGGAGCATTTGTACATCAGAGGCTTCGAAGGTTCCAAGAGTAGTGCAGCCTGTGGTCATTATCTCGCGACCCAAGAAGGATGAGGTGAGAACACCAGCAATGCCAAGGGTCATAATAAAGAAACCTGCAACCTTTCCTTACCAAGACAGCAAGAAGGTTCCATGGAGCTACGAGTGCAATACAACTGTCCCAGGAAAAGAGACTGCAAAGAGCCAGTGTGTGAGGGCCAATCCAGAATTTATGAAAGAGGCCATAATAGGGGAGCAAAAAGGGAAAATAGCTGAGCCATTGAAGGAGGAAGAAGTTGTGGAATTCCTCAAATTTTTAAAGCATAGTGAGTATAATGTCGTTGAGCAGTTGCATAAACAACCGGCTCACATATCTGTACTGTCCTTACTCTTGAATTCAGAAGTACATCGAAATCCGTTGATGAAGATGCTAAATGAGACCTATATGTCCATAGATATTTCTGTCAGCAAGCTAGATCGGTTGGTCAATAATATTAGTGCTGATAATTTCATATTTTTCAATGATGATGAGATACCTCTTGGGGCATGGGATCTACCAAAGCTTTGCATATTACTGCACGATGCAAGGGGCATATTTTGCCAGGAGTATTGATTGACAATGGATCAGCTTTGAACATACTGCCATTATTCACACTTAACAGGCTACCCATAGACAGTTCACACATGAAAACGTGTCAAAATGTAGAGAGGGCGTTTGACGGTACAGAAAGGAAGGTTATGGGAAGAATTGAGATACCCCTACTGATTGGCCCAACCGTCTATGAGGTAGATTTTATTGTGATGGACATCAAACCTTCCTATAATTGTTTATTAGGAAGACCATGGATACATTCGGTAGGGGCAGTACCGTCATCGTTGCATCAGATGTTGAAGATAGTGTCAGATGGTCGGCTAGTGACAATAAAAGCCGAAGAGGATATAATAGTAGCTGTATCCAATGAGATGCCATACGTAGAAACCAATGACGAGTCAATAAAGTGCTCATTTCGATCTTTAGAGTTTGTAAATGCGGCATTTGTTCCTAAAGGGAGCAAAATTTTGGTGCCAAAATTATCCAAAACTACAGAGATGAGTTTACAGTTGTTGGTGGGAAAAGGAGCTTTACCCGGAAGAGGGCTAGGGAGATATCTTCAAGGGGGAACTGAGGTTTCGGTGCTGAAAGAAAAGCAAGATAATTTTGGCTTAGGATACAAGCCAGATAGAGGACAGAGAATGAATGAGATAGAGAAAAGGCATGAAAGAAGAAGGGTGCGTTTAAATGGGGAGGAAGCTAAGTGGGAGCCAATGATAATTCCCCACATATCCAAAACTTTTGTATCTGGAGGAATTATTCATCAGGTGAGAAAGAAATCGATTGAGGAAAGCATCGAGGAGACGTTGGGAAATATGCACATTAATGCCATTCATGAGCTTGGGAATGGAGAGAGAAGTTGGCTAGACATTCGTCATTATGAGCCTGGGAGTGGTCTAGACAATTGGACTGCGGAAGAAATACCTAAAGTTTTTAGAACTGTCTCAGAGTAATATTCAGAACAAACTTGTTGTTTTGCCTAGAAATAACAAGAATTCTTTTGTGAAATAGGTTTATGTTTAAAAATCATTATTTTAATAAAATACATCTTTGCAATTGTTTCGAGTAAATATTCTTTCATTACGCCTAAATATATTCTTTCATTACATAAATAATTGTACATAAATTCATACATTCTTTTGTAACCATAATAGGTCTCTGTGTATCAATGACGTGAATGACGCCGTTACAAGCTTAGAGTGCCTTTTTGAACGAAACGTGTGTTTAGAGGGATCACGCGACTTTGAAGGTGATGAAGAGGGTGGTTTATCTTTGGACTTGTTGAGGATGGTTGAACAAGAGGAAAAGCAAATCCTACCTCACAAAGAATCAGTAGAAATTGTGAGCTTGGAAGAAGGAAAAGAGGTGAAAATTGGAATTGAGATTTCCGAGAAGACAAGACGAGACCTCATTGAATTACTCCAAGAATTCAAAGATGTCTTCGCATGGTTATACCAGGATATGCCCGGATTGAGTGCTGACATTGTAGTGCATCGCCTACCCATAAAAGAGGATTGCAAACCAGTTCAACAGAAGCTCAGAAGGATGAGGCCGGATATTGTGCTCAAAATAAAAGAGGAGGTTAAGAAACAGTTTGATGCTGGGTTTTTACAGGAGATCAAATATTCTGAATGGGTAGCCAACATCGTTCCAGTCCCTAAAAAGATGGAAAATTACGAATGTGCGTGGATTACAGGGATTTGAACAAGGTGAGTCCAAAGGACAATTTCCCATTGCCACATATTGATACGTTGGTGGATAATACGGTGGGATTTTTGCTATTTTCTTTTATGGATGGGTTCTCAGGATATAATCAGATAAAGATGCATCCGAAAGATATGGGAAAGACTACGTTCATTACTTTGTGGGGAACATTTTGCTATAAGGTGATGCCATTCCGATTAAAGAATGCAGGAGCAACATATCAGAGAGCCATGGTAGCCTTGTTCCACGACATGATGCATAAAAAGATTGAGGTTTATGTTGATGATATGATTGCCAAATCCAGAACAGAGGAGGAACATGTGCAGGACCTGAGAAAATTGTTCTTAAGATTAAGGAAGTTCCAACTCAAGCTTAATCCGACAAAATGCACTTTTGGAGCCAGGTCAGGAAAGTTGTTAGGCTTTGTAGTCAGTAAAAAAGGAATCGAGATTGATCCAGACAAAGTCAAGGCAATACGGGATTTATCGCCACCACGTACCCAGAAAGAAGTTCGAGGCTTCTTAGGAAGATTGAATTACATTGCTCGGTTCATTTCACAGTTGACTGAGAAATGTGATCCTATATTTCGCTTATTGAAGAAACATAATCTCGATGTCTGGAATGAAGAATGCCAGAAAGCCTTTGAGAAGATAAAGCAATACTTATCTAACACTCCAGTGCTGTCACCACCTAGCCTAGACAAACCCTTGATTTTGTATTTAACGGTGTTCGACAACTCTATGGGATGCGTACTGGGTCAACATGATGCGACTAGAAAGAAGGAAAAGGCGATTTACTATCTCAGCAAAAAATTCATTGATTGTGAGATGAGATATTCGCCTATCGAAAAATTGTGTTGCGCCTTAATTTGGACGACCAAAAGGTTGAGGCAATACTTACTCTATCATACGACTTGGCTAATCTCAAAATTAGACCCTTTGAAGTAGATGATGGAGTCGACAGCATTGAATGGAAGAATGGCTAGATGGCAAATCCTGCTCTCTGAGTTTGATATAGTATATCTGAGTCAGAAGGCCATCAAGGGGAGTGCAATAGCAGATTTCTTGGCTAGCAGAGCTTTGGAAGATTATGAACCTTTGGACTTTTATTTCCTGAATGAAGATTTGATGTATGTGGCAAATGCTGAAGAGGATCCCCAAGAAAATCACTCTTGGAGATTAAACTTTGATGGAGCATCGAATGCACTAGGCAATGGGATTGGGGCAATCCTGGTGTCTCCGAATGGAGATTATCATCCTTTCACCAGTAAATTAGACTTTGATAGCACTAATAACATGGCTGAGTATGAAGCCTGCATCATGGGTATACGGGCAACCATAGAGAGGAAAATCAAGACATTAGAGGTGTACGGAGACTCAACATTGGTAATATACCAGCTAAGAGGGGAATGGGAGACAAGAGACCCTAAATTGATTCATTATCGGAGATTGGTTTTGGAATTGATCGAAGAGTTTGACAACATTACCTTTTGTTATCTCCCACGGGAAGAAAATCAGATGGCTGATACTCTTGCTACTTTAGCTTCCATGATTAAAGTCAATCAGTTAGAGGACATGAAGCCCATTCAAATTAGTATTTATGAGATCCCAGCCCACTGTTACAGCATTGAAGAAGTGGAGAATGATAATCGTCCCTGGTACCAAGATATATTGCAATATGTGAAGAATCGCGAATATCCTGATTAGGCAACAGAGAATGATAAGAGGACATTGAGGAGACTAGCTATTGACTATGTCTTAGATGGGGAGATCTTATACAAAAGGGGAAAGGATCGAGTACTGTTGAGATGCGTGGACGCTGTAGAGGCTAAAGAAATTTTAGAAGAAGTCCATGAAGGTGTTTGTGGAACGCACGCTAATGGATTCACCATGGCTAGACAAATTATGAGATTCAGGTATTAATGGACCACCATGGAAGGAGATTGCATCAATCATGCCAAGAAATGCCATAAATGCAAAATTTATGGGGATAAAATGCACGCGCCTCCTTCTCCTCTTCATGTTATGACTTCTCCATGGCCTTTCTCCATGTGGGGTATGGACGTCATTGGACCAATATCACCGAAGGCTTCTAATGGACATCGTTTCATTTTTGTGGTTATTGACTACATCACTAAGTGGGTAGAGGCAGCCTCATATGCTAATGTCACGAAGTCAGCAGTCAGTAAGTTTTTGAAGAAGGAGATCATATGTCGATATGGAATGCCAGAAAGAATCATATCTGACAATGCGTTGAATCTGAATAACAGCACAATAGCGGAAATCTGCGATCATTTCAACATTAGACACCATAATTCATCACCATATCGCCCAAAAATGAATGGTGCAGTGGAAGCAGCGAATAAAAATATCAAGAAAATCGTGGCGAAAATGGCTAAAACTTACAAAGATTGGCATGAGAAGTTACCTTTCGCTCTTCTCGCTTACCGAACATCCATCAGGACTTCTACTGGGGCAACACATTTTTCGTTGGTTTATGGAATGGAGGCAGTTTTACCCATTGAAGTTGAAATTCCTTCTCTCCGAGTTTTGGCATAGTTAAAAGTGGATGAGGCCGAATGGATCCAATCTCGGTATGATCAACTGAACCTGATTGAAGAGAAAAGATTAAAAGCCATTCGTCATGGCCAAATGTATCAGAAGCGAATGATGCGAGCTTATAATAAGAAGGTTCGTCCCAGAGAATTTCATGAAGGGGATTTGGTTTTGAAAAAGATCCTCCCTTTACAAAAGGATTTCAGAGGGAAATGGATGCCAAATTGGGAAGGACCTTATGTCGTGAAAAAGGCTTTTTCTGGAGGTGCTTTGATTTTGAGTGAAATGGATGGCGAAAATCTTCCGAATCCTGTAAATTCAGACTCGGTTAAGAAATATTTCACTTGAAGGAAGAGAGGAATCAAAGTGAAAACCCGCAAAGGGCGCTCTGATTTCCAAAAAAAAAGAGGAGAGGCTAAGGTGAAAACCCGAAAAGGGCACCTTGAGACCAAAGGGGGTTTGAGTTGAAAACACGAAAAGGGCGGCTCAAACATGGTCAGATTGGGGCATATGATGATCTTGCTTCACTTAAGTCAATAAGGATATACGACGTCTTGATGGATCGACAGAGTACTGTGGATCCCCTAAACACATGGTTCTTGGCTTGCACGGAGAAGTTCAAGCGGCGATATCCAAAGCACCTAGTCTCCATAATATTTGTACCAAATTTGTTGGTTCTTGTAAAACCCTCATTCTTTGTTGTTCTTGAATACTTTTTCTTTTCAGGACACTTACTATCAATAAATTCTTGAATTAATTCATCTCTTACAAAGTATTTTTGATTTTTGTGCAAGCATGTCACATTAGAACAATGATTGATGGACTAATAAACTTTCACAAAAGAAGTTTTGTATATTACTTTGGGAATTTCTAAATAATTTAGTAACCTGAAACAAAGCTATTATTTAGAACACCCAAGTTCAAAGTTTAAAGAGCCTAAGAAGGAAAAGTCCAAATTAAGACTGCTTTTTCAGATTTGGTTGTCTAAATGTCGAATGAGACAGCAAGAAGTCTTGATGGGGTTGGAAGAAGTCCCCTATAGAAAGGAAGCTTCTCATTTGGGCATGAATATTTGGTAGGACACCCTGAGAGTGGTGAACAAATTTCATAATTCGTATCCTTGAATTACGATCGGAGAAGATTGAGAAGACTCAAAATTTTCCTACTCTTAAGTCGCGGTGGAAGGAATATGGTACAAATGCTACGTCTTACAGGGGTAAGCTTTGAAGTACACAACGGGGGGCAATTTGATTAAGTATTTCTTCGAAGATATCAGCCAAGAAAAAGGCGTCCGCAACAAAACCTTATTAAACTTTGAGAAATGATAATTCGTGAAAAATGACATTCTACATTCATTCATGCATGCTTAGATAGGAGCATCGAATTTATTTTGATCATAACATCCTAATCACTAGGCATAATTAAGTTCATAGATTTTTACAGGTCATAAGAACAGATTAGTGGTCGGGATCCTATCTCCCTGAAGATGCAGTGGAGCGAATTAAAATCTCAGATCTTATCTCTCTGAAGTTGTAGAGAGTAGATCACATCTAGTCTTATCTCCTTGAAGTTGCAGTGGAGCAGACTAAGTAAGCAAGTCTTATCCTCCTAAAGTTGCAGTGAGGCAGACTGAAGATGACAAATCTTATCTCCCTGAAGTTGCAGTGGAGCAGATTAAAGCCGACAATCCTATCTCTCTAAAGTTGCAGTGGAGCGGATTAAAATCTCAGATCTTATCTCTCTGAAGTTACAGAGAGCAGATCGCATCTAGTTTTATCTCCCTGAAGTTGCAGTGGAGCAAACTAATGGAGCAGATTAAAACCGACAATCCTATCTCCCTGAAATTGTGGTGGAGCGGATTAAAGTCTCAGATCTTATCTTTCTAAAGTTGCAGAGAGCAGATCACATCTAGTCTTATCTCCCTGAAGTTGCAGTGGAGCAGACTAAGTAAGCAAATCTTATCCTTCCGGAGTTGCAGTGAGGTAGACTGAAGATGGCAAATCTTATCTCCTTGAAGTTGCAGTGGAGCAGATTAAAGCCGACAATTCTGTCTCCCTGAAGTCGCACTTGAGCGGATTAAAATCTCAGATCTTATCTCTCTGAAGTTGCAGAGAGCAGATCGCGTCTAGTCTTGTCTCCCTGAAGTTGTAGTGGAGCAGACTAAGTAAGCAAATCTTATCTCCCTAAGCAGTAGTGGAGCAGATCGAAGATGGCAGATTTTATCTCCCTGTGGTTACATTGGAGTACATTGAAGCTAGTAATTCTACTTCCCTGGGCAACAGTGGAATAGATTGAAGATTGTAAGTCTTATTTCCCTAAAGTTGCAGTGGAATAGACTAATGTAACAAATCTGATCCTCCTGGAATTTTAGTGAGGTAGACTGAAGATGGCAAATCTTATCTCCCTGAAGATGCAGTGGAGTAGATTGAAGCACTAGTTCCTGTACCCCTGAAGATGCAGTAGGAAGGAATGAGGCTACTTGAAGAAGAAGAGTACCAAGATCCGGCAAGACCGGGCAAAAATCGGGCGTTTTAAAGTCTTTTCTCCGTTCCCGTTACACAACAACAAGCAAAGAGGGGCAACTGTAATACCCGATTTTTTGCCCCGGGTACAAATTATAAACGGGCCCAAATGAAACTGCCCAATTACAACAAAATGGGGGCCAAACCAAAATAAAACATAGGCCCAATGTGCGGTGGCCCATAATCGCCAGAAACCCTAGGGTTTCTAATCTTCAACAGCGCCGCAACTCCAATCTTGGCCGAATCTCCATGGATTCACCTGCATAGCAAGAAAAAACGAAAATGGAAAGGGAATAAAAAATATTTGTAAATCAAATCAAGAACAGATTTCTTTCTTTCTTTAGATTTATTTCACACGGCTATAAGAGGCCATTGAACACACTATAACAAAGGCCGATTTCAAAAACAAAAAAAAAGACTGGTACTTTCGCAATACAGAGAATAAATCGATCAAAAAAGGTTGAAGCTTGTTTTTTGTTGTTATATTTAGTCTTTTTTTGTATATTTTTATTTTACATACGAATAAACAAATAACATGAGAGAAGGAAACTACCCTTTTGCTTCTAAAACGCCGTAAGATATTCCGAGGATCATCTCCGATGACAGACGACTAGAAACCGAAAAGTTTCTAGGGTTTTTCTAGTGTTTTTTTCTTGATTTTGAAGGATTTAAGCCTAGATTTGGGCATACGGGAGTCGAGAAGGCTAAAAGGGAATTTTTTCTTTTTTCGGCCACTATAGACGGTGGTGCCGGAACCGAAGATCGGCGGCCGACGAAAGGCCGATAACAGACTGATGGCCGGAAAACCAAGAGGCTTAGAGTGTTTTTTTTTTAGAGTTTGGGTTTTTTTTTAAAATGTGTTTTGAAATGAAGTTTTGTTTTAATTTTGGCTTAAATAGCCAATTGAAAACGGCGCCATTTTGAGGGGAGGATCCGCGCGTCGACCCGACCCGGACCCAGGATCCGCGTGTTTTTATGCGGAGGGGTAAATTGCACTTTTAGCCCCTCTGCCTTTTTATATATTTCCAATTAAGTACTTTTGACTTTTTTTAATTCGGCCTTTAATTTATTTTAAATTCCAATTAAATCCTTTTGAACGGCGTCGTTTTAGAGGAGAAGGGAAAATTGCCCTTCCAGCCCCTCTATGTAATTCACGCGTTCAATTTGGTCTTCTAGACTTTATTTATTTGCAGATTCACCCCTTTTTTTTACTTGCGACCCAATTTAGTCCTTTTTCCATATTTTTCTAAAAATCAGTATTTCTGATAATTTTTTTTTGAAATTATTATTATTATATATATAAATATGTTTCTATTGTATGTATTTATACCTTAAAAACTAATATTTTTCGTATATTTATAGACACATGTTTTATTTAATTAATTTTGATATTATTTTAATTATTTTAAACTTATATATTTTTATGGGTACATGTATACATTTTTTTTTATTTCAATCATTTGTCTATTAATTTAGGTTTACATATTTTTTTTATCTTGCCCATTTATTTGATATTTTGCATGCCATTATTTTCTTTATTTGTTCATATATTTGCATTATTTCTATGCTATCGTAGTATTTATTATTGCATTATATATTTAATGTAGCATAACATTACATTTTTTTACTCGATTTTTAAAATCAAACTTTTTCAAAATGGGGATAATGCTTGTATTTAGGATTTTCAAGAAAATTGAGCCCTAACGTATTGGGTTCTGATTTTCTTCGTTAAATCTAACATTCGAGCATTCTTCTTTAATCAAAAATAAGAGTTCATTATTGGGAGTTCAACACGTTGTGTCCTAACGTATTGGATGTGACGCATTGATTTCTCAAAATGAAGATTTTTCCTAAAAAATAATAAAGGAAATATTCCGAGTTTGGGATTTTAAAGGAATTGTGCCCTAACGTATTGGGCCGCGATTTCTTAAATCTTGGATAAATGGATATTCTTTTAATTTTTTTTATACGAGTATTCTGACCTAATTCATTTTGGAGGAAATTAGAATGTTGTGCCCTAACGCATTGGGTGTGGCATTTTTGCTTCTCTAAATTGAGAAGGGTCTTAATACGTAACGTTTAAAGTTTTTTTAAAAGATTATATTTTTTCCGACCTTAAGACACTAATTAATTAATTAGGTACCAATTTTGGGCGTTACGAGGGTGCTAATCCTTCCTTGTACGTAACTGACTCCCAGACCCGTTTTTTTTAAAAAACTCGTAGACCAAAGCCATTTTTTTAGGTGATCCAATCACACCTCAATAAAAGATTGGTGGCGACTCCCAATTTTCATTTTTTAAAGTCGACAACCTAAAATTTTTGTTTTTTCAAAAAAATGGTTTCGACAGGTAAAATACCAACTTTAACTCAAAATTTATCATGACTCCATTTTCCAATTTCTCACTTTGCAACTCCTTCATCATATGTCCTTGACATATTCATTCATATCAAGACATATTTCAACAATTTCTGGTCAATAAGTAATGAACATGCAGATATTCAAAGTTCGTATTTTGCTTACTTCAGTTGAATAGTTCCGTATCGATTAACTTTTATTCTTCCGATGGGTCTTTGTAAAAGTATTCAATAAATAAGTCCAAAAATAGATAACACTTATAAGAGCTAATCAGATACAAAATAAATGTGTCAGGTTACTCGTCCGGGCTAAACCAGTGACAACATAGAAAAATAGCCTGGCCAGGGCTATGTATACAAGTAAGGTTACCAATGTAGGCTAAACCTTTAAAATGACAACAGATTACCAGTCCAGACTAAATCTGAGTCACATGTATATCCGAGTCCGCAACACATCTAGAGCTTGGTTCTGAACAGAAATTCAGACATAAATCTCATGTATGAAACTTTTACTCGATCCGTTAGAATTATTTAAGAAATTAGTACTTTTCGCATGAATCAATTTCATTTCCACAGTGTTAAATATACACAAATATATATCATTAATATCATTTAATAACAAATCGTAACCAATGATAACAATATGAACTCACCTGACAAAACGATAACGCTTTGGATATCAGGGATTATTCGGCAAATTTTCCATTTTCGCCTAAATCACAACTTGATCTATATAATAGTTAAGATTCCAAATATCAATATCAATCTCATAACAATACTCAAATTCATACACATAATTCTTTAGTATCATTTTCCACAATTTCCCTGAACTTTTACATTTTATTCAATTTAGTCTTAAAAATTAAACTTATCATAACTTCCAAATTTGGAATCCAAACTTTAAACCAATTTCAAATAAATTCAATTATAGCCACCTATTATCAAAAACTTCAGAAATTACAAAAAAATTTGAAGATATTAACAATTTAGTCCTTAAGTTCAAAATTAACAAAAACACTTTATAAAATTGTCCTTAACCGATTCATAGTTTCCAAATCTACCAATTTATATAAAAAAAAAATCTAAGATTCATCAATGGCAAGTTTTATAATCTTTAACAGTTTTGAAATCGAAAATATGGATTAGTTGGACCTAGTTGCAATAATATCAAAAATATAAAAAAATACAAGAAACGTGAATAAAAATAGCTTACACGCATGACTTAAAAGTTTGAAGCAATTCGGCCATGGCTTCTTTTGCTCTTTCTTCCTTCAAACGATGAGAAACAAAATGAGGTGGGGAAGATGAAAAAATGTTTTTAATTATTTTAACATATGTTATTTTAATTTTTTTTATTTAATTGATAAAACACATGTTAATTTAAACCATAACCAACCGTCTCACTTTCTTAAAAAGTGGTTAATTATCACTTCAATCCCTTGAAAAAATTTAATTAACTCCTTGATCAACTAAAATTTCATAAAAAAATCATGTTTTTATGATTTCATTCTTTTTCTTTAACTAACTATCAAATCAGTAAAATTTTTGAACCAAACTTCAATACACCTATTTAGTAACTCGTAAATATTTATAATAAATATTTATGAGCCTGATTTACAAAAACGAGGTCCCAAAATCTCATTTTCCAAAACCACTTAACTTTCGAGACAACCCACTTATTCTTAACTAATTATCCAATTAAATAAAAATTGTCAGATAAAATGCACTATATCAAGATGCTTAACTTGTAAATATTAAATAATAATTTTTAGATACTCACTCATCGAAATTATGGTGTAGAAACCATTATTTCTAACACCACTAAAAAATGGGTTGTTACAGTGCATCCCCCTCTTGACTACCCCGTTCACGTCTCGAAGGCATAACGTAAATCGAATACTATGCAAAAAGTAGAGAAAACATACTAGAAGTGGGTAGTAGGAAGTGATCCAAGGCTTAACTAAGTATAATTTCCTATAGGGCATTGTGTTCCCAATTCTTACCCCATAAGACAATTTATAAAACAAAGAACACGAAAAGGTAAAACATGCAATATCAAGTAATATTGTCAGATAAGATAGTCTTCAGCATTACAAAATCCACTACCTCTTATGTTTAAAAAAGCCTAGCTTTGATACCACCAATTGGGACACCCCAAACCTGACCAGGATGGACCGACCCGAATCTGAAGCAACACAATAGCCATTTAAGCGACTCTCCAGCTCAAGACCGCCCAAAACACACCCCAACCTTATAACACCTTAATTCTAACTAATTAACTATCTAATTTTAATGCAGAAGCGATTTTGTGAACCATTTTTAAACTATTTCTAATTATTTAACTTTAAGGGTATTTTGATTATTTTACCATCTAAAGTTAGACACTTACGTTTTTAGTTCTAAATTATTACCAACCTTCTTTTAGTCAATTTATGGAAGCCTTAAAAATTTTAGCTTTAATCGAGTTCATTTACTAAGTCTAATTATCATTTTATTAATAAGAAGTAAAACGTAAATTTTTTAAGCTTTTAATACATTACCCAAAATACTATCTAAGAATATTTCTACCAAATTCTAACACTCACCAGTCGATATTATCGAGTTTCCCTATCGTTAAAGGCTTCAATTAATCTAATAAAGTTTTAGGACTAAATTATAATTTAAACAAACTAGGATACTAAATTACAAAATCTAAAAAAAATTAGACACAAAAGAACCAAACAATCATGTCCAGTGCCCGTGTGTCCTTAAATGCCCGTGTTTGAATCGTAAAAAACTTTCAGGATGTTCGTACACACCCATGTCAAATTTTCACATGTCTGTGTGTGACCACCACTAGCCTCCACACACCCATGTCCCATTTCAACATGCTCGTGTTCAACCACCAACACGCCCATGTGCAGATCACTGTAGTTTTTTTTTCTCAAAATTTTTTTAAATCACCCAAATCATACTTAGCAACCATAAATTATATCACACAAGCTATATACTTAGCCACAAGCATTCCACTCACTAGCAAGCTATAATTAAACTATGTTAGTATAAAATACACGATTCAAACACCATGTTTTCAATCACCATATGAACTCTCATCAACATACCATAAACCACACAACAATTAAGCTTCAAAATCAAGCATTAAAGTAATTATAACATCACCAAAATAAAAGTCCAATGTCCATTACAATTGAATTAAAACTAGTCCCAATAAGTGCCACAATGCCCCCTATTGTTTCTAAAAAAGAATTCCTAAGCTACTACCGAGCCTCAAATCCGGTTAGCATTATCCTCATCTTGGTGTGAAGCTTTAACAGAGACAAAATATGCATTAGAAACTAACATTAACATCAAGAAAGTCAAAATCTCATAAACTATACGGATCTAAATCGTTTCTCTAATGTACTTTACCAAAATTGCATAATTAAGCTGAAACATAAATTTCATCAACTAAACGACCTTCTCAGCACCACAAACCACTTCTAAACTTCATTCCCAACCTATTAACATTAAATCTAAGTGTTAATTTCATCTATTAAATAGTTTAAAATTTTTCGAAAAATCAACTCATCTTCTTGATTAAAAATGAATTTATCAAAATTGATCAACCAAACAAGTTTGATATATTATTTTATAATTAAAAATCTCTTAATAAACATATTTTGAGCTTAGAAATCCATTAAAACTTGGATTCCATCTCAAAATCATGGATTCACCATTGTTGAGTTCCATGTTCAAGAAAGAAGAAATCAAAACTAAAAAATCCATTTTAATAAACTTAAATAGCAAATAGTGATTTAAAACAACTAAAAAAAGAACTTAGAATTAAGAATTAACTTCAATTGATCTCAAATCATCAATTTAGAAGATTGAATCAAGATCCTTGAACAAATTTCGGATGACTTTTGCTCAACTTTGGAAAACTTTTATGGAGATTTTTTAGAGAATTTTGAGAGAGTAAAAGTTTAGATCTATTCTCTGATATGTGGTCTATGAAAACGAGCAAAAAACATGAGAGAAAAAGCTCTTAATTTAGGCGAAAATGGTCTGCAAAGTGAGGTAGTTGAAGTGTTTTTAAAACTAAAAACCCCACCTGATTTTCAAAAATTGGGGAAATTGCCATTAGTCCACTCCCTTATTTCCCTTGTTTTACAAAATACTCCTTTCCCTCCAAAATTCCAAAAATAAGGATAATTTGCTATAAAACCACTCTTACATTTCCCTTATTTTGCAAAATTGTCCTATTTAGTTAATATTTTAAATTCTCTCAATTAAACCGCCATTTTAATTTATTTTTCAATTCTAATTAAACCCAGAATATCTATTTTACCCAAAAATCATTTAAAACTATAAAATTAATTTTTCTAAAAATATTTTTATTTTATAAAATATTATTTACCGATTTTTTTAAATGAAATTAAGCTAACTAAATTTTAAAAAATCACTATAAACTCAATTAACTCCTAATTTTCACTCGAAACTCAGTAAACTTACTCGAAACTATTAGACCTATTTTCAGGGCCTTACAATACCCCATCCTGTCCAACCTTTCTTGACATACTAAGGGAAGATTCTTCCCTTTCTTTTTGGTCAACATACCATACTTATGAGGACATGATTCCCTTTTCACTCCCTTGTCCCCCTAACTTGTCATTCTCTTCAACCTTACCATGAGTGGTGTTAATGGAACCTAGACATATTTGACAACACCCACTTTCTTCCATCTTTTCATTCTTCCCCTCTCATTGCCGCAATGCCCTAAACCTCCTCCCAATTCTCTTATTTTCTTTCCTTTGGTTTAGCCATCAACCACCCAATTTCTCTCTAATTCCTCCTCACCTCCACTGTGCTTTGGTTTTGAACCACCTTCACCACCACTGAACCTCCATTGCACTGGGCTTTTCTTCTTTTTGTTCCACCACTACTTTTAACTCCACCCTTCACACCGTGACAACCACCACTTGCCATCGCGAAACATCACCCTTTTTCTTTATTTTTTCTCTTCTCCTTTCTCTTTCTTTAATCTAGTGACCGAAACCCTCCTCCTTTCATTCTCCTTCGTCGGATGGCCACCTTCATCACCTGACCACCGTCAGATTCTTGCCTCCGACATCGAACCACGACTGACGGTTGTGTTTCCTTATCTTTTCTTCTTCGTTTTCAACCTACATCATATCTTTAGTAAATAAAATTTTGCATTATTTATTTCACTTAGTTTCTTAAATTGTAAGTTTTTATTTCTGAAACTTACTCTTAATCAACCCCCTTTTTAGATAGTTCAATTTTTTCGGATCGAAAACAAGACAAACCAATGACCTTTCCATTTCAACCGAGATAGTGTAATTACAAGGGTTTATTGAGAACCACTCTTCCCTCATTTTTTCTCTCTTAACTGAATATTCATAAGGGTCATAGTGTATTTATCTCTCATGTAATATTTAGTTACAATATCTCTTTGAAGGGTCGGTCGATATTAAACTGGGAAATCGTTAAACTCATGAAAGGAATTACGATTCTTAATTCATAAAGGTAGGTGTCAAATGGGAGATTCATTTAAGAAAATTATCTCTTATGATGATCATGGTAATCTTTAAATAAGGACTACCGTTTGAGTGATTAGGTAATCTAATTGTTAGATCCAAGTGTGAGCATTCTTAGTGAGTTGTTACACATCAGATCTACGATTAGGTATGGGTTTTAACAGTAAAAAACTAAGTCTATGTTTTATATTGATAAAAATGTTATTATTTAAATTATATTTGTTTGATGAGGATACTTTATGTGTCCATTAAGAGAGATAAAACACATCATTATGGATTATGACAAGTAAGTGATTCCAAACCGTATATATTGTGAAAAGCATGTTCTGTGATATTGATGATTATTATTGATTTGAAAAGCATGTAAATCTCATTTTCATGTTATGTGACCTTATGTCAATGTGATTTTTGCACGTTTTATAAAAGGTGAAATTTTGGTACCATGTGTACATATATGATTTGCATGTTCAATATGCCTATGTGGTTCTTAGTGATTTTGGCCATATCACATGCATGGGGTGGGATATGTGAAAGGTGGAAGTTATTGGTAATTTATATGCAATTTTGGTGGCTTTTCCACAATTTTGATTATTGGCAGTTTATCTGCACTATTGTGACATTGTTCACAATTTAGTGTGTTATTGGATGGACAAGTTTTGGGGAACACGATTATAGTGTGTTGTAGAGCTGGGTATGACCATTTTCCTAAAATCTGCATCATTTTATGAAATGTGCATATACATGATCATGCATCGTATAAGTATGAAATATTGTGTTATATAATTATCATGATTGTATAACGTATATGTTCATAAGTATGTGATTGAGCTTATGTTAAGCTCACACTGGCCTTGGAAAGCTCACCCCATTAGTGTTCTATACCTTTCAGGTAACACTTAGACATAGGACTTGGATTCGGCATTCGGTGGAGCCTCTTAGATGATTTTATCTTATGGTTATTTATTGGATTTTAAAACTATTTAGACTTTGGACTTTACTTTTGTTTTGGGTTGTGATTTTTTTTTATAACTTTAGAACTATCATGCATGCATAAAAATTATGGGATTTCAATTATTTTTAATTATGGAATCTATCTAAATTAATTACGTTTTTACTCGATTTTTAAATAAAATAATAAATAACAAATTTTCTAAATACCTTTGTGAAAATCCGCTGCGAAGTTCTTTATAATTTATTTTTAGAACTATAATGCAAATTTCTTTGTTTTAAAGAACTTTAAATTACATTACTATAAAAATGAGTTTTTTTCAAATAAATATTCTAATAAGTACTTTTCAAAGAAACAAAATCAATCAATCTTTAAAATTTAAGTTTTTACAAAAAAACTCCAACCTAAATATTTTCAAGAAGTAATTATTTTTGAGTGTCAACAATATAACCTTCAGGATTCAGCTATAATGTCTAGGTCGAGTTTGGGGTGTTACATTTCGTGGTATCAAAGCCCAGATCAAAACTCGAATTGTGTATTTTAAATGGGTCTACATGCATATTTTAAAAGAGTTTTAGAAAAGCCTTTTTGTATTGAATTTAAGGATTTAAAACTCTAAAAATCCAACACTCCGAAGCTGATCCAAGATAAGTGTTCTTTTTTACTTAAACTTTAGATTATGAAACCATAAATTTAAGATGATATACTTTTAGATAGTGAGACTCTAATTGAAAACAGTAAAGTGATAACATAAAATTTGTTTCTAAAAATTGTTAGATAAAATTCATAAAATTTAGCGATAAGCGAAATGAAAACCCGAGGTATGCAGACTCGTGGTATGTGATTTCGAGGAGCGCAACATCTAATAGCTCAAGATTAGTCATTAGCTTTTCATGGACTTGTGTCTGACCCTGAGACAAATTACATCGTTAATGCGTCTACTGCTAAAGGAAAAAATTAAGATGTAACACCCCAAACCCGAGCTAGACGTTATGGCCGTATCTGGTGTGTCACATTGAAGTGTCTTTCAAAATTTAAACTTATTGACAAAACTCATTACTTAAGTTTGGAAACCTCTTTAGTAATGTTTGCCGGAACACTTATACAAATGTTTGCCTTATTAACCGTTATTATTATACTAGTTAATTTAAAACACGGAAGCATTTGAAAACTCTAACGTTTAAAGTTTGTGTCTTTGAAAATCCTAATTATTTTTAGAATTCGTTTTCACCTAACTAGCAGTATAAACTATGTAAGGAAAGCCCACTTAAAGTTTAAAAAAAACCAAATTAAAGGCCTTATTACAAAACAAAACCAAACTTATAATTTAAAGTAAAATAAAAGCAAATGTAACAGCAACAGTAGTGTGGCCACCTCCGAGTCCCTCCCAGCATCGAATCGTCTACGGCTGAGGATTACCTGCACAGTTAAGAGGAGAGGGTGAGTTTACGAAACTCAATGTGTAATCCCCTATCAATCAAACAGTAAACAACATACAGTAGCAGTTTGGACCTGGGCCCTATTTAGTGACAGTACAGTGAGGGCCTTAGCCCAATTAGTAGCAATGTGGGCCTTAACACAATACAGTATCATTATAGTACAGAAAATACAACCCATCCCAGTCCAACCAACACACCACTCTGTACCACCAACACACCATGTAGCGATAAAATCGACCCACCCAGCCAACACACCAATATCACAGTAAAACTGCCAGTAATAGAATCGCAGCAAAGCTGCCAATAATAGTATACGTCGCAAAGCCACCAGTAGGTTCACAGTCGTCTTGGGTGACCCGTGCAACCTTATCAGTACAGTACACTTCCTTCAAATATAACAACCCAACCGTATGCAATATGTCGTGACATAATATCATGCTCAATCATAGTCATACTTATCATAGGGCCATAACAGTCATTTTATCTATTCGCGGTATAAAGATCATTTTACCCTTAGGGGTATTTCGGTAATTTTACCCTTCGAGTGTATTTCGATAATTTTACCCTTCGAGGGTATTTCGATAATTTTACCTTTCGAGGGTATTTTGGTCATTTTACCCTTCAAGAGTATTTCGACAATTTTACCCTTCGAGGGTATTTCGATAACTTTACCCTTTGAGGGTATTTCGGTAATTTCTACCCTTCAAGGGTATTTCGATAATTTTACCCTTCAAGGGTATTTTAGTAATTTTACCCTTTGAGGGTATTTTTGTAATTTTACCCTTTGAGGGTATTTCAGTAATTTACCCTTCGAGGGTATTTCAGTAATTTTTCCCTTCGAGGGTATTTCAGTCATTTTATCCATGATTCGCATGTTGGGCTTACCACTCGAGCGTTCGCACGCCCGTGTGGTCTCAAACGCCATGTTTACGACCTTTCGAATTTTCGCCGATCTACGGTTGTAGTAGGGTGATTACACACTTGATTTTATTCACCAAGAACCCTCCCACGCCTTGGAAACATACGGTTGGCCAACAACCTCCAATTAATTACTTACACAGTTAAACCTGCAAATGAACACAAGTGATCACAATCTGATACTTACCACCACCTTTGATTGAGTGAAGAGGGAAATTCGCCTATCCAAAAGCAATCACAAACCTTCAACCCCTTGAATAATTCCTAAGCACCAACCGAAACCGATAAGCACTTAAACAATAGATAATAAAGTAACTTAATACTATCACCCTTACCAAACGCGAGAGAAACAAACTATGAAAAGCAAAACACACGACCGTCCTGTTAAGAAAGAAAGATTCGGCAACAAGAAAAAGAAAAGAATAGAAGAAGGCAGGGAAATATCAGAAGAGTAAATCGGCAGCAGTGTAATAGAATAATGAATGGTAGAGAGAATAGGTTCAAAGAACAACAGTAGGAGAAGAGTGTATTTGGCAAAAAAAGAGGAGAGAAATTGAAGGAAAGAAGAAAAGAAAAGATGAGGGAGAACAGTATATTCGGCCAAAAAAAAGAAAAATAGGTAAAAAGGAAAAGAGCAGTCAAAAGAAAACAAACCCGAGAGGTAACTTCAAGAACTAGGCAAAAATCGGCACAAACAAAAATATGAAATCCGATACTCACCAAAATCAAAACAAGCTGAGAGAGAAACTCCACAGAAGAACCAAAACTGAATACCTTTAGTGTTAAGAGACTAAATTCGGCACAACACCCTCCCCCAGTCGAATTCTCAATGCCTCAATTACCCCAAACGGCACAACTCTCCTCACTAAACAACTCATTGATTTTCTCTTAAAATCTCTCCCCTTATCCCTCCTTGATTTTCTCCACCCAATCACAATCCCATTATTCTCTCCATGATACACTCCTCCATTCAAATTCCACAACATTTCAGTCAAACTCCACAACCTTACTGCACAGGTGATAAAAATAAACACTCCTAGTGCAGCATAGGACTCGAACCTCAGACCTCAAGGGAACTTCACACGCCACCTTGCCACTATACCACAGTCTCGTTTTGTGACATAAAACCAACACTAATATTTATAAGGCCTACTTGCCTACGTCCAGATTCAATTAAGAGCAAAAATTAAAAATTCTTCAAAAGCCAAGACTTGAACCCAGGCTTCTCAAACACTCGCATACACACCCAAATCACTTAGCCATTAAAGAAAAATAACAATTTGTGACAAATCATACAAAAATTAGAGACTTAATTTTTTGGGGCGTTACAACTCCACCCCCTTAACGAAATTTCAGCCTCAAAATTTACCTGGTCAGAATAGGTGAGGGTATTGTTGCCGCATCGCCTCTTCGGGTTCCTACGTGGCTTCTTATGAACTATGATTACACCAAAGCACCTTGACTAGAGGAATAGATTTCTTCCTCAGTACTTTAACCTCATGGCCAAAATCTACACTGGTTCCTCCTCGAAGGTCAGATCTGGCCTGACCTCAATCTCCTCAATTGGTACTATGTGTGTGGAATTAGAGCGATAATGCCTTAACACGGAGACATGGAACACACCGTGAATCCGATCCAAATCTAGAGGCAACTCAAGCTGATATGCAACTGGTCCCACACGCTTCAGTATACGGTAAGGCCCAATGAACCTAAGGCTAAGCTTACCCTTCCGCTGAAACCTCAATATCCTTTTCCATGGGGAGACCTTGAGAAATACAAAGTCCCCCACAGAATACTCAATCTCTCAACGTTTAAGATATGCATAAGACTTCTACCTATCAAATGTTTCCTTCAACCGGTCTCGAATCATTTTTACCTTCTCTTCAGTATCAGAAACCAACTCTAGCCCCAAAGCTCGCCGCTTGCCCAACTCAGTCCAATAGGTGGGAGTACGACACCTACGACCATATAATGCTTCATATGATGCCATTTGAATACTAGACTTGATACGAGTCACAAAAGCCCAAATTCTTGAAGGCGAGGCCCAATAAGCAAATTCCCAGCCCAATCAAGAAATCCATCCATACTTAGTTGAAAATCAGGCCAAATTGTCAAAGTGGCCCAAGTTGTAAAGTTTTATTTTTATTTTTATTTATTTATTTACTTAGTTTAAATTTTTATGTAAATATTCAGTCCAAGAGTCCTAGATAAAATGACCTTTGACCGAATTTCCATATTAAAATAATTAGGAGTTTTTTTATTTTAGTTTTCTAATTAGATTAGGACTAGTTATAAGGCCTATTTAAAGGCATGGCTGTCCACCTTGTTAAACACTTATTATTATTATTAAAATTTCAGATTTGTTGAGAGCAGAATTTTCTTTGAGTTTTCTCCAAGATTTTTCTCTTGAGTTTTCTTTAGAAGTTGTTTTAACAATCTTGTGATTGTGGGAGCCATCTTCAACCTTCTTCTTGCCATTGATATTCTTTGGAGGGGAGATTAGAGCCGTTTGAAGGGAGTTGTGAGATCTTTCAAGATTTCAAGGCTTCTTAGGACTTATCTTTTAATTTCTTACTGTCAATTCTTTCTTTATTTCTACTTGTGCTAAATCATTATCTAATCTATTTTCTATTCTTATTGTGTTTTCAGCATTTTTCTATCTTAAGGAATCAGCCCAAAAATCCCCAATTTCTAGGGTTTTTCCATACTCTTTTTGGGTGAAATTAGATTGTCGAAATTTGGGGAAAACTATCTTGGTGTTCAATTGGGCAGAATCACAATCTCCTTGAGGGTTTCAAGAACCCTAACACTTATTTCTATTCTCAATTTGACTCTTTGCTGATTTGGGGATTTTATTTCAGATCTGAAAATTCAAAAATTTAATCTTTTAATTTTCTGTTTCGTTTCAGATCTAATTGTTTAGGGTTTTCGTAGGAGTTTCTTGTGACTTGGCAACTCGATCTTGGTCCGCGTGCAACCCCGTATCATTTGGTATCAGATTTTGGGTGTTTTGGGTGTTCTTGGTTGATTCCTAAACTGATCTCTATTTTTTAAATTACAAACAGCAGTTTTACCCAGAAAAATTTTCGAAAAAAATTCATTTGAGTGGGTAAATGTTTTCTGATTGATCTGAAATTTTACATACATATTTTTGGCACTGTTATTGAATATAAAAAAAATATTTCCCGCAAAAAAATAAGTCGAAAAATTCAAAAAATTGAAAAAAGACGAAATCCAATAAAAAATTAAAAAAATATTCAGCGGGTTGAATTTGGTGCCCAAATTTTCCAGATCAAAAATTCAATATTTGAATACATTCCAGATTTAATTTCGTGACTTTTGGAGATCGGGAACACCTCGAACGAAGTTGTCAAGTTCTCCGTAGTTTTTCGGGTTTTCTGTTTTCAGCAATTTTTATTGATTCTTAGCTATAGGTTTTCATTTGTTTGCTTTTTATTATCCTTTTAAAATATCTAACACCTTCTTGTTTCTTGTGTTAGTAGGATTTAAACGTGTGCACAATCCTTCCTCGGTGCAACACGAATCACTTGGTGTCTCGTCAGTTTTTGGCATCCTAGTGCAAATTAGGATTCTTTGGTAGTTTGGTTCACACTCTCTAATTGGTTGATATAAACTCTGATAAAGAACTCACAAGATTGAATTCGACCTCATTGAGAATTTGATTTTTCTTTTTGAGTGATTAATGGTGAGGTTTGCTAACTTTTATTTTTGAGTGTTGAGTGTTTATTTTTTACAGGTTTTGAAGATGTCTAAAGGTGATAATAATGATGCACTTATGAAAGTCCAACAACAGTTAGACAGACATACTGCTGCAATCACACAAATAAATGCTACACTTCAAGCATTGAATACTACTTTGAATGAGGTACGAGTGAATCAAAAACATCAATATCGAGATCCAATTAAGGAAGATAGGGATAACCAGCCCCATAGGTGCAACCCTCAACGTGTCCCTAGAATGGATGATGATTGTCATGATCATGGACAATCATCTTTGGCAAAACCAAAGAGCGAGTAGCAACGAGAACATCTCTTTCATACTCGCTGCCACGTACAAGGTAAGCTTTGTAGAGTTATTATTGATGGTGAAAGTTGCTCGAACATAGCCAGCACGACGATGGTGGAAAAGCTTTGCTTAACCACTACCAAGCATCCACAACCTTATCAACTACAAGGGCTTAGCAACGAAGGCCAATTTAGGGTCACTCAACAAGTGCGCATCGCCTTTTCTATCGGTAAGTATCAAGACGAAGTTGTGTGCGACGTAATGCCTATTCAAGCTTGCCATTTGTTGCTAGGAGAACCGTGGCAACTGGATCGAAAAGTCACTCACGATGGTCGTACCAATAGGTATTCTTTCAAGCATCAAGGAAAGAAACTCACCTTAGTGCCGCTCACTCTGGAACAAGTCCATGAGGACCAAATCAAACTGAAAAATTCTGTTAAAACAAGTGAGGAAAAAGAAAAAGAGAATGAAAAAGAGCAAAAAGAGATTGAGAGTGAAAAAGAAATTGAAGAAAGAAGAGAAAATGAATTAGAAAAAGAAACAAAAGAAAAAGACGTGGAAGGGGTAGTGAGGAATGTTTCCACTAACCAAGATATGAATTTTTCTTGTGTTGCTACTTTTCAGGTTCCCGAAAGATCGAAAGATAACTTTCAACTTCAATACCTCTCAAATGAAAGACGCTTTCATACGATCAACTTAGGCAAAGATGAAACCACACTACATGATCCCGAAGGTAAGCGAGGTAAGGAAATTTTAGAAACCGAGTCCAGTGCAGATTTGAAAATTATTGATAAAACTTTTGGTGACTTAGTTCTTAAAAGATCCCTCATTTTGATCCGATTAATTGTTACTCTTCGATTGTGGTTGATAAAGTCATTACGAAAAGAAGCGTGATTTGTTATTCTCTTGATTTACCTTGTGTAAAATCCTTGAATTTGTCCAAATCTGTTTTGGAGAATAAGGTAACGAAATTTTCCAAATTCGTTTTCAATTTATATTCGTGCCTTAAACAGTTTATGTGGTTGTACATGAAGTTTGAGTTCCATTTGACAAATGTTAACTCAACAACGAAGATTCGACTACACTATGCCCCCGATGAGCGAAGGTTTGTTTTAAATGAAAAAGGTAAAATCGACCCTCATTCTTCTGCTTATCGAGGTAAGATGCTTGAAACCTTTGAAACAGTTTTGTACTCCTCGGATAGTGATAAAGATCGTGTTGATGAACACTTAGATCGAAACGTGCTTGACTGTCCTATTTTATTTATTGATGATCTATCTGTTTTGATGGTTGATAAAAAGATTCTTGTTTTTGATAATGCATGTGTGAGTGAATCTATAGACCGTCGATTAATGCATGGTATGATTATGCAACTCTGTGAACCATGTGAATCTTTTCAAATACCTACTTGTGACGATTATGTTTACCATTTGATTTATTACTCGCAATTTATTCATGGTTTGTGGGAACAATGTGAGACGACTGAATGCCTTAAAACATGTCCATCTTTGTTTCAAATATTTGACAAGGCAGTGGTGAGTAAATTAGATTGTTTGCATGGTAATCTGAATCTGTCCATTCACATGCGTTATACCTGTTCTATTATGCTTATGATTGGACTACAAGCTTGTTTCCGTTGCTATTTACTATCTCATGGCTATTCTTTTCAGTGGACTCAATTGCCATTAGTCCCGTTCGATAGAGGAAAGTCGAGTTCATTTGATTTTTTAGATTCGAGGACGAATCTTTTTGAGGAAGGGGGGAATGATACGAGTCACAAAAGCCCAAATTCTTGAAAGCGAGGCCCAATAAGCAAATTCCCAGCCCAATCAAGAAATCCATCCATACTTAGTTGAAAATCAGGCCAAATTGTCAAAGTGGCCCAAGTTGTAAAGTTTTATTTTTATTTTTATTTTTTTATTTACTTAGTTTAAATTTTTATGTCAATATTCAGTCCAAGAGTCCTAGATAAAATGACCTTTGACCGAATTTCCATATTAAAATAATTAGGAGTTTTTTTATTTTAGTTTTCTAATTAGATTAGGACTAGTTATAAGGCCTATTTAAAGGCATGGCTGTCCACCTTGTTAAACACTTATTATTATTATTAAAATTTCAGATTTGTTGAGAGCAGAATTTTCTTTGAGTTTTCTCCAAGATTTTTCTCTTGAGTTTTCTTTAGAAGTTGTTTTAACAATCTTGTGATTGTGGGAGCCATCTTCAACCTTCTTCTTGCCATTGATATTCTTTGGAGGGGAGATTAGCCGTTTGAAGGGAGTTGTGAGATCTTTCAAGATTTCAAGGCTTCTTAGGACTTATCTTTTAATTTCTTACTGTCAATTCTTTCTTTATTTCTACTTGTGCTGAATCATTATCTAATCTATTTTCTATTCTTATTGTGTTTTCAGCATTTTTCTATCTTAAGGAATCAGCCCAAAAATCCCCAATTTCTAGGGTTTTTCCATACTCTTTTTGGGTGAAATTAGATTGTCGAAATTTGGGGAAAACTATCTTGGTGTTCAATTGGGCAGAATCACAATCTCCTTGAGGGTTTCAAGAACCCTAACACTTATTTCTATTCTCAATTTGATTCTTTGCTGATTTGGGGATTTTATTTCAGATCTGAAAATTCAAAAATTTAATCTTTTAATTTTCTGTTTCGTTTCAGATCTAATTGTTTAGGGTTTTCGTAGGAGTTTCTTGTGACTTGGCAACTCGATCTTGGTCCGCGCGCAACCCCGTATCAAGACTAGTAGCTATTATTATGCGAAAACTCTGCTAGCGGCAAATAATCTTCCTAGTTGCCTCGGAAATCCACTACACAACACCTTAACATATCCTCTAGAATTTGAATCACCCTTTCTGACAGACCATCAGTCTGGGGATGAAACACAGTACTAAAGTCCAGTCTTGTATCCAAAGCCTCGTGTAACTTCTTCCAAAACTGAGACATAAAATGAGGATCTCTATCAGATATAATAGAAACTGGTACCCCATACAGTCTTACAATCTCAGCTACATACAGTTTAGCCAACTTTTGCAAAGAGTAATCAGTAAAAACCAGTATGAAGTGGGTAGATTTAGTCAATCGATCTATAATAACCCATACCAAATCCTTCTTAGTAGGCGTTAAGGGCAGCCCACTCACAAAATCCAAGGTTACTCTCTCCCATTTCCAAAGTGGAATCTTAACTAGCTGTAGTAACCCTAAAGGTAACTGATATTCAGCCTTCACTTGCTGACAAGTTAAACACGTACCCACAAAATCAGTTACTTCACATTCCAGTCTTGGCCGCCAGAATAACTCACGAAGATCTCGATACATTTTTTCTTGCCTGGATGCATAGCATAAAGACTACTATGCGCCTCTCGCAATATAGACTGCCTTAAATCATTATCTCTCGATACACAAACCCTCTCACGGAAGCATAGTACTCCATCACTATTTAACCCAAAATCTAAAGTTTCCCTATTCTCAACCTGACAGAAACGAGGAACTAGTGACTCCACATCGATCTAACTTGCAACTCAGCCAACAAGCTACCATCATCAAACAAATTGAGATGAGCAAACATCGCTCTCAATTCAGATACAACCCTACGGCTCAGTGCATTAGCTACCATGTTAGCCATACCAGGATAATATTCAATCGAGCAATCATAGTCCTTAAGTAACTCTATCCATCTTCGCTGCCTAACATTCAACTCCATCTAAATAAGGGGGTACTTAAGACTCTTGTGATCTGTGTAGATGGTGCACTTCTCACTGTAGAGATAGTGCCTCTAAATTTGCAGCGCGAATACCACTGCAACTAACTCCAAATCATGAGTAGGGTAATTCGCCTTGTGAGGCATAAGCTGATAAGACACATAAGCAATCACCTTACCCTCCTGCATCAGCATAGAACCCAAACCAATGTGTGATGAATCACTGTAGATAGTGAATTCCTTCCCAGACTCTGGCTGTATTGAGACAGGGGCCTTAGTTAGAACTTTCTTCAATTTCTTAAAACTTTCTTGCTGCTTATCAGTCCAATTAATCGGTACCCCTTTACGCAGAAACTTAGTGAGGGGTGCAGCAATCAAGGAAAACACCTAAACAAAACGTCTATAATACCCTACTAGACCTAGAAACCTTCGAATCTCAGATACGGTCTTAGGTGGTTTCCAATCCAGTACAATTTTAATTTTCTGAGGATCAACCCTAATCCCCTCGGCAGATACTACGTGACCCAAAAATGTCACTTCTCGCAGCCAAAACTCACACTTGCTAAACTTAGCATACAGTTGTTTCTCCCTCAAAATCTACAGAACAATTCGGAGATGTGCATCATGCTCATCCTTGGTTCTCGAATACACCAAGATATCGTCTATGAATACCACCACGAATCGATTCAAGTAGGGCTGGAATACTCAGTTCATTAGGTCCATGAAGGCAACTGGTGCATTCGTCAGTCCAAACGGCATTACCAGGAACTCGTAATGACCATAACGAGTCCTAAACGTAGTCTTATACACATCAGCCTCCTTAACTCTCAACTGATGGTACCCAGAACTAAGATCAATTTTGGAGAAAACCAAAGCTCCTTGCAACTGATCAAATAAATCATCTATCCTCGATAAAGGATACTTATTCTTGATAGTTAGCTTATTCAGTTGCCGATAATCGATGTACATGCGCATAGTCCCATCCTTCTTCTTCATGAATAGCACTGGTGCTCCCCATGAAGACACGCTAGGTCAAATAAATCCTCGATCCAACAGTTCTTAGATTTGAGCTTTTAACTCCACCAGCTCCTTCGGTGCCATTCTATAAAAGGGCGATGGACACCGAAGCTGTTCCTGGTAGGAGCTCAATACCAAATTCAACTTCGTGGCTCGGAGGTAACCCAAGGAGCTCATCAGGAAAAACATCAGAAAAATCCTTAACAGTTCTAATATCCCCAACAGAAGGACTCTAAAAAATAGATGCACCAACATAAACCAGAAAAGCTTCACAACCTTTGCGAACTAGTTTTTCGGCCCTTAAAGTAGAGATCACATTAGACAGAAAATCCCTTCGCTCCTCAATCACAACCACCTCCTCATCCTCAGTAGTCTTAAATACCATAAGCTTAGCAGTACAATCCACACTTGCACGGTATTTTACCAACCAATCTATCCCCAAGATTAGGTCGAATTCACCAAATGATAATTCCATCAAATCCGCTAGAAATATAACTCTTTGAACTTCTAGGGGCACATATTTGAACAACTTGTTTACCCTTACTGATTCTCCCAGTGGACTTAACACAGTCATCTCATTAGTAGTACTCTCACACATGATACCCAAGGTGCCAGACACAATGCATGCAATGTATGAATGGGTAGACCCTATATTAATTAAAGCAGTGTAAGGTACATTATGAATTAGGAACGTACCAGTTATAAAATCTAGAGCGTCACCACCCGCACGGCGATGAGCAGAATAAATTGGTGCTAGCTATCTCACCTCACTATTACCAACACCTCTGCCGAACGTTCCACGACCTTGTCTCACACCATTACCACTTCAAACCTTTCCACGGCCTCTTCGGTGGCTACTGACCACCTCTAACTGGCTGAACAAAACCCTGACGTGTAGGTTGCATCTGAGTAGGCCTCTGAGGGCAATCCTTAACTTGATGCTCCTTAGACCCACATTTGAAACATGCCCCAATCTTCTTCCAATAGTCACCCAGATGATATCTCCCACAATCAGCACAAGGCTGAGGTCTTACAACTTGGCCTTCTTTTTAGGCCTTCTAGAAGAACTTGAGGGCTCTGAATCCCTCCTAAACCTGCCCCTATCTTTCTCATAGTTCTAGCGCTCAGAGCGCTTCACATCCACGGTGATTTTTTTCTTTTGAACTAGGGCAGGAAAATCTCGCTCCCTTTGCGGAGCTATCAAGACTCGCAATTCATCCCGAAGACCGTCCTCAAATCACACATAGTGTTCATATTCAATCACCACTATCCCACGAGCATAGCGACTCAGACGCAAGAACTCTACCTCATATTTAGCCACAGTTTTATTCCCCTGAACCAAACTCAAAAATTCCTTTCTTCGGGCGTCCACATAACTTGCGCCCACATACTTTCCTTGAAATACTGACTTAAAGAAATCCCACGTTAACCAGTTGGCCTGAGTACCTTCTCTCACAGGAAGCCACCACTGATAGGCTTCATCTCGCAATAAAGACACTGCACCTCTTCACTTTTTCTAAGAAGTGCAGTCGAGTTCATCCATTATTCTCTCTGTGGCTTCCAACCAGTATTCAGCCACATTAGGGGCCACTCTAAAAACACCCCTAAAAATTTCCGCTCCACTTGGCCGTAGTCGTTCTGAAATTGACCCATGGCCCACAGCACCTGTACTGGTCCCTGTGACCCTTTCCAGAATACGGAGCATAGCTTGGGATAGTGCATCATCCCCAGCAGCTCAATCAAATGATCCTGACTCAGTCACCGGTGAAGCTGGTGCCTCCCTAGCCTTAACATTAGGCATGTGGCCTGACGCCGAAGACCCAGCCTTAGCACTTCCTCGGATTCTACCACGGCCTCGTGTACCCCTTCTGCAAGTACCTCTAGCAGTCATATCGAATAACGTATAATCTGTTTACGAAGTTTGATGCATTAGTTTACGATTCCAGTAATTATTAACTGATGTCTTATGAAAAAGCAGTAATCAGAATTTGTTTTCTCAATTCAAGAGTCTCCCTACAGTTTCCAGATTTCTCTAATCTAAGAGTTTCAATGTAGTCTCATTATCTATGGTAATCTCTCAATATATTTTAGTTTAATCAGTCTACAGTATATAGAAACTTACAGATTCAGTGCTGGAGACTCAGTGTGCCACACTTGTAACCTTCAAAAATAATTCAAAACAGTTTTCCATAAATTCTAATTTTTTAAAACCAATTCCACAGCCGAATTTTACAACTCAGCTCTGATACCGCTAAATGTAACACCCCAAACCCTGGCTAGACGTTATGGCCGTATCTGGTGTGTCACATTGAAGTGTCTTTCAAAATTTAGACTTGTTGACAGAACTCGTTACTTAAGTTTGGAAACCTCTTTAGTAATGTTTATCGGAAAACTTATCCAAATGTTTTCCTTATTAATTGTTATTATTATATTAAGTTGATTTAAAATGCGGAAGCATTTGAAAACTCTAACGTTTAAATTTCGTATCTTTAAAAATCGTAATTATTTTGAAAACTCATTTTCACCTAACTAGCAGTATAAACTATGTAAGCAAAGCCCAATTAAAGTTAAAAAAAAACCAAATTAAAGGCATTATAACAAAACAAAACCCAACTTATAATTTAAAGTAAACTAAAAGCAAATGTAACAGCAGCAGTAGTGTGGCCACCTCCGAGTCCCTCGCAGCACCGAATCGTCTATGGTTGAGGATTACCTGCACAGTTAAGAGGAGAGGGTGAGTTTACAAAACTCAATGTGTAATCCCCTATCAATCAAACACTAAACAACATACAGTAGCAGTTTGGGCCTAGGCCCTATTCAGTGACAGTACAGTGAGGGCCTTAGCCCAATTTAGTAGCAGTGTGGGCCTTAACCCAATACAATATCATTACAGTACAGAAAATGCAACCCATCCCAATCCAACCAACACACCATATGGGGATAAAATCGACCCACCCAGCCAACACACCAATATCGTAGTAAAACTGCCAGTAATAGAATCGCAGCAAAGTTGCCAGTAATATTATACGTCGCAAAGCCACCAGTATATGTGATTTTGATGATTATTATTGATTTGAAAAGCATGTAAATCTCATTTTCATGTTATGTGACCTTATGTCAATGTGATTTTTGCACATTTTATAAAAGGTGAAATTTTGGTACCATGTCTACATATATGATTTGCATGTTAAACATGCCTATGTGATTCTGAGTGATTTTGGCCATATCACATGCATGGGGTGGGATATGTGAAAGGTGGAAGTTATTGGTAATTTATATGCAATTTTGGTGGCTTTTCCACAATTTTGATTATTGGCAGTTTATCTGCACTATTGTGACATTGTTCACAATTTGGTGTGTTATTGGATGGACAAGTTTTGGGGAACACGATTATAGTGTGTTGTAGAGCTGGGTATGACCATTTTCCAAAAATCTGCATCATTTTATGAAATGTGCATATACATGATCATGCATCATATAAGTATGAAATATTGTGTTATATAATTATCATGATTGTATAACGTATATGTTCATAAGTATGTGATTGAGCTTATGTTAAGCTCACACTGGCCTTGGAAAGCTCACCCCATTAGTGTTCTATACCTTTCAGGTAACACTTAGACATAGGACTTGGATTCGGCATTCGGTGGAGCCTCTTAGATGATTTTATCTTATGATTATTTATTGGATTTTAAAACTATTTAGACTTTGGACTTTACTTTTGTTTTGGGTTGTGATTTATTTTTTTTATAACTTTAGAACTATCATGCATGCATAAAAATTATGGGATTTCAATTATTTTTAATTATGGAATCTATCTAAATTAATTACGTTTTTACTCGATTTTTAAATAAAATAATAAATAACAAATTTTCTAAATACCTTTATGAAAATCCGCTGCGAAGTTCTTTATAATTTATTTTTAGAACTATAATGCAAATTTCTTTGTTTTAAATAACTTTAAATTACATTACTATAAAAATGAGTTTTTTTCAAATAAATATTCTAATAAGTACTTTTCAAAGAAACAAAATCAATCAATCTTTAAAATGTAAGTTTTTACAAAACAACTCCAACCT
Source organism: Gossypium hirsutum (assembly GCF_007990345.1). Classification (NCBI taxonomy): domain Eukaryota; kingdom Viridiplantae; phylum Streptophyta; class Magnoliopsida; order Malvales; family Malvaceae; genus Gossypium; species Gossypium hirsutum. The sequence goes on along the minus strand of NC_053448.1, from coordinate 37,116,837 downwards.
AAATATTTTCAAGAAGTAATTATTTTTGAGTGTCAACAATATAGCCTTCAGGATTCAGCTATAATGTCTAGGTCGAGTTTGGGGTGTTACATTTCGTGGTATCAAAGCCCAGATCAAAACTCAAATTGTGTATTTTAAATGGGTCTACATGCATATTTTAAAAGAGTTTTAGAAAAGCCTTTTTGTATTGAATTTAAGGATTTAAAACTCTAAAAATCCAACACTCCGAAGTTGATCCAAGATAAGTGTTCTTTTTCACTTAAACTTTAGATTATGAAACCATAAATTTAAGATGATATACTTTTAGATAGTGAAACTCTAATTGAAAACAGTAAAGTGATAACATAAAATTTGTTTCTAAAAATTGTTAGATAAAATTCATAAAATTTAACGATAAGCGAAATGAAAACCCGAGGTATGCAGACTCGTGGTTTGTGATTTTGAGGAGCGCAACACTAATAGCTCAAGATTAGTCATTAGCTTTTCATGGACTTGTGTCTGACCCTGAGACAAATTACATCGTTAATGCGTCTACTGCTAAAGGAAAAAATCAAGATGTAACACCCCAAACTCGGGCTAGACGTTATGGCCGTATCTAGTGTGTCACATTGAAGTGTCTTTCAAAATTTAGACTTATTGACAAAACTCATTACTTAAGTTTGGAAACCTCTTTAGTAATGTTTGTCGGAACACTTATACAAATGTTTGCCTTATTAACCGTTATTATTATACTAGTTAATTTAAAACGCGGAAGCATTTGAAAACTCTAACGTTTAAGGTTTGTGTCTTTGAAAATCCTAATTATTTTTAGAATTCGTTTTCACCTAACTAGCAGTATAAACTATGTAAGCAAAGCCCACTTAAAGTTAAAAAAAACCAAATTAAAGGCCTTATTACAAAACAAAACCAAACTTATAATTTAAAGTAAAATAAAAGCAAATGTAACAACAATAGTAGTGTGGCCACCTCCGAGTCCCTCCCAGCATCGAATCGTCTATGGTTGAAGATTACCTGCACAGTTAAGAGGAGAGGGTGAGTTTATGAAACTCAATGTGTAATCCCCTATCAATCAAACAGTAAACAACATACAGTAGCAGTTTGGGCCTAGGCCCTATTCAGTGACAGTACAGTGAGGGCCTTAGCCCAATTAGTAGCAATGTGGGCCTTAACACAATACAGTATCATTATAGTACAGAAAATACAACCCATCCCAGTCCAACCAACACACCACTCTGTACCACCAACACACCATGTAGGGATAAAATCGACCCACCCATCCAACACACCAATATCACAGTAAAACTGCCAGTAATAGAATCGCAGCAAAGCTGCCAATAATAGTATACGTCGCAAAGCCACCAGTAGGTTCACAGTCGTCTTGGGTGACCCGTGCAACCTTATCAGTACAATACACTTCCTCTAAATATAACAACCCAACCCTATGCAATATGTAGTGACATAATATCATACGTGTTTACAAAATGTCACGCTCAATCATAGTCATACATATCATAGGGCCATAACAGTCATTTTATCTCCTAGGGGTATAAAGATCATTTTACCCTTAGGGGTATTACGATAATTTTACCCTTAGTGGTATTTCAGTAATTTTACCCTTCGAGGGTATTTTGATAATTTTACCCTTCGTGGGTATTTTGGTAATTTTACCCTTCGAGGGTATTTCAATAATTTTACCCTTCGAGGGTATTTTGATAATTTTTACACTTAGAATGTATTTCAGTAATTTTAGCCATCGATATTTCGATAATTTTACCCTTCGAGGGTAATTTAGTAATTTTACCCTTCGAGCGTATTTCGATCATTTTACCCACAATTAGCAAGTTGGGTTTACCACGATGGCGCTCGACGCCCGTGTGGTCTCAAACGCCATGTTTACGGCTTTTCGGTTTTCACCGGTCTACGGTTGTAGTAGGGTGATTACACACCTGATTTTATTCGCCGAGAAACCTCCTACGCCTTGGAAACCTACACTTGACCAACAACCTCCAATTAATTGCTTACACAGTTAAACCCGAAAATGAACACAAGTGATCACAATCCGATACTTACCACCACCTTTGATTGAGTGAAGAGGGAAATTTGCCTATCAAAAAGCAATCACAAACCTTCAACCCCTTGAATAGTCCCTAAGCACCAACCGAAACTGATAAGCACTTAAACAATAGATAATAAAGTAACTCAATACTATCACACTTACCGAATGCGAGAGAAACAAACTACGAAAAGCGAAACACATGATCGGCACCTTAAGAAAGAAAGATTCGGCAATAAGAAAAAGAAAGGAACAGAAGAAGGAATGGAAACATCAGAAGAACAAATCGGCAGCAGTGCAATAGAACAATGAACGATAGAAAGAATAGGTTCAAAGAATAGCAGTAGGAGAATAATGCATTTGGCAAACAAAGAGGAGAGAAATCGAAAGAAAGAAGAAAAGAAAAGATGAGGGGGAAGAGTATATTCGGCCAAAAAAAGAAAAATAGGTAAAAATGAAAAGAGCAGTCAAAAGAAAATGAACTCGAGATGTAACTTCAAGAATGAGGTAAAATTCAGCACAAACTAACACGTGAAACCCGAAACTCACCGAAATCAAAACAAACTGAGAAGGAAACTCCAAAACCAAAACCAAATACCTTAGTGTTAAGAGACTAAATTTGGCACAACACCCTCCCCTTGCCGAAGTCTTAATGCCTCAATTACCCCAAATGGCACAACTCTCCTTACTAAACAACTCATTGATTTCCTCCTAAAATCCCTTATCCCTCTTTGATTTTTTCCACCCAATCACAATCCCACTATTCTCTCCATGATACACTCCTCCATTCAAATTCCACAGCATTTCAGTCAAACTCCACAACCTCACTGCACAGGTGATAAAAATAAAGACTCCTTAGTGCAGACTCAAACCTCAGACCTCAAGGGAACTTCACACACTACCTTGGCACTATACACAGGCTCATTTTGTGACATAAAACCAACACTAATATTTATAAGGCCAACCTTCCTATGTCTAGATTCACTTAAAAGCAAAAATTAAAAATTCTGCAAAAGTTAGGACTTGAACCTAGGCTTCTCAAACACTCCCATACACACCAAAATCATTTAGCCATTAAAGGAAACAAGAAATTTGTGACAAATCATATAAAAATTAGAGACTTAAATTTTTGGGGCGTTACACAAGAGATTAGGAATGATTCAATATTCCAGGCAATGTTGGAAATTGAAGAAAAGGTTTTCCTATACTACGGTTGAAAAGAACAACATTTTAGAAGAGAGTAAGTAGTTGGAATGCGAAAGAAGGGAAAATAATAAAGTACGAAATAAGAAGAAGTCTAGTTATACTGGCCCGAATTCACGACATTTGAAGCGGGCTAGAAAGGACAAACCACAACAGAATGTTGTAAAAGCTAATACTGGAGTTCCTATTAGATCAATGAGAAATTTTTTGTTTATAAGTATTGTAATAAGTGTTATTCAAGCAAGTGTTGGAAAACTTAGGAACATGCCTAAGAAGTGGGTCAACGGAGCACTATGTTACGGATTGTCCATGACGTCATCCTATTTAAATGCAAGTTGCAACTCAGAAATAGAATCAGAGACTTGTTTATGTTGCTAGGTGTTGAGAGGATGGAGAGGCATCTGGCGTCAATGAAGGTACGTTTATGATCCATTATAATCATACCTTGCATTGATTGAGAATTTGTTTTCCTAAAATTTGTTGTTAATAGTGTATCTATGAAATTGAGAATTTGGGAATGAGAAAATCATTAGTGATATTTCTATAGATAGTCTTTTGAGACAATCCGTGTAAGTGAATAGGAAATCCATTCGAGATTGAAGGTGAAGTACTAGAACTACATTGGAAATAGAGTTGCACAGCAGAAGCAAGATGGCTAGTTTAGAAAGAAGAGTTATGAATTTTGTGGATAAGTGAATTGCTTGAAAATAGGAATTTCGAGGACGAAATTCTTTTTAAAGAGGGGAGAGTTGTCACATTGGACAAATCGGGTTAGTAGAAATTGGGTTAATAAACTGAAACCGGTCACACTCGAATTTTTTTTAGTGATTGAGTAATAGAGGAGCTGTCCTTGATGGTTAGTGTTCAAATTTCTTCCCTCTCATTATTTTCTATGCGGTACAATTTTGTTTCCAACCTTAACAAAGGTCACACCCCATGTTTTAATTATTCTCTTGCTAAAATGAAAAAAACAAAGTGAGTAGTACAGTGGTTTAGTGTTAATTAAAATCCTATGGGTCCTAGGTTCAAGTCTCCTCATCAACACCATTTTTATTTTATTTTTATGATTTTTTCATGTGCTTAAGTCCTCTTTTCCATCCAACCTTGCTTGCCATAAGAGTTGAAGATTCTTTCCTTTTCTTTTGGTCACCATACCTTATTTTTAGATACCATAATCCCCCTTTTACTCATTTGTCCCCCTAACTTACCATTCTTTCCATTTTTAACATATGAATGATTCCTTGAACCTAGACATGGTTCACCACACTTTATCCATCAATCTTATCACTCTCCTCCTCTCATTGTCACACCACTCTTACTCCTCACCATTTTCTCTCTTTTCTCTCTTTTGTTTAGCTCTCAACCTCCCATTTTGCTCTCATTTCTTTCTCTTGCGCCATTTCTTAACTTTGCACCACCATAAATTCACCACTGAACCACCGCCTTGCCACCTCTCCCCTCTCTTTTTTCTCCAACGTCGCACCTAGCGCTGCCCTCCACCACATGTCACTGTGTAAAACCACATATTTCTCTTATTTTCTCTTCTCCTCTCTTCTCCTTTAAGTGAGTGACCGAAACCCATATCTTCTTTTCTTTCTCCATCATCGGACCACCGCCTCTATCGCCAGATTACTGTAGCACCACCACCTACAGTTGTGATTTCCTCCTCCTTTCTTCTTCATTTTCAACCTTCGTTATTCATTTTAGTCATCCAAAATTATGCACTTTTTATTTTTAATTAATTATTAATCCTAAAATTTTCATGGACTAAATTTCAAAGTAATCCTCGTCTTTAGATCATCTTTCCCTCCAATTCGTGATCAAAATGATCCATCGGTCCTCCCATTTCAACCAAGATAGTGTAAGTCTAAAGGATGAGTAGAAATATTTCTCTCCTCCCTACTTTTTCTCTTGGCTGAATACTCTTAAGAGATATAGTGAATTATTTTCTCGTGTTTGTTTATTGAATCAACACCAAACTGAGAAACCATTAACGTTGGAATTAAATTCACTAATCTGAGTGATTTTTTCTAAGGGTATTTGTTAAAGGGAAAATCGATACCAACTATTTTATCAACCTTAATTACGATTGCTATTAATGTAAGATCGTTATTTATTGATTGATTAGGTAATCTAATTGTTAGACCCATGCATGGGCGCTTTTAGAGGGTTGTTACACATCGAATCTATGATTAGGTGACAAGTAAGTGATTACAAACTGTATATGTTGTGAAAAACATGTTTTGTGATATTGATGATTATTATTGATTTGAAAAGCATGTAAATCTCATTCTCATGTTATGTGATCTTATGGCATATGTCATTTTCGCACATTTTATAAAAGGTGAAATTTTGGTATCATAAGTACATATATGATTTGCATGTTAAATATGCATATGTGATTCTAAGTGATTTTGGCCATATCACATGTATGGGGTGGGATATATTAAAGGTGGAAGTTATTAGCAGTTTATCTGTGATTTTGGTGGCTTGTCCACAATTTTGATTATTGGTAGTTTATCTGCATTACTGTGACATTGTTTATAATTTTGTGTGTTATTGGATGTACGAGTTTTGGGGAACTCAATTATGGTATGTACCAAAGTTGGGTAAAACCATATTCCAAAAATTGGCATCATTTTGCAAAATGTGCATTGACATGATCCTGCATCATATAAGTATGAAACATTGAGTTATATAATTATCATGACTGTATAATGTATATGTTTACAAGTATGTAACTGAGTTTATGTTAACCTCACACTAGACTTGGAAAGCTCACCCCATTAGTGTTTTACACCTTTCAAGTAACACTCAGACGTAGGACTTGGATTCAACATTCAGTGGAGCCTCTCGAATGATCTTATCTTATGGTTATTTATTGGATTTTAAAATTATTTGGACTTTGGACTTTACTTTTGTTTTGGGTTAGGGTTTATTTTTATAACTCTAGAACCATCATGCATGCATGCAAATTATGGGATTTCAAGTATTTTTTATTATGGAATCTATATAAATTAAGTACGTTTTTAGTTGGTTTTTTAATAAAATAATAAATCGTAAATTTTCTAAATACTTTTATGAAAATCTACTGCGAAGTTCTTTATAAATTATTTTTATAACTATAATGCAAAGTTCTTTATTTTAAATAACTTAAAATGATATTACTATAAAAATGATTTCGTTTTCAAATACATATTCTAATATGTAGTTTTCAAAGAAAAAAAATCAATCAATCTTTAAAAATATAAGTTTTTCAAAAATAACTCCAACCTAAATATTTGCAAGAAGTAATCTTTTCGAGTGCCATTAATGTAGCCTTCGAGATTCGACTATAATGTTTAGGCCAAGTCTGGGGTGTTACAAAATGTGTTTCAATTTTGTTCATTTTAACCATAGGGTGTGACCCTATAGGTTCTTGTAACGTTAGTAGTAATACTAGAACATTTCTAAAAATACATGCAATGAGTGGCATCTAGCAATGCATCATTGCTATCTAAGTTACAAGAAGCCGGAATTCGACATAATCTTTTTATGATAACCTTTTCATGTATTATATCCTTCTATGTTTAATATCTAGATTAGACACAAGTCATGTAATAGTCACACTTGTATAGTCTAATCTCATAGTTCTTGATTTTAAAAGTAGACTTGCAATACCCCTAACCCTATCTGTTTCCAGAATAGGGTTACGGAGCATTACCAAAAAACTATAACATCTAAACATTCATTTCTAAACATTTCATTAAGCATAGCAAAATCCACTCATATACATGCATATCGTTGCTTAATCAAGCCCACGAACATGATTTTAGTAATTTAAGTGAATAGAATGCAATCAATCTTACACGAATTAAATTTAAGTCATTTTAATTAAATCAAGAATAATAACAAAACAAATATTCATATTCATAATCACAACATAAACGAGAAAAATTAAAAATAAGGGAACTAGGAAACAGATCTTGGTGTTTCTCCGAAGCTAGACCAGTTCACTCCTCTTTTTCTCTGCTCGTTCTGTCGATTCAAGGCCTTTACAAACAGTTGAATGTTGTTATTCCAAGGGGAATGCAAGCTCTCTTTTAAGAGTGGAAATAGGCAAGGGAAGAGGACAAATGAAATGGGAAAAAATGAAAGAAATGGAAAAGAGAAATGAAGAGTTATGTATGGAATGAAAAAGGGATGAGGGGTAATTATAGGTGGGAATGGCTACTAAAAATAGCAAATAATTATCATCCACTCCCTCTCCCCTAGTTGGCCATGCATTAAGCAAGTTTGATTGATTCAAACTCTCTATTTTTAGCTTGGGGTAAAAAGTAAAAGGCATGAAAAGTGGAGGGGGTTGAAGGTCATTTAGGAAAAGTTCAAGGGCTATTTTGCAAGTGTGAAAATTAGTTGAAATCAGCTGATTAGGTCAACTATATGGACGATTTGAGCTACCCCCTTCTTATTGGAATTATCCTCTTTTACTTAGCACAATTGGGCCACTTTCTTCTTCGGGCTTATAATTATAAAATATATATAATAATAATTATTGGACCATCCTTGGCTGGAAAAATAATTAGTCAGTTTTCACCTTTTGTGAAAAATTACAACACACCTAACCCATCTTCGTCGCTGAATTAGGGTTACGAAACATTACCGAAAAACTAGAGCAACATTTAACATCAAAACAGCTCAATAAAATCATTTAAAATTAATTAAATAAATCTCATTTAAAACCTATCAACCATATGCATTTGAGCTTTAAATCAAGCCTTCGAGGCCTTAAATAAAAGTTTAGAAGCAATTCAGGACTAATTTGAAACAAATCAAAAGATTTAGGAAAAAGTTGAAAATATTGAAAATAGGAGTCACACGGCCGTGTGACATAGCCCAGCCTATGTAACAATCAAACAAAGGGAAACATGGTCGTATCTCAGCCCGTGTCTCAAATCATGTAACTCACTGAGTTGGGTCACACGGTCGTGTCGCAGGTCATGTGCCAGACCATGTAACTCTCTAACTTGTGACACACAGCCATATCGTAGGCCGTGTGATAGGTCGTGTAACACATTGACTTGATACACCAAAAATTAAAAAGTGACACACGACCGTGTAGCCAAGCCGTGTGTGTCACGCGATTGTGTGACAACTCGTGTCTCAAGCCATGTGCTCCATAATTTGGCCTTAAAATCAAGTCATTTCAAGGCCAAAACATACCTAATCAACCACGACATTTGTGCACACATTCAATAAACTTAAGTCTCATTCAAACACATCTAAATTATACCATTTCAAATGTCCTATTTCATCTAATCAATATGTCATTCAAAGGCACTACATTTATACCAAAACATCATTAACCAAAACAAATCAATATAGCCATATTACAAGTACAAAACCTAGTTCCTTTAATTACCAATGACATCACATATAACCATTTACATATCATCACAAGAAGTCCAAAAGGATCATTAACTTATTCAAGAACTATCATTATAAAAGGTCTTATATATGTCATTTATAACCTTGGCTAAAGTAACTCAAAAACTGCCAAAATGGTTGCTGGATAATGTGATAGATCTCCGACAAGCTTTCAACCGATATATAAACATATAAACATGTTTGTTTAACAACCAAGAGTAATAATCTATCAATTAACATCAAAACACGTTCAAAAACAATCATGAAAAGTCCTCCACCATGTAATAGTTTTGCGAATTAACCCCCGGGCTAGCTAGATTAAGTTAATACGAGCTCAAAAACATAAAAATCATTAAAAACGAGGCTTGAATACATACCATAGCCATTTAGCCCTTTTTAACTAATAGAAACCCACTTTTGCAACCTTTACGATTTAGTCTTTTATACCTAATTAACCATTTAAACTTCAAAATTTCTTAACGAAACTTTACTACGACCCTAATATAATCTCATAGACTTTAAATAAATATTAAAATATTTATCCACTCATCGGCATCGTAGTTCTGAAACCACTGTTTCTGACACTACTGAAAATGGGCTGTTACAAAAACTGTCAAAAATAAACCAAATTTGTGAAAAATTATTATAAAATATTAAAATTCAATATGTTAATAATTTAAGTGCAAATTAACTATTTTATAATTAAAGTATGAATTTCAACAAAAATTACTACGAAACTGCATGAATTAGAGCTCAACAGGTTTTAAAAAAGTCTATATATTTTTGTGTTTCCAATTGGTCCACATGCATCACTATGTATTAAGCCCAATAATTCACTGTCTCGCTCACCTTTACTATTAAAAGGAATTTTAGTAATTTTACCCAACAAGCAAGACTCATATATATCGAATTGTTCAAAAACAAAAGAGTCCAAAATCCCATGTTTCTGGAGCTTTGATATGCGCTTCTCACTTATATGGTCCAATCAACAATGCCAAAGATAAGTTTGATTAAAGTCATTTATGTTTTTTTAATTTTAGTATTTATGTTATAAATGGGAGTATCTTGGTCTAAAATATAGAGGTCATTTACTAATTGTGTTTAACCATAGAAAACATTATCGAGATAAATGAACAACAATTATTTTTAATAATTAACTCAAAACCAATTTTGTCTAAACAAGAAATTGAAAAATATTTCTAGTCAAACTTGGCACAAAATAACACTCCTCCAAAATTAAATCAAGTCCACTAGGAAATGATAAAATATGTCTTCCTGCAATTAATGCATTAACTGTTGCTCCATTTCAAACTCGTAGGTCCACATCTCCTTTAGCCAAATTCCTAGTCCTTTGTAGTCCTGTACAAAGGTACACATATGAGAACCACAACCGATATCTAATACCCAAGAAGTAGATGTTCATAAATTAATATCAATAACATAAATACCTGAAGTGGACGCTCCGTTTTCCTTTGGTTTCTTAACCTCTTAAAGATAGGCAGGGTAGTTCCTCTTCCAATGTCCAGTCTTACCACAATGGAAACATTTTCCTTCCTTAGCAATTCCTCCTTAGGTTTCAATGATATTGATCAAAGTATGTATAACTAAGTTTCATTGAAAGTATGATATGTTAAGGGAAAATGATGAATACATGTGAATTAAGTTCATGTGTAATGTAACACCCCTTACCCGAGACCGTTGCCGGAATTCAGCACAAGGTGTTACTTGACTTAACTTACTAGATCGGAGCATAAAAATTTCCTTTTAAAAATTAATTCACTCACGTTCAATTAATATGTCCCTAAAAAGAACCCTCAAGATCCTAAAACATGCAATGAAAATGGTTCGGGTCCAAACCAGGAACATTAAAAATTTTCCGAATTCTTAAATAAATCAAAATAATTTATTTCACTATTCATAATAAAATTGTCCACTTGCATGACAGTCACTAATTTAATTATAACTCAAGCTACAAAACTCAAAATTTAGATCCATAAATTTTCTCTAAAACTAGACTCATATATCTTCTTATCATAAAATTTCCAGAATTCTTGGATTAGCCAAATAGTAGAGTTTATTCGTTAAATTCTCCCTTATTTCACTATTTGATGGTTCTGACCTCTATTCATTAAAAATAAATTATCTCATTGTACAAGCTTCATATGATTCCTCCACTTGTTTCTACTGAAAATAGACTCATTAAGGAATCTAGAAATATAAATTATGACTCATAATTATTTCTATACAAATTTTAATGACTTTCTAAAGTCAGAATAGGGGACTTCAAAAACCATTCTGACCCTATCTCAATAAAATTCAAATATTACAAAATATAAAATTCCTTTGCCTACACTGTTTCTTTCAAGTGAAAATAAACTCTATAACAGCCCGATTTAGGGCTTAGTCAGAACAGTAGTTTTGAGACCATAAATCCGAAGAGGAAAAATTTATTTTTACTATATTTTTACGGTCTACAATTTCACGGAAAGATTTCGTGAAAATTTCGTTCGAAAATTTTGACGTTTGGGCACTCAATTTAGTCAAAAGGACTAAATTGTAAAAAAGTGAAAAAGTTGAGTTTTATTTGTTAAAGGTATTTAATTGTTATGGAATTATAAATTAGGGGTCCTTATGTGGTAATTAGACCATTAGTTAGTGATGGACAAAAATGGATAATAAATAAGTGAAATAGGATTTTTTTTAAGTAAGGGCATTTTGGTTATTTAGTAAATAAATAGAATTAAAATGGGAAAAAATGTAAAAATGGTGTTATCATATTTGCTTGCTGCTGAAACTTGAACGACTCCATAGCTAGGGTTTTGTCCACTTTCAAGCTTGGTTGTAAGTGCATTTTAGCCCCATTTTTAATGTTCTTTGCATTTTTTAGATTCCCGTAGCTCGGTTTATCTATTTCTACTATTATTTTGAGCTAGGGTTGAAATTTGAAAAATCACCCATGTGTGAAATCTATGTGTTTTGATGTTTTATGGAAGAATATGAAGCTAGAATTTATGTTAAACAACTTTTTCTAGTCGATTTTAGGTGAAACCGAGCAAAATAACATAATCGGTAAAAATATTTAATGTTCATAAGTAAGAGTTACAGTGAGAATTTGATGTTGCCATAGAAGGGAAAAGTGTTCAGCATGTTATAAAACATAAGAATAAGGAATAAAATATTGAATTGTGAATATATCATTGACAAGTAATAAGTGAAGTAGTTGAATTGAATTATTAAATTTGTTATGGGGTTGGACTGAAAAATTGAAATTGTGATTTGTGTACAGATAAATTGTAAATCCTTGAAAAGTAAGAATCTCTATGGGACTGTCGGAATAAGAAAGGCTTGAATAAAGTGTCTATAAACACATGTGTAGTACTAAGTGCAGGCTACTACGTGTATCGATAGATAATGGTCACATGTGTAGTACTATGTGCAGGCTACTATGTGTACCGGAAGGTTTTGGTCACATGTGTAGTACTATGTGCAGGCTACTACGTGAACTGGAAAGTTTGATCACGTGTGTAGTACTATGTGAAGGCTACTACATGCATCGAATGATAATAATTACACGGGAGGTACTATGTGCAAACCACCGAATATTCGCTATTATACCGACATGTTCAACGGGATATGAGTATTGATATACAATTATGAGTATGTGACTGAAGTGTAAACATTTTCTAAAGAGTAACTGGAGCGATGAAGTTTCGTACTGTACTTACAAAATAAATTGTTGTAATGTTATGTAAATGAGTGAAATTGAAACAGAACAAATTCGAACAGTGGAAGTGATGTTAGTTTGAAAAATCACCAAAATTTGTAGAAATTGAGTTATTGGTTGAATAAGATATGGAATTAAATACTAATGAGTCTACTTTCATATAAAAGAAACAGATCAAGCAAAAGAATTGTATATTTTGAGATATTCAAACTTTTAGTGAGGCAGAGTCCAATTGATTTCAAAATCCCCTATTCTAACTTGGAAAAATCATTAAAAATTGTACAAAAATAATTATGATATATAATTTATATTATTAGAATCCCTAATGAGTCTATTTTCAAAATAAACAAACAAAAATATCATCCGAATTCTGTACAGTGAGATAATTCATTTTTAGTGAAGAGAGGTCAGAGATGTTGAGTAGTGAAACAGGGGTAAATTTAAAGAATAAACTGTACTAATCGGCCAAGTTAAAAATTTTGAAAATTTTATGATAAGACGGTATATGAGTCTAGTTTCAGGTAAATTTTACAGAAATTAATTTTAAGTTTTGTAGCTCTGGATAAAAATAATTTAGTGACTATGACGTAGAGAAATAGTTTGCTAGAATTTGAATAAGTATCAAATTTATGGTTGATTAAAATTATGTTATCTATGGAAACATGTTTTAAATTTTTTTATCAATTACATACGTACTTATTAAGCTATATGCTTACTTCTCTTTCTCTTTTTCTTGTTTTATAGTGTTATAAATCATCTCAAAATTCGGACACAGTCGGGGATCATCCACACTATCTACATCTTTTGGTATTTTGAAACTAATATTTCTGAATTATGGCATGCATAGAAGACTTAATGTTAATGTGATGTATATATATACTAATTACTATTTAGCTTAAGATGTTAATGTATATTAATTGATAGGTTGTTTTTTAAAAATGCTAGCGAGGTTACTTTGAATGTCGTGAATGATTTAATTATGTTTAAGTATATAGCTGTATTAGTTGAAATATTGAATTGATTTGAGATTGCGTTTTGAAAATTTGCAGGAGGGATTAGACATTTGTAAAAGGGATTATGTCAAAAATTTTATAAAAAAAAAACTCCGATTGTATGGAAATATGTATTTTATGTTTGATAATACTTTTTACCCTGTTTCGGCAATGAACACGGGTAAGAGGTGTTACATTTTAGTGGTATCAGAGCTAGAGTTTAGCCGATTCTCGGACTAACAAAATTTGGGTGAAAGTCTATCTATGCATGCCATTAATATATTTGTGATAGTGTGATGATTCTGACAATTTAAAATTGTGTTTTTATATAGTAAATGGATCCCGACCGAGCTATAGCGGATGATGTAGAAAGCAATACGCCGGCTCCCGCGCAAGGGACCGCACCTGAGGAAAGTAGACATGGAACTGAAACACATAGTCAGGATGAGGCTCGAGAAGCCTTCCTTTATATGATGAATAATTGGTACACAGAGTTTATTTGGTTTTACTAATTCAACCTCCTCCACCCCCTCCTATTCCTCAACCGATTTTTGTAGCTTCATAAGGTGTTGAATTAGTAAAACTGAGTAAACCCCCAGTTGATAAAATCTGAAAATAAGGGGAGAAAGATTTTAGGGCTAACATAGATGATGATCCCGAGAAGGCAGAATTTTGGCTTGAAAATTCTATCCGGGTATTTGATGAATTATTGTGTACTCCTGAAGAATGTTTAAAATGTGTCATATCTTTACTGAAAGATTCCGGATATCGTTGGTGGAAAACATTAATATCTGTGGTTCCGAAAGAAAGGGTTACATGGGATTTCTTCCAAGAGGAATTCAGAAAAAAATACATAAGTCAACGGTTCATCGATAAAAAACATAAAGAATTTCTCGAATTAAAGTAGGGCCGAATGTCTGTGGCAGAATATGAAAGAGAGTTTGTTAGACTCAGTAAATATGCTCAAGAGTGTGTGCCCACAGAATCTATTATGTGTAAAAGGTTTGAAGACGAGTTAAATGAAGATATCAGAATGTTTGTTGGGATGTTAGAACTGAAAGAATTTGTGGTACTGGTTGATCGAGCTTCCAAGGCTGAAGAATTGAATAAAGAAAAGAGAAAAGCTGTGATTGAGGCTAAGGATGCAAGAAAAAGACCAATGAGTAAGTCATTCCAAACTCAGTCAAAAAGTTCAAAGAAGTGAATTCTTGACCGACTGCTTCAACTGGGTATTCTTACCGAGATAGTGGGAGATCATATTCGAATCCGAAAGCTCAAGCTACTTCAATAGAAACTGTGGATAGTGTGAAGTCTAATAAACCTGAGTGTCAACATTGTGGAAGACAACATCCTGGTGAGTGCTGGTTAATTAGCCGAGCTTGGTTCAAGTGTGGTTCTCGACAACACTACATTAAAGATTGCCCTGTGAAAGTTGAAGAAGAAAAATTTTAGAATGTTAGATCGGGGATACTGTTAGTAGAGGTAGACCACCGAGTAATACCAGAAACAAAGCTAGCAGTAAAAGTGAAATGAAAGATATAGCTGTGAGACCAGAAACTAGAACACCTGCTAGAGCTTATGCTATACGTACTCGAGAGGATGCATCATCTCCCGATGTGATTACTGGTACATTTTCTCTCTATGACACTGATGTTATTGCATTGATTGATCCTGGGTCTACTCATTCTTATGTTTGTGTGAATTTAATATCTAATAAGAATTTGCCTGTTTAATTTACTTAATTCGTGATTAAAGTGTCAAACCCTTTAGTCAAATATGTGTTAGTCGATAAGGTTTGCAAGAATTGCCCTTTAATGATTCAACATCATTGTTTTCTGGCAAATTTGATGTTGTTTCCATTTGATGAGTTTGATGTTATTTTGGGGATGGATTGGTTGACTTTGCATGATGTCAAGGTGAACTATAGATAGAAAATTTTTGAACTGATATGTGAAACTGGTGAAATTCTTCAGGTTGAAACAGATGAATCAAATAAATTGCCTATGGTGATTTCGCACATGTCTGCCTAGAAATATTTGAGAAAAGGGTATGAAGCTTATCTTGCTTATGTGTTAAACACTGAGATAACTGAGTAGTCTGTGAATTTCTGAATGTGTTTCCAGAGGAATTGCCTGGATTACCTTCAATTAGAGAAGTTGAGTTTGTTATGATTTGTTACCTGGGACTGCACCAATCTCAATTACTCCGTATAGAATGTCTCCAACCGAATTAAAAGAACTAAAATCTTAGTTACAAGAGTTGACAGATAAGGGATTTGTGAGACCGAGTTTTTCTCCCTAGGGTGCTCTTGTATTATTTGTGAAAAAGAAAGATGGTTCTATGAGACTTTGTATTGACTATCGTCAGCTCAACAAAGTGGCTATAAAGAACAAGTATATGTTGCCAAGAATTGATGACTTGTTCGACCAGTTAAAGGGAGCAACAGTGTTTTCAAAGACTGATTTGAGATCAAGTTACTATCAAGTGAGAGTTAAAGAGTCAGATGTTACAAAAACTGCTTTCAGAACAAGATATAGACATTACAAATTTTTAGTAATGCCTTTTGGTTTAACTAATGCTCCAACTATTTTTATGGACTTGATAAACTGAAGTTTTCGACCGTATTTGGATAAGTTTGTGGTGGTGTTCATAGATGATATTTTAATCTATTCTTGAGATGAATCCGAGCATGCCGAGCATTTGAGAACTGTGTTGCAGATTTTGAGAGAGAAGAAGTTATTTGCTAAATTTAGTAAAAGTGAGTTTTGGCTTCATGAAGTCAGATTTTTGGGACACGTACTTTCAAGTGATGGTATTCGGGTTGATCCGAGTAAAATTTTAGTAATTATTAATTGGGAGCCGCCAAAGAATGTATCCGAGGTTAGAAGTTTTCTGGGCTTAGCCGGGTATTATAGACGTTTTGTTAAAGGATTCTCAATGATTGCTTCTCCTATGACTAAGTTATTGCAAAAGAATGTCAAATTTGAATGGACTGATAAATGTCAACAAAGTTTTGAGAAATTGAAGGCGTTATTAACTGGAAGCACCAGTGTTGGTGCAACCTGAGACAGGGAAAGAGTTTATAATTTATAATGATGCATCGTTGAATGGTCTTGGATGTGTGCTAATGGAAGAAGGTAGAGTAATAGCTTATGCTTCGAGACAGCTAAAATCACATGAGAAGAATTATCCGACGCATGACTTGGAATTAGCTGCTATCGTTTTTGCTTTAAAAATTTGGCGTCATTATTTGTATGGTGAGAAATGTCGAATCTTTACTGATCATAAAAGTTTGAAGTATCTGATGAATCAAAAAGAATTTGAATTTGCCACAACGAAGATGGCTCGAATTAATAAAAGATTATGAGTTAGTTATTGATTATCACCCAGGAAAGGCAAATGTAGTCGTTGATACTTTGAGCAGAAAATCTTTGTTTGCTTTGAGAACCATGGATACGAGTTTAGCTTTGTCTGAGGATGGTTCAATTTTGGCTAAGTTGAAAGCTAGACCGTTATTTTTGTAGCAAATTTGTGAAGCTCAGAAGAATGATAATGAATTACAAGTTAAGAGATCTCAGTGTGAATCAGGTTGTGATTCAAATTTTCGAATTAGATTGGATGATTGTCTAATGTTCCGAGATAGGATATGTGTACCGAAAGATGATGAGTTGATTCGGACAATTTTACATGAGGCACACAATGGTAGTTTATTAGTTCACCTAAGTAGTACGAAAATGTATAATGATTTGAAGAAATTGTATTGGTGGCCGGGCATGAAAAATGATATTTCTGAATTTGTATCAAAGTGTTTGATTTGTCAACAAGTAAAAGCTTAACATCAAGCACCTTCGGGTCTACTTCAACCATTAATGATTCCTGAGTGGAAATGGGATAGAATCACGATGGATTTTGTGACGAGTTTGCCTCTGATTCCTTTGAAGAAAGATGCTATTTGGGTAATCGTTGATAGATTGGCGAAATCAGCCCATTTTATACCGGTACATATTGATTACTCACTTGACAAGTTGGCGGAGTTATATGTTGCTGAAATTGTGAGGTTGCACGGGGTGCCTAAGTCTATTATTTCAGATAGAGATCCGAGGTTTACTTCGAGGTTTTGGAAAAAGTTGTAAGAAGCCTTGGGTACAAAATTGAACTTTAGTACTACATTCCATCTGCAAACTGACGGACAATCTGAAAGAGTAATTCAAGTTCTTGAAGACATGCTCCGATGTTGTGTCTTAGAATTTGAAGGCAGTTGGGAGAAATATCTACCATTGGTTGAATTTGCCTACAACAATAGCTATCAGTCGAGTATACAAATGGCATCGTATGAAGCATTATATGGACGTAAGTGTAGAACCCCTTTGTATTGGACTGAGCTTTGTATTGACTTGGTGAAAGAAACTAAAGAAAAAGTGAAAGTAATCCGTGATTGTTTGAAAGCTGCTTCAGACCGACAAAAGTCATATACGGATTTAAAGAGAAAAGAAATTGAGTTTCAAGTGGGCGATAAAGTATTTTTGAAAGCATCTCTGTGGAAGAATATTTTGAGATTTGGCCGTAAAGGTAAATTGAGTCCACGTTTTATTGGGCCGTATGAAATTATTGAAAGGATTGGACCCGTGGCTTATCGATTAGCTTTGCCAGCAGAGTTGGAAAGGATACATAATGTATTTCATATGTCAATGTTATGACGATATCGTTCTAATCCTTCAGATATAATTTCTCCGACAGAAATTGAAATTCTATTGGATATGACTTATGAGGAGGAACCGATAAAGATTCTGGCTCGGGAAGTCAAACAGTTGAGGAATAAAAATATAGCTTTAGTGAAAGTGTGGTGGCAAAAACATGGAATGGAAGAAGCTACATGGGAACCGGAGGAAGTTATGAGAAAACAATATCCAAACCTCTTTCTCGGTAAGATTTTCGAGGACGAAAATCTCTAAATGGGGAGAGAGTTGTAACAGCCCGATTTAAGGCTTAGTCGGAACAGTGATTTTGAGACCACAATTCTGAAGAGGAAAAATTTATTTTTACTATATTTTTATGTTCTACAATTTCACGGAAAGATTTCGTGAAAATTTCGTTCAAAAATTTTGACGTTTGGGCACTCAATTTAGTCAAAAGGACTAAATTGTAAAAAGTGAAAAAGTTGAGTTTTATTTGTTAAAGGTATTTAATTGTTGTGGAATTATAAATTAGGGGTCCTTATGTGGAATTAGACCATTAGTTAGTGATGGACAAAAATGGACAAGAAATAAGTGAAATAGGATTTTTTTAAGTAAGGGCATTTTGGTCATTTAGTAAATAAATAGAATTAAAATGGTAAAAAGATGTAAAAAATGGTGTTATCATATTTGCTTGCTACTGAAACTTGAAGGGATCCATAGCTAGGGTTTTGTCCACTTTCAAGCTTGATTGCAAGTGCATTTTAGCCCCATTTTTAATGTTCTTTGCATTTTTTATATTCCCGTAGCTCTGTTTATCTATTTCTACTGTTATTTTGAGCTAGGGTTGAAATTTGAAAAATCACCCATGTGTGAAATCTATGTATTTTGATGTTTTATAGAAGAATATGAAGCTAGAATTTATGTAAACAACTTTTGCTAATCGATTTTAAGTGAAACCGAGCAAAATAACATAATTGTAAAAATATTTAATGTTCATAAGTAAGAGTTAGAGTGAGAATTTGATGTTGCCATACAAGCAAAAAGTTTTCAGCATGATATAAAACACAAGAATAAGGAATAAAATTTAATTTCCGAACTTTGGGGCAAAAATGTAAATATGTAAAAGTTTAAGGATAAAATTATAATTTTCTCAAAAGTTGAGTCGAGGATTATTTTGATAAATGTGGATATGAAACAAGCTAAATTTTCTATTATAGATCAAGAAAGGCGTGGAATCAACCTCGATAAGGGAAAGGAAAAGATTGTGGATTGAATTTCATAATTCCTATATTTTGCACCAAGGTAAGTGATATGTAATTCATACATTTTTTATAACTATTTCTGATTTTTGTTATAATATATGAGAAATCATTGAATATGAAATAATTATATAACAATTAGAAATTTAGAATTTATAGTTGAATCGATTAAAATCTGCTTGAATTGTGAATATATCATTGACAAGTAATAAGTGAAGTAGTTGAATTGAATTATTAAATTTGTTATGGGATTGGACTGAAAATTTGAAATTATGATTTGTGTACGGATAAATTGTAAATCCTTGAAAAGTAAGAATCTCTGTGGGACTGTCGGAATAAGAAAGGCTTGAATAAAGTGCCTATAAACACGTGTGTAGTACTAAGTGCAAGCTACTACGTGTATCGATAGATAATTGTCACATTGTAGTACTATGTGCAGGCTACTATGTGTACCGGAAGGTTTTGGTCACGTGTGTAGTACTATGTGCAGGCTACTACGTGAACCGAAAAATTTGATCACCTGTGTAGTACTATTTGAAGGCTACTATGTGTATCGAATGATAATAATTACACGGGTGGTACTATGTGCAAACCACCGAATATTCGCTATTATACTGACGTGTTCAACGGGATATGAGTATCGGTAAAAAAATATGAGTATGTGATTGAAGTGTGAAAATTTTCTATAGACTAACTGGAGTGATGAAGTTTCGTACTGTGCTTACAAAATAAATTGTTGTAATGTTATGTAAATGAGTGAAATTGAAACAGAACAGATTCGAACAGTGGAAGTGATGTTAGTTTGAAAAATCACCAAAAATTTTATAAATTGAGTTATTGGTTGAATGAGATATGAAATTAAAGCTTGATGAGCCTACTTTCATATAAAATAAGAAGATTAAGCAACAGAGTTGTATATTTTGAGATATTTGAGTTTTAGTGAAGCAGGGTTGGATTGATTTCGGAATCCCCTGTTTTGACTTGTAAAAATCATTAAAAATTTTAAAAATTATGAGATATAATTTATATTATTAGAATCCTTAATGATTCTATTTTCAAAATAAACAAACAAAAATATCATCCGAATTCTGTACAGTGAGATAATTCATTTTTAGTGAAGAGAGGTTAGAGATGTTGAGTAGTGAAACATGGGTAAATTTAAAGAATAAACTGTACTAATTGACCAAATTAAAAATTCTGAAAATTTTATGATACAACGGTACATGAGTCTATTTTTAGAGAAAATTTACGGAACTTAATTTGGAGTTCCGTATCTCTAGATAAAAATAATTTCGTGACTGCGACGCAGAAAAATAGTTTGTTGGAATTTGAATAAATATCAAATTTATGGTTGATTAAGATTATGTTATCTATGGAAACATGTTTTAAATTTGTTTATCAATTACATACGTACTTACTAAGCTATATGCTTACTTCTCTTTCTTTTTTTCTTGTTTTATAGTGTTATAAATCATCTCGGAATTCGGACAGAGTCGGGGATCATCCACACTATCTACATCTTTTGGTATTTTGAAACCAATATTTCTGAATTATGGCATGTATAGAAGACTTAATGTTAATGTGATGTATATATATACTAATTACTACTTAGCTTAAGATGTTAATGTATATTAATTGATAGGTTGTTTTTTAAAAATGCTAGCGAGGTTACTTTGAATGCCATGAATGATTTAATTATGTTTAAGTATATAGCTGTATTAGTTGCAATATTGAATTGGTTTGAGATTGCGTTTTGAAAATTTGCAGGAGGGATTAGACATTTGTAAAAGGGATTATGTCAAAAATTTTATATAAAACAAACTTCGATTGTATGAAAATATGTATTTTATGTTTGATAATACTTTTTACCCTGTTTCGGTGATGAAGACGGGTAAGCGGTGTTACAGACTTGATAAGCTTTAATTCTATATCCCATTCACTCTCTAATTCCATTTCTACTATCCTTAGTGATTTTTCAAAATCATGTCAACGCTGCTGCCCAAAAACTATTCCACTGTAAATTTTTACTCTTTTATAATTTTTTTGTATTAACTATCATGTAGGCATACATGACACCAAAACATGTTCTTAAATAGCCATTTCAATAGCTAATCATTATCGAGTACTTACATGCTATACATTAGCTGTAACACCCCTTACCCAAGACAGTTTTCGGAGTCGAGCATGAGGCGTTACTTGACTTAACTTAAAAGTTCAGGGCATAAAATTTTACTTTTGAAATTAATTTCACTATTCACAACAAAGCTGTCCACCTGCACATAAGTTACTAAATTAATTATAACTCGAGATAGAAAACTTGAAATTTAGATCCATAAATTTTACCTAAAACTAGACTCATATATATTTTTACCATAAATTTTTCAGAATTTTTGGTTCAGCCAATTAGTATAGTTTATTAGTTAAAGTCTCCTCTATTTAACTGATCAACTGTCCTGACCTCTCGTCACTAAAATTTAATTATCTCATTTTACAAACTTCATATGGTGTTCTCACTTGTTTCTACAGAAAATATACTCAATAAGAAATCTATACATATAAATTACAACTCATAACTATTTTTGTAAAATTTTTAATGATTTTACAAAGTCAGAATAGGGGATTCCAAAAACCACTTTGACCTTGTCTAACTAAAATGCAAATATCTTAGAATACATAATTTCTTTTGTCTACACTATTATTTTTTTATGAAAATAGACTCAATAAGCTTTAATTCTATATCTTATACACCCTCTAATTCATTTTCTACTATTCTTGGTGATTTTTCAAATTCACGTCACTACTTCTGTCTCAAAACTGATTCACTACCAATTTTTACTTTTTCATGATTTATATGCATAATTTATCACCTAGACTTTTATAACAGCAAACACCTTCATACTTAGCCATTTTAATAAATATTCATCATCAAATATTTACATATCATCTTTTGGTCATAATTTAAGAATATAAAATTGAAATGACTAAGTCCCTATACATGCCATAGCTCGAAACATTTATCGTCTTAAAATACTAAGTTGTGGTGGTTGATAGTGTGAACGCTCTCCGACGTCTTCAAGATCCCGACTATGCTTGATAATACTATATGAAAGAAAAAAAGTAAGCATAAAGCTTAGTAGGTTTACGAGCAAATAAATAACAACATTTAACACAAATAAATATACTCAAGTGTCATGATCTCTAATTTCCTCTTTACTTAATCTCTTACTCGTTCACTTACTTGTTTACTTAGATAACTCATGATTATAACATATTCTTCTCTTGCTGAAATGTTGGTTCTCAATTGATAACATAATATGTTCTTAACTCTTATAACTCACCTGAATTTGCTATTTATGCTTTTACCTAAACTTTCATGGAACATAATTTGTTTACTAGCCCATTGAGCCACATTGGAATAATAAGGATACTTGGGTCTCTTTTCTGATAATAACTTGCCAAAGCCATGTCCCAGACATGGTCTTACGGGGGACCTCTCATCTCGGTGCCAACGCCATGTCCCAGACATGGTCTTACATGGGACCTCTCATAACTTCAATGATGCCAATGCCATGTCCCAGACATGGTCTTACATGGGATCTCTTTACTTAAATGTCATGACATTTGTATCCAATACACTCCTAATGTTTCAACGGGGCTTTTATCACTGATTCTCTGTCATCTCATACTTAAGTCAACATTAAATAATTTCATGAAATAAATACATAATTGCTGGAAAATAGCAGCATTAATAATAATTATTGAAATATTTCATTTATTTACCGTAAACTTACCTCGGTACAAAAATGTGATCAAATCTAACACTTTAGTCCTCAATCTTTTTCTTTCCCTGATCTAGCTCTGAATTTCGTTCTTCTTGATTTATAATAGCAAATGTAGCTTATTTAATACTCACATTCATCAAAACAGTCCTTGACTCAATTTTGAAAAAATTATAGTTTTGCCTCTAAACTTTTGCATATTTACACTTTTTCCCCAAAGCTCGAAAATTAAGCTTCATATCTTATTCTTATGTTTTATAACATGCTGAAAATTTTTCCCTTGTATGACAACATCAAATTCTTACTCTAACACTTACTTATGAACATTAGGTATTTTTGCCGATTATGTCGTTTTACTCGTTTTCACTTAAAATCGCTTAGCAAAAGTTGTTTAACATAATTCCAAGCTTTATATTCTACCATAAAACATCAAAATAAACACATTTCACTTATGGGTATTTTTCCAAATATGAACCCTAGGTTAAATTATTGCTAGAATAAGCTAAATCAATTTACCAGGGCTTCAAAAACGTAAAGAACAATATAAACGGGGCTTGGACCACTTACTATGAGCTTGAGAAAGTGAAGAAACCCTAGCTATGGATTCCTTTAAGTTTTGGCAGCAAGCAAGGATGATGAACACAATTTTTACATCTTTTTCCCTTTTAATTCTATTTATTTACTAAATGACTAAAATGCCTTACTTAAAAAAAATCCTATTTCACTTATCTGGCCTAATTACCATATAAGGACCCCTAATTTATAGTTCCATAACAATTAAATACCTTTAACATATAAAACTCAACTTTTGCACTTTTTACAATTTAGTCCTTTTGACTAAATTGAGTGCCCAAACGTCAAATTTTTTGAACGAAATTTTCACGAAATCTTTCTGTGAAATTGTAGGCCATAAAAATATAGCAAAAATAAAATTTTCCTCATTGAATTTGTGGTCCCAAAACCACTGTTCTGACTAAGCCCTAAATCGGGAAGTTACATTAGTCATATCATAAGGACACACACACAAAATGACTAAGTCCCTATATGTTAAGTATGACTCTTACTTCAGTCAAATTTGAGAAATAATCTTCTAATTAAACTATGTTTATTTGTTTCAATCAAACACTGATTAGTTTAGATTATTTTATTATTATTTGACATATGAATTTAGCTTATAAATAGGCTCTTTTACAACCTTAGAAAATACAACCATTAGATATTATAACTCATAACACATTTAGAGAATTTTGTGTTTACGTTTTGAGGGTTCTTTGTTTTCAGGTTTTTGGGGTTATATTTTTATCTCCATCTTTTTGTACTCTTCGTTTCTTTTGCCATTATAGTGAAATTATCTTTGCCCGTGGTTTTTTATCCTCTTTGGAGGAGTTTTTCCACATTAAATTTGTATGTTCAATTTCTCAATTTCTTTTGCTATTTTTACTTGTTCCTTGCTTAATCGGGTCAATCTCTATCATGTGGTATCAGAGCTAGTTTAATTTTCATAGATTAGCCCATTCAGATATGGCAGAAACAAGGCTTGAAATTGAGAAGTTCGATGGTGAGACAAATTTCAATCTGTGGCAAGTTCAGATAATGGAAATTCTAGTTCAATCCAGTTTGAAAAAGGTTGTTATCGGGAAAAAACCTGAGAATCTAAATAAAACAGAATGGGAAGAGCTTGATCAAAAGGCTTTGTCTACAATCCAGTTGTGTCTCACAGATACGGTATTGCAGGAGCTATTGATGGAGAAGACCTCATCCGAATTGTGGAAAAGGTTAGAAACTCTTTATACGATGAAGTCTCTAGCTAATTGTTTAGTGTTGAAACAACATCTATTTACGTTTTGCATGAACGAATGTGAGCTTCTTAGAGATCACATCAGTTAATTCATTACTCTTTTAAATGATTTAAAGAACGTTGAGGTTCATATTGATGATAAAGATCAAGCTACACTATTATTGTGCTCTTTACCCCCTTCATACAAGTTTTTCAGGGAGACCCTGAATTATGGCAAAGACAAACTCTCGTTCGAAGATGTGAAGGGTCATTTGTTGAGTAGAGACAAACTCAACAATGAGCTTCATTTGGATAGTAAAGCAAATACGCAAGCTTCCATTTTGATAGCATCAAAGAAATGAGACAAAAGGTGTCACTATTGTAAAAAGTTAGGTCACGTCAGATTGTTATAAACGGCGAAATAAAAGAGCTACTGAGAGTAACGAGGAAGATGTAACTGGTGCTAATTTGGCCGATGAAAGCGGTGATGATTTCTTGTTAGTGTCAATGAGCGAAAACTCCAAGCTCACGTCCGAGTGGATCCTAGATTCAGGATGTTCTTTCCACATGTGTCCCAATAGAGAATGGTTCTTCACAAATAGTTCTGTTAAAGTTGTAGTTCTGTGCATGGGAAACGATTCATCTCGTAAGGTAATTGGTATTGGTACTGTTAAAATTAGGATACACGATGGGACGATTAGGATACTCTCAAATGTCAGGTATGTACCTGATTTACGAAAGAATCTCATTTCATTGAGTATTTTAGACTTGAAAGGATGCATAATCAACATCGAGTCGAGCGACATTTAAGTATCTCGTGGAGCTCTCGTTTTATTAAACGGTAAAAGAACTGGCAGTCTTCATATTCTAGAAGGTTCTACAGTGACCGGTGAAATTTGACGTCCCTCGTCCGTTACAGAGTCGAAGTCAACTCGTTTGAAGCGGAGACAACTTGGTCATAGGAGGGAAAAAAGTATGACCATTTCGTTGAAGAGAGGTTCTCTTTTAGATGCAGGTTTTGAAAAGTTAGGGCACTGTGTTCGTGAAAATCAGACCCGGGTTAGTTTTGATTTGACAGTGTACAAGTCGAAGACTAGAAGTCTTCCAGTTTCTAAGCACATTTCGACTCAATTAATTCCCTACATAGTTCAAGATAGACTCGTGGCAGGCTTTGGCAAAGATGGCGTTGTAGAAACATGAGTCAAGGTGGAGATTTGTTAAGTATGACTCCTATTTCAAAAAAAATCTTCTAGTTAAACTCTGTTTATTTGTTTCAATCAAACACTGATTAGTTTAGATTATTTTATTATTTGACATATGAATTTAGCTTATAAATAGGCTCTTTTACAACCTTAGAAAATACAACCATTAGATATTAAAACTCATAACACATTTAGAGAATTTTGTGTTTACGTTTTGAGGGTTCTTTGTTTTCAGGTTTTTGGGGTTATGTTTTTATCTCTATATTTTTGTACTCTTCGTTTCTTTTGCCATTATAGTAAAATTATCTTTGCCCGTGGTTTTTTATTCTCTTTGGAGGAGTTTTTTCACATTAAATTTGTATGTTCAATTTCTCAATTTCTTTTGCTATTTTTACTTGTTCCTTGCTTAATCGGGTCCATATCTAACACTATACATTCCACAACTTAAAACATTTCGAATCACAAAATACTGAGATAATCTGTTAATAGTGTGAAACGATCTCCGACGCCATTGCGATCCCCGAATTGGCTTGGCGATACTAGAAAAAGAAGAAAAATAAATAGAGTAAGCGTAAAGCTTAGTAAGTTTACAAGAAAATAAATAACAACATTTGTCATAAATAATTATACTCATAAATTATCATTAAGTATCATGGTCTTTGTTTTCTTCTTTACTTACTCACTTACTTGTTTACTTACTTGCTTACTTAAATAACTCATGATTATAACTTACTCCTCCCTTGCTGAAATTTCTTTCTCAACTGATAACTGAGATATTCTTAACCCTTATAACTCACCTAAATCTATTTATTATGCTTTTAAATGAACTTTCATTTAACATAGTCTATTTACTAGCGTGTTGAACCACTTAGAATACTAAGGATACTCGGGTCTCTTGTCTGATAATAACATGCCAAAGCCATGTCCCAGACATGGTCTTACATGGGATGTTTCCTGTACTACAAATGTCATATCCCAGATATGGTCTTACATGAGAGTTCTCATATCGGTGCCCATGACATGTCCCAGACATGGTCTTACGTGGGACCTCTCATCTCGGTGCCTATGCCATGTCCTAAACATGGTCTTACATGGGACCTCTCATAACATCAGTAATGCCAATGCCATGTCCCAGACATGTTCTTACATGAGATCTCATTCCCTTAATGTCATGACATTTGTATCTGATACATTCCTAATGTTTTAACAGGACTTTTTAACAATGATTCTCTATCATCTCATACTTGAGTCAACAATAAATAATTTATTGAAATAAGTACATAATTTCTGGAAAATAACAACATTAATACTAATTACTGAAATATTGCATTTATTTACCTTAGACTTACCTTAGTACAAAATACGATCAAATCTAGCAACTTAGTCCTCAACCTTTTTCTTTCCTCGGTCTAACTCTGGATTCCGTTCCTCTTAATCTATAATAGAAAATTTAGCTTATTTAATACTCACATTCATCAAAATAGTCCTTGACTCGAACTTTGGCAAAATTACGATTTTCCCCTAAACTTTTGCATATTTACACTTTTATCCCAAAGCTTGGAAATTAAACTTCATCTCTTATTCTTATGTTTCATGATATGCTGAACATCTTTCCCTTCTATGGCAACATCAAATTCCCACTCTAACATTTACTTATGAACATTAGGTATTTTTACCGATTATGTCGTTTTACTCGTTTTCACTTAAAATCGTCTAGCAAAAGTTGTTGAACATAATTTCAAGCTTCATATTCTACCATAAAACATCAAAATAAACACATTTCACCGATAGGTATTTTTCCAAATATGAACCCTAACATGAATTAATGGTAGAATAAGCTAAATTGAGCTATAAGGACTCCAAAAACGTAAAAAAACATTAAAAACGGGACTTAGATGCACTTACAATGAGCTTGAGAAAGTGAAGAAACCCTAGCTATGGAGTCCCTTGAAGTTTCGGCCCTTATGGAGAAGATGAGCACATTTTACCATCTTTTTCCCTTTTAATTCTTTTTATTACCAAATGACTAAAATGCCCTTCATTAAAACTTTAGTTATTTTTATCTATGCATGCCCATTTTTGTCCACGAAAATCTAATGGTCTAATTACCATTTAAGGACCTCTACTTCAATTATGCACTTCAATTAAATCCTTTGTCATCTAAAGCTCATATTTACCCACTTTTGTAATTAAACCCTAATATGCAATTCAGACATGCAATCGCTGAAATTTCTTATCGGTATTCTAACACATACATCCAATCAATCGGTAAATCATAAATATTAATCACAATAAACTTTTCTATCTCAAATTCGTGGTTTCGCAACCACTATTCTGTTTAGGCCCTATTTTAGGATGTTACATGTAATGGCTTACCTATGTTAAATTCATTTGAATTATGTTTGAATATGCTAACATGTGTTGGTGTTGGTGCTTAATATTTTTCCAAGCTTAAGGTTGGATTATATCATGTTTAATCTTAATGTTATACATTGAAATGGTAAGTGTCCAAATGGAAATATGCTTATGTTCATAAAAATATGGTATGAATCAAAAGATGTATTTTCTTATGAAATGATTTATCATGTGGTTGATCCTAAAAGAGTTATGTATAAGTGCACTAACTTGTGTATTGATAATGATGTTTAGGCTTGTGTCAAGATTGTAGTTATGGTTGATGTTTAAACTTATGTCTTCTATTATGCAAATGAAACTAGTAAGAAAAGGTAATGAGACGGTAAGTTCATAATTGAGATGTATTTTGATGATAAAAGGATTGATGAGTTGAATGACGTACTTATATGTTAGAAATCTACTTATGCTATGGATGATTTATCTATGTCATGGATAAATCCACCAATTCATGAATTAATAATGTTATTTAAGTTTATGCTAAGTAAATGGAATGGAAAGTAAGTAAATGAATGGTAACTAAGTAAATGGAATGGTTCTTAGTCTTATGAAAAGATTAATGATTATGTCATATGTCATATAAAATCCTATTATGTTAGGAATGATAAGTATATATGGCGCTGATGGACTTACTCATTTGTGAGTTGATGATTATATGGTTTAATAATATTGTGGTGTTGGTATAGGTTTATAAATACCCTATAAAGTTTCAATATTGAAATGAGATGTTATGTTTAAAGTTTATACGAGATTACTAAGCATTCATTGCTTACGTAATTACTTTCCTTTAATTTACATGTTATCGGAAGCTCGATCAGTTTGGAAATTTATCAGAGATCTATCACACTATCCAGCAATTATATCAGTAGATTTGATGTGTTGGTCAAGGTTATAGTGGCATGTATAGGAGGACTTATGGTTGATGTTTAGTTGAATGTTAGTTTATGATTTTGGGCAAGTATATGTCATTTTGGTTGATGTAATCTTGGTACATTTGGTGCCTTGTTAATGTTTGTGAATATGGCTAAGTTATGGTGCATGTTTAAGTGACTAAATGGTTGGTTTGTCTCACTTATGTAACTTTGATGCTTATGAGTAATGGTCTAAATTGTAAGTTTATATTGACATGTATAGGTCAAGTATGGCATATTTTGAAATTGTAGCAATGTGATCAAATATGCATATGTTTAGGTATGTTAGTTTGACTATGAATGATGTGCCTATACGACATATTGTTTGGATGGAATATGGTCATTTGAATTGGTCATTTTATGCAAGTTTTGGTATGTTCTGATGCCTTGGTTAAAGGTGCAAATGGCTTGTAGGTGTATTCTTTGAATGGGTAAAGGAAATGGCTTGATTTTGGCCAAGTTCTTATCCACACGGCTTAAGACACGGGTGTGTGTCTCAGCCGTGTGTGACAAACAACCATGCGACACGGCCGTGTGTCCCTTGTAGGTTTTAAAGGTTGCAAGTCAGGCAGTTACATGACCTGGCACATGGGCGTGTGAGGCCATTTCGAGTGTTACACGGCCTAACACACGAGCGTGTGGCTTGGCCATGTGACCCAAGTCAGAAGTTACATGGGCACAAGCACGAGCTGGGACATGGTAATGTGTCCTTGTTTCGATTGTTACATGGCCTGAGACACTAGCGTGTGTCTCAGCCGTGTGAGTCACACGGCCTGGCTACACGGCATATCCTATCTTGATCAACCATATCCCACTACATGGATTGTGGTATATTCAACATCAGTCTTTATGATACAACCTGTTATGGTAGACGTTTGACTATGTCGAAATATATGACTCACGATGTTGGGACAATGATGATCTCAAGTCTGAGGATCATATACAATATTGTGACTATTGCATAATAATTCAATAAGCAAATTCATGGCAGGTCAGTCCAATATGTTATTCTCTAACACATATTCATGTATTGATTTGGACATCCCTATGTCAATGACAACACTTTGTCATCAATCAATTACACATTAGTCTCAATGCATTATTGTTGTCCAAGCCCACAATCATACTTGACTAAAGACCTTTTGAGAATAATCATATTATTCTTAGGACTTTATGATTGATTAGTTTATTTATATACACAAAAAAAAACTGAAATAACAATGGCAATGCCTTATATTAGTAATGAGGTAAAATGAGTATGTAATTACAACCATCTCATGATTGGTTTTTGGGCATACTCTAGCATTATTCTCATACCTTTGAATTCAAGAAAAGTCGTAGAGAGAAAATTCTTTGAATAAAATATTTTAGAAAATTTCTAGAGATATTCTTCTTATTTACAACTTGACCCCAAAAGTTTAAAGAAATTATGAAGTTTCCCCACTAGAAATTTTTTGAAAAATTTTTTGATTCGGAGTGAGCCCACACTCGGCAGATGTGAGCTTGGGGATAGTGGAGAAGACTACCCGATCGAAGTGTTCATCCTAAATGAATCATAAAGATACAATTTTGGTTAAGTGTTTATTACTTTAAATAACACAAGCAAGTTCTTATTTTGGAAATAATTTTAAAACTCTGGTTTTCCCTTAAACTTATTTTCCGCTGTATTTTCCGAACCCAATCTTTTAACAAGTATTTATAGGCCAAATAGTAACAACCCTTCAATTAGAATATTGTCCCCATCATTAAACACAATTATGGTAAGATTGACCCAAAATTTCTTTATGCTGCCCTCTCGATTTGGCTATCATGAACTCAATGTCATGACGTTGGCAAGGTGATATCACGAAATTGCTAATGAGAAGGTTCTTGGTAGCAACAATGAGAGATGAAAGTTGAGACTTTTCTCATCAGGGGGCTTGGCCTCCTTGGTCTATCTCAAAGTCATGTCGCGACATTACAAGACCAATGTCAGGACCTAGCAGATCAGGGGGCTCTGTGTTGTGACACAATAAGTCTAGTGTCACTACTTTTATGCTTGGCAAGATGTTCTCATTGGCTATGTAATATCCCTAAACCAGGTTTAAGAGTTTCAGGTATATTTTTCGGGTTCTGAGTGTGAAACTAGGAATTTAGAAGTTTTTAATAATTTTTAATTTAATTTAGGAGGTTACTTTCATTCAAAATTGATTAAACAATAATCTGGAAAAATAAAAATATTTTTTGAAAATTAATTTTAAAGTAATTAAATAATTATTAGTGAAAATAATCAATTTGGGTCGAAAAAGAATTTTAAAATATTTTTTATTGGGGATTAACTTCAGTTAAATTTAAATATTAATTAAAATATTTTTTGGGGTATTTATTTGGAAAATAAACCTTAAATTTTAAAATTTTTGAGGGAAATGATTAAATGGTAAAACAAGGGAAATGTGGGAGTCGCCATTAGGCAAATTACACAATTTTTAAATTCTGGTGGGTTGTTTCAGCTTTAAAAACAATGCATCTAGCCTACTTTTTACACCATTTACATTATATTAGAAAGCTATAAATTTCATTTTCTTTGCATGGTTTTAAAGATCTATCATAAGAGAATAGATCCAAACAATTTCCTTCTCAAAATACTCTCTTTTCACCCGAAATTATTCTCCAAAGTAGCAAAAAATATTCTGAAATTTTCAAGATTCTTGAATCAAGATTTTCTATCAAAGGATTTAGATCAAATCAAAGGTAATTATCATTTCTAAACTTATTTTTTTGATGATTAGAAACATTTTTACATAATTTGAGAGTAAATTACATGATTTTTATCAACGTCGTCATCTTCAAAAGCTTAAGGTGCTTTAATGGTAGATATTTAATTTTGAGAGGAAATCCACAACTCAATGGATGTTCCAACTCAAAATGGATCTATTAGAAGGTTTTTAGTTTTATTTATCAAGATTAAACATGATTTGTAGGGTAATTTGAAGAAATATGAATTTCAACATCTTCGTGAATTAATTTTCTCAATTTTTATGAAATTGATTTAAATGTGAAATTGATGCTTAGTTTATGTGTAATTGGTTTAGTATTGATGTTTGGAAGTGATTAGGAGGGTTGGAGAGGTCGATTTTGTGAGGAATCAAGTTTTTGACTTGATGTTACAAATTTGGTAAGGTATCTTTGTGAGTGAATTTCTATTAGTATAGTAAATTAAAAATTGTGTTTAATATAGCTTTGGAAAGGTGTAATGTCTACTTTACCTCTGTTGAAGCTTCGAATCTTGAACAGGACCGAGATAAACAAAATCGAAGCTCGAAATTGCCTAGTTGATCACTTGTTGTGGTAGAAAAAAATTGTGTATTAAGTGTTTCTAAGGGAAATTTGGTAAATTGACCCTCAATTATGTTTAATTAGAAGCTTAATTAATTATTGCAATCAATTAATTATGGTTGAATGGTTAAATTTTGCAAGATTGGTAGTAAATGTGCAATATATTAAATTTGTATGAAAAAGAAAATGGTAAGTGAGTCCTTATTTTGGGTGGTGTTGTGTTAATTAATTGGTTTAAGTTCAAGGATAATTTAAACCATGTGTACCAAAATTTTTTTATCATGATATGTTGGTGTTACATTGAATAATTGAATATAGGAAATTGGTGTATGAATTGCTTGATTATTTGGATGTTAAATGGCTATGTTACAAGATATACATAATCATTTTGTCACATTAATAATGACTGATTTATTTGCTATCTTTGATTGAATATATTGGCAACATGCATGGTGGATCCATTGGATATAGTTGGCATTCCATAGGATTTGTGAGTACTCGCCATGTTGATATGTTATTTGTGAGCAATGAGGCTCTAGGCGGACTGATTTTTTGGAGGAGATAAGGGAGTGTTGAACATGAGTCTCCACTCAATCTGTTATTTGAGGCGCTATAAGGGAACGCGTGTTTCAACCCACTCAACTCGGTGGACTGTATTTGATATTTGTGGGAGTTTGGAGATCCGTTTATCCAATGTATGATCACCCAATTAAGCCATGAGAAATGAATGCCAATATATATTTTTGTGTGATTGTTGCTATATCAATTGATGATTGAAAGCCATGAATAATTTATTTTTGGTATTGAAAATGTTTATGAAAATTAAATAGACATGTTTAATTATTTTGGCTGATAATTGCTGAATGATTGGTTGTGAATTAAGCATGAATTGGATGTTAATTTACTTGTTCTTTTTATTAACAGTCACTGAGCTTTTTAAAGCTCACACCCTCACATTAATGCAGATATTCGTCGAGATTGAGGAGTTAAGGAGTCAAGCAAGAGAGTTCCAAGAGATTTAGGCTTGATAAAGACTTTATTACGCAATTTAGAGACTTTAGTCAGGCATTGTGGTACTCCAAGGAATTAGTTTGATTTTGGTTGTAAACGGACTTTGGACTTTGGAAATTTATTTTGAATGGTTTTATAATAATTTTCAGGCATGTTTGAGTTTAATTATTGATTGTTTTACGGTGTATTGTTGCTTGAATAATACGGTGTGTGAAACATAAAATTTATACTAACGATTGTTTAAATGAAGCTTCCATGGAGTGGTTTAGTAGCGACTAAGGTACGCCACTTGTCTGAGTTATTCGGTGTTTGATGTGCATGAAATTAATTGCTTAATTCTATTTCATTGAGGTTTAATTGATGTCAATAAATTCAATTAAAGTTGTGTGTATATATATGTTAATTAATTATAGTTATAACGGGTTTAATATGTCATTAAAATATACAAAATCGGGTTTTAAAATAAAAATTTTTGCAAAAATAACTGTAGAGTTTTTGGGGGTTTGAATTTTTGTCTTTTTAAATTGGTATTTTAATTTGTTTAAGTTACGATTTAGTTTCCAAAAATTGATTAGTCTAATTTGAGCCCTAGATGGTAAGGGAACTTGATAAAATTTTAAGATTGGTCTTGTAATGGGTAAAATTTGATAGAAACACACTTAATTTGTAATTCGAAATAGGTGTTGATAGTTTGTATTAGTTACAATTTGGTCCTTAATAGTAAAAATTGAATTAGATATAGTAAGCAAACTCAAATTAAGCTGAAATTTTTAGGCTTGTATAATTTTGACTAAAAGAAGATTGGTAAACATTTAGATATAAAATCGAGTTAGTTTCACTATAGGTGGTAAAATTACAAAAATGCCCTTAGGTTAAATTACCTAGAAAAAGTTTAAAATTGGCTCATAGTTTGCTTTTGCATTAATAAATAGCTAATAATCAGATAAGATTGAGGTATTATAAGGTTGGGGTGTGTCTTGGGTGGTTGTTAGCCGGAGAGTCACTTAGGTGGATATTATAACGCTTCGTATTTAGGCCTGTCTGTCTTGGTCGATTTGGGGTGTCACATTTGGTGGTATCAGAGCTCTAGGTTTAAATTTGTAGACTAGCCTAGACTAGTTAGGCTGCTTGAATATTAATGATCTTGGATTATGTTGTTTGCTTGTTTCTGATTATTAAAAATTTTGTATTTTTGCCTATGTATGATTTTTTTGATATAAATTGTTCTTGAGGTAGGATTGGGAACACAATACCTTGTAATAACTGTACTTAGTTAAATCTTGGATCTCCTACCACTACTCACTCCTGGTACATTTTATTACTCTTTCTCTTTAGTGTACGATAGTCGTTATGCCTCCACATCGTGATCGTGGTAGTATGGATGACGATACATCACCGTGGGACGATGCTCAGATGGGTCGTGTCGAGCATTTCATGTCCGAGATGGTAGGAGCACTACAGCGTATCGCTTGTGCTAACGTTTCTCTAGTTCGTCAAGTTTTGGCACTAGAGACTTCTTCTTAGCATCATTTCGGAGGAAGTTTATGAGCGAGTAGTATCTGGAGGCTAGGAGATAGGAGTTTATGGATCTTATTCAGGGAACTCTGTCGATAGATGAATACGAGGCTGAGTTTGTCCAGTTGAGCCAGTATGCTCCCAAGTTGCTGTCTTCTGAATTGAACCAGTATAAGAGGTTCAGGTTTGGGCTGAATCATGAGATAAGCTTTACCTATCTGCTCAGAATACTGAGGTCTTCGACGAGTTAGTTGAGAAGGCTCGCGCGTTAGAGGAGACTTTAGGGGAGGAGCCCAAAGCTGCTTCTTTTGGAGTTGTTAAGAGGTCGACTGAGGCTGCTAGTGGTTCTGTTCATAAGAGTAAGAGAGGTCGTTTTGGTAGATCTAGACGACATGTTTCTAGTGGTCGCGGTTAGGATAGGTAGGTTGCGAGAGTTGAGGCTGGTCTTGTTGATCAAGGGGCTGCTATATGGTCGATATTTGAGCATTATAGTCGACGTCATTGTCGTTAGTGTTAGAGGATGATGAGTGCTTGTCTTATATGCGGTTTGATGATGCACCGTGTCAGTGACTGCTCGAGGAGAGCCATTATGGTTTGCGATCAGCCTGTTGCTGTTATTGTTGCTGCACCTACTCCAGCTCGAGGGAAAGGCCGTGGCAGAGGTGATGGTGCTAGAGGTGATGGTCAATGTGGTGCTGCTCGAGGTCGTGATGGTGGTCCAGCTAATGTTTATGCAGTGAGGGAGCCCTGGACTAGAGTGGCATGTAACACCCCTAACCAGTATCTGCCACTAGAACGCGGTTACGGAGTATTACCAGAGTTTACAGTACGAACAAATGGAATTTCAAACAAACAGAGTTTACAGTCCCTTATACGAGCCCTCGAGGCCCTAAAAATGCATTAGGAACAAGTCAGGACTAAATCAGGAACTCAGAGAATTTTTCAGAAAAAGATGAAAATTTCCAAACTGTAAGGATCACACGGCCAAGAGACACGCCCATGTCTTACACCATGTGGGCATCCGAAAAAGTGACACACGGCCGTGTCCCAGCCCATGTCTGTGCCCGTGTAACTCACTAACTTAGTCACACGGCCAAGCCACAAGCACGTGTGCTAGGCCGTGTACCCATTGAAGTGACCTCACACGCCCGTGTGCCAGACCGTGTGCTAGGCCATGTAACAGCTTGACTTGCAACCCTTTGACTTGCAACCCGTGTGGATGAAAAATAGGTCATTTCCAAGCCATTTTTCTCACCCACTCAAGCATGTACCTACAATCACTTTTGCACAATTAAGCAAGCCATCAAAATGCATCAACACCATACATAATCAAGCTAGCAATATATGGTTCATTTGCATACAACCAATATTCCCAAAGGGCACCTCAAGATAAACACCTAAACATTTACAATTACATATTCAATTTACCCAAAATGTTCAACTAACTTTTGATTAAGCTTGCATCAATGACAAACTACTTATTTTACCTAACAAAACATACCAAATATACCATTCAACAATTTACACCAAAGGTCACATATGTCATTTATAACAAATGTACCAAATTACCATAAAAAATTTATAATATGCATACTTAATCAATCATTCTAACTTAAACATTTTTAGCATAATAAGCCATGATATCAACTAATTTAAGGCCATTTATATACATGCCAAAAACCAAACCTTTGTCAACATTCAAAATTCCATAATCACAACCAAGATACCATAACACAAGCCAAACCATATGGCTATTTCAACAACCAAAAGATATAGGCCAAACATTAGCCAAAAATTCCTATACATGCCATTATAACCAAAATCAAAACATCCGAAAGTACCAATAGAGCCGATGGATAGTGTGATTGATCTCCGACTAGCTTCCAACCTCATCGAGCTTCCGATAATCTTAAAAAAGTAAAGGAAAACAACTATGTAACCAATGAATGCTTAGTAAGCTCGTATAAACTTTAATCATGTCAATTCATTTAAAATATGAAATTTATACATATCAAGAGTAATCCAATACCGATATCGCAAGATTCATGAAGTTATATTCAACAACTCACAAGGTGAATAAATCCACAGCATCACTTATACATATCATCCCTAGCACAGTAGGATTTTAAATAACTTTAAACCCTTTCAAATTTTCTTATTTTCATTTGCATTTTATTACTTTCCATTGCATTTACTCTCATTAGCTTAAATAACGTCAATTTAATTCATCATTCCTTTTTTCATCATTCTACACTTCAGGTATGAACTTACTATTTCATTACCTTTCCACACCCGTTTTATATGCATAACACACAAGACATAAGCATATCATTCAATCATAGCCACAAGCTAGTGCATTTAAAAGTAATATAAACCTTTCAATAGGAATTACATAATATAAACCTTACCACCCTTTCATGATCATAAGCATATTTCCATTTAGGCATTTACCATTTCAATGCATAACTTATAAATTTAACGTGGTATAATCCAACCACAACTTAGCCAAAGCCTAAGCACATATACACCAATCATGTTAGTCATGTAAATTCATATATGAATCAATAATCATGGATGAATGATTGTAGTAGAAAGAGCATATGTTTTATTCCTATTTACTGTTTAAATTGTTCCCATTTAGTTACCCTTAGCATACATTTTAGCATGTTCAGTTTAGTAAATTGCATTTTATAACTCAGTGAATCCTAGATTATTTCTTCTTTAATTTTTGTTATCTTTCTGCACTAATTTCGTTACATGATTTAATTCCAGATTGCGTCCAAAATTGTCGCCACAGTTGACAGATATCTGTAATGTCGTTGCATGAGTTAATTCTAGATGGCATTCAAAATTGTCGCCACAGTTGACAACTGTCTGATAAGAGCCAACCATAAGTGAGCTATCCAATCTGGTGTAACTACCCTGTATGAACAAGGATAGAAGAATCCTGAGAGAAGGAAACCTATACCGTTGAGGAGAACATAAAAGGATAACTTGAGAAGAATGAAAGGGGAGGAATTTTTTATGGACGATGATTCTCTTACCCTATTTTGAAGCTAGCGACTATGGCAGCTTGAGCTTCCCTTGAGTGAGCCAACATGAAGACTGATGCAAACCCACTCCTGACAAGGAGATTTAAGTGTAGAACAATGGGAAATGGATAGACTCGATCGAGTAGCCTAGGAATAGTATTCTCCATTTGATTCTTTCTCATTTCTTAAAAATATTGTGATTACTCTATGTTTTCTACTGTATAGAAGTACAATGAATGTTTTGTTAAATTTTATCTTATTAAATCCTATTTTTGTTGTTTAATCTTGAGAGTTTGAACATTATTGCAGTCACTAACACTGGAAGGTGCAGTGACAGTTTGAGCTAATAAGCTTTTCAGCAGAAGTTGAGTAAGGACTAAAGGAGTTTAGTCCACTTGTTCTTAATAGTGCCCTATTGCCATCATCGAAAGGTGAGGTTAATGTGCATGGTTAAGTCTCAGATTAAACCAAATAGTGGCATTTGGTAAGATATACATTAATTTTATTGCGTCAACAATCACCTATCTTTTATACCGTATGAGTACTTAGTATACTATTGAAGATTCATGTTGGGGATCCCAATTTTATCTTATTGTTTTCGAGTTATTTCTTTGACAACTATACCCACAATTTACCTTGTTTCTATTTAGTTATTGCATCGACACTAATAGACAAAAGACAACCATCCTTGTGGGATCGATATTCGATAGATTCACATCTGCCTATTATACTTGCATCGACAGTGTATGCTTCCACATTATTGTTATGACGTTTACAGCCGATCAATGAACTCAAAAATTAATCAAATTTCCATAAACATGTAACATCCATATCATGTATCAATACATCATGTAAAATCATTTCCATGTATTTCATGTAAATATCTATAATAGTTCATATCGAACTCATATAATCTCGTAACATAAATGTGCCCATTAAACCATTAACAATATCGTTGGATACGCGGGTAGTACACATGAGATGTACTGAACTGTAATCCGTCAATTCCTGTACATGTATGCTCATACGAGTTTTGAATCGGTATGCTCTTATGAGCTGTAAATGGTAAGGTCCTCCGAGCTGAATAATGGTAAGCTCCTCCGAGCTGAATAAAAGTAAGCTTATGCGAGCTGAGTATCGGTAAGCTCATATGAGCTAAAATCGGTAACCCTAATGACATGTCATTTGTATCCTACGAATTCCTAAGGTTCAAACAGGACTTGGTAATCATCGTACGTCATTGGATTTATGTCGTTTCATAACACGGTAAATTACATGCTAACATATATATATTGATTTAATCCCAATATAATCACAAATTAATATTCAATTTAATCAAAATTATACAGAATATATTTCATACAAACTTACCTGGCTAAATTCCATCTGGTCTTGATCTTTAGGAAGTAAAACAATGTATTTCATGCAATTTGGTCATTTTTTATATTTTACAAAATTACCCTTAAAATTACCCAAAACATGCAAATTAACCATTTTTACCCATAATTGAGCATAGCTGAATGTTCATGGTATCTTTAACAACCCATTTATGCAAAAATTTCACATTAAATCCTTGTAATTTTATTAATTTAACAATTTAGTCCCTAATCAGTAAATTCATGAAAAATCACTTAACAAAATACTTTTAATTATCAATCAACATTCCAAATTCATCATTTAACAACAAAAATCACAATATTCATCAATGGAAACATTCAAAACCTTTAACAGTTTCAAAATCAAAGGTACGGGCTAGCTGGACCTACTTGTAACAATCTCAAAAACATAAAAATTACAAGAAAATGATAGTTTAGGGGCTTACATGCAAGGAATGAAACATGGCCAAACCTAGCTTCCATAAACATGGCTTCTTTCTTCTTTCAATTCGTGAAGAAGACACCAAAATGATGATATAACATTTTGGTTTTTATTTTATTTAATTTAATAATCAAATTACCATTTTGTCCATTTAATAAACATCAAATTTTTCATGCTTTTAGATGCCCAAAACCGTCCACTACATTATTAAATGGTCTAATTACCATTTAACTCCCTTTTCCTTTATTCAATTAACCATTTAATCACTCAAATCAAATAGTGATCAAATTTTACATCTTTTACGATTTAGTCCTTGTTATTTAATTAACTATTGAAACGTTAAACTTTTTTAATGACACTTTAATACCACCTTAATGACACTTAGTAAATATTTATAAAAATATTTATGACTCGATTTATAGAATTGAGGTCCCGATACCTCATTTTCTAAAACCACTTGACCTTAGGGTCTTACCACTTGGACTTAATAAATCGCTTATAAAATAAAAACCACTATATCAAAAACCTTTTCAATCTCGTAATTAACTCATAAATATTAAATATAATATTTACAAACTTACTCAATGGATTTGGTGACACCAAAGCCACTATTTTTGGCGCCATTAAAAAATAGGTTGTTACATGACGACTGATGTTATCGCAAGTACTTTCACACTACAGTCTTTTCCTCTGCTAGCTTTAGTTTATTCTGGTGCGACGAGGTCATTTATCTTGAGAGACATAGCTAGAGAGTTAGGGATTGTGGTAGAAACATCTAAATCGAGTGCTACGGTTAAGAACCCTTTAGGTGATTATGTAATGGTGGATCGGGTATATTGTCGTTGTCCCCTGATGGTTCGGGGACATGTGTTTTTGGTTCATCTGCTTGAGTTGCTATTTTGAGGTTTCGACATCATTCTGGGTATGGATTGGTTGTCCGAGCATTGGGCTAAGGTGGATTGCGAGGCAAAGTTGGTGACTCTGTGTGGTGCTAGTGTTTTGAAAGTTGTTGTCATTGGTGAGAAATTTGAGTTGTTGTCGAATGTGATTTCTTCGCTTTTGTGCTGAGATGTTGGTTTGGACAGGTTGCAAAGCTTATCTAGCCTATGTCCTGAATGCTGATAATAGGGAGATAAGGTTGAATGAGATTCGGGTTGTCTGTGATTTTTCAGATGTGTTTCTTGAGGAGTTGCCTAGTTTACCACCGGATAGAGAAGTTGAGTTTGGTATTGAGCTCTATCCTAGTACTGCTCCGGTGTCTATTGCACCCTATTACATGGCACCTGAGGAATTGAAAGAGTTGAAACTATAGTTGCAAGAGTTGTTGGATCGTGCATTCATTCATCTTAGTGTGTCTCTATGGGGAACACCAGTGTTTTATGAATAAGAAGGATGGGACTTTGAGGCTGTGCATCGATTATCGCCAGCTGAATAAGTTGACAATCAAGAATAAATATCCACTACTGAGGATTGATGATATGTTTGACCAGTTTCGGGGAGCTTCGATTTTTTCAAAGATTGATTTGAGGTCTGGGTATTATTAATTGAAGGTTAAGGATTCGGATGTGGTGAAAACTACTTTCAAGACTCGGTTGACGAATGCCATTCGGGTTGACGAATGCACCTACCGCATTTATGGACATGATGAACCAAGTATTTCATTCCTACCTAGAAGGTTCATTGTAGTTTTCATAGATGATATATTGGTGTATTCTCAATCAGAGGATAAGCACAATGAGCACTTGAGAGTGGTTCTGCAAGTTTTGCAGGAGAAGCAGTTGTATGCGAAGCTGAGCAAGTGTGAGTATTGGCTTCGTAAGGTGGTTTTTCTAGGTCATGTCATTTCAGTTGAAGGTATTTGGGTTGATCCGAAAAAGGTTGATACGATTTTGGATTGGAAACCGCCAAAGACTGTTTCCAAGGTCAGAAGTTTTTTAGGGTTAGCTGGTTATTACCGTCGCTTTGTCGAGGGGTTTTTGAGCATTACTTCTTCTTTGACGAAGTTGCTTCAGAAGAACACCACCTTTGAGTGGACTAATGAAAGGAAAAAATGTTTTGAGAAGCTGAAGTCGATTTTGACCGAAGCGCCTGTGTTGACACAGCCGGAGTCCGATAAGAAGTATGTGGTCTATAGTGAAGCTTCTTATACAGGACTACGGTGTGTGCTGATGTAGGAGGGTAGGGTAGTTCATTATGCATCAAAGCAGTTGAGGCCACATGAGTGTAACCATTTGGCTCATGATTTGGAGTTAGTTATTGTAGTCTTCGTGCTCAAGATTTCTCATCACTACCTATACAGTGAGAGGTTTGTGATATACACCGATCACAAGAGTCTTAACTATCTACTAACTCAAAATGAGTTGAACTTGAGACAAAGGTGCTAGATCGAGTTGCTGAAAGATTATGATTGTGTGATCGAGTACCATCCAGGGAAGGGGAAAGTAGTTGCAAATGCTTTGAGTCACAAGTCTCTGGTAGATTTGGGGGCTATGTTTACGAGGTTGTTTGTCTCTGATGATGGGGGTCTATTGGCTAAACTTCAGGTGAGGCTAGTTCTTTCGCAACAAATTCGTGAGTGTCAGCCTTTTGATGATAGATTGGCTCATCAAATTCATCAGGTTAAGTCAGGTGTTTAGAGGGATTTCGATCTCAGCTCTGATGGCGTTCTATGTTTCTGAGTTCATTTGTGCGTTCCAGAGAACGAGAATCTGAGGCTTTTGACTCTTATTGAGGCTTATAGCAGTCTTTTTGCTATGCATCCCAGTGGGAATAAGATGTATTAGGATCTTCAGGTTCTGTATTGGATGTCTGGGTTGAAGAAGGATGTTGTCAACTTTGTTGCGAGATGTTTGGTTTGTTAAAAGGTAAAAGCCAAACATTAGCGTCCATCGGGTTTGCTTTAGCCTATTCAGATTCTGGAGTGTAAATAGGAGCGGATTACGATAGATTTTTTTTCGAGTTTGCCTTTGACTCCAACACATAAGCATTCAATTTGGGTGATTGTGGATAGATTTACGAAATGTGTACATTTTCTACTGGTTCATACGACTTTTAGTCTACATCAGTTAGTTGAGCTCTACATCCGAGAGATTGTTCGTCTTCATGGAGTTCCTGTTTCTATAATATCAGACTGAGATCCATAGTTTACTTTGAGATTCTAAAAGGCGTTGCATGAGGCTTTAGGTTCAAAGCTTCATTTCAGTTTAGCTTATCATCTGCAAACTAATGGTCAGTCAGAGAGGGTGATCCAGATTCTTGAGGCCATGCTTCGTAGTTGTGTTATCGACTTTGGAGGTAACTGGGATCGTCACTTTCCGTCAGCCGAGTTTGCGTATAAAAATAGCTATCAGAAGAGTATTTAGATGGCACCACTTGAGGCTTTGTACGGTCGAAGGTGTAGGACTCCTTTGTGTTGGTCCAATATGCAGGAGAAGAGGAATTTGGGTCTGGAGTTGGTTTGGGAAGTTGAGGATAAGGTGAGACTTGTTTGCAAGCGGTTGAAGGCTGCTCCTGATCGACAAAAGTTCTACGCTGACCTGAGATGTCGAGACAACGAGAATCAGGTTGGTGATAAGGTATTTCTGAAGGTTTCACTATGGAAGAAAGTTCTAAGGTTGGGGCGGAAGGGTAAGATCAGTCTAAGGTTTATTGGCGCTTACGAGGTTACCGAGCAGATTGGACACGTTACTTATCATTTTTTGTTGCCGCCTGAGTTAGAGCATATTCATGATATTTTCCATGTTCCCATGTTACAGAAGTACAGATCTGATCCTTCTCACATTGTTCATGTTGAGGAGATTGAGGTTCGATCTGATCTTTCGTACGAGGAGGAACTAGTTGCGATCTTAGATCATGAGATTAAGGTGCTACATAATAAGACAATTCTATTGGTGAAAGTTTTGTGACGCAACCACAAGACGGAGAAAGCCACCTAGGAGTCGAAAGATGTGATGAAACGTCAGTATCCGTATCTATTTGATTTAGGTAAAATTCGAGGATGAAAATTCTTTTTAGAGGGGGAGAGTTGTAATATCCCTAAACCGGGTCTAAAAGTTTTGGATATATTTTTCAGGTTCCAAGTGTGAAACTAGGAATTAATAGGGTTTTTAATAATTTTTAATTTATTTTAGGAGGTTAATTTCATTTAAAATCGATTAAAAAATAAACCGAAAAAATAAAAATATTTTTGGAAATTTAATTTTAAAGTAATTAATTAATTATAGGTAAAATTAATTAATTTGGGTCAAAAATAATTTTAAAATAATTTTATTGGGGGTTAGATTGAGTTAAATTTAAATATTAATTAAATTGGATTTAACTGTAAAATAAGGGAAATTTTTGGGTATTTATTTAACAAATAAACCTTAAAATTTGGAATTTTGGAGG
This sequence comes from Gossypium hirsutum, assembly GCF_007990345.1. NCBI lineage: Eukaryota > Viridiplantae > Streptophyta > Magnoliopsida > Malvales > Malvaceae > Gossypium > Gossypium hirsutum. Next base: position 37,072,366 of record NC_053448.1, on the reverse strand, counting down.
GAAATGATTAAATGGTAGAATAAGGGAAATGTGGGAGTGGCCATTAGGCAAATTCCCCAATTTTTAAATTCTTGTGGGTTGTTTCAGCTTTAAAAATAATGCATCTAGCCTACTTTTCGCACCATTTACATCATATTAGAGAGCTATAAATTTCATTTTCTTTCCATGATTTTAAAGATCTATCATCACAGAATATATCCAAACAATTTTTTTCTCAAAATACTCTCCTGTTTCACCCAAAATTATTCTCAAAAGTAGCAAAAAATAGATTGAAATTTTTCAAGATCCTTGAATCAAGATTATCAATCAAAAGATTTAGAACGAATCAAAGGTAATTATCATTTCTAAAATTATTTTTATGATAATTAGAAACATTACATGATTCGAGAGTCAATTACATAATTTTTTATCAATGCCATCTTCTTCAAAAGCTTAAGGTGCTTTAATGGTGGATCTTTAATTTTGAGAGGAAATCCACAAATCAATAGATGTTCCAACTCAAAATGGATCTATTAGAAGGTTTTTGGTTTTATTTATCAATATTAAAAATTATTTGTGAGATAATTTGAAGAAATTTGAATTTCAACATCTTCTTGAATTAATTTTCTGGATTTTTGTGAAATTGATGCTTAGTTTATGTGTAATTGGTTTAATATTGATGTTTGGAAGTGGTTAGAAAGGTCGGAGAGGTTGATTTTATGAGGAATCGACTTTTTGACTTGATGTTACAAATTCGGTAAGGTATCTTTGTGAGTGAATTCTATTAGTATAGTAAATTAAAATTTGTGTTTAATATAGCTTTGGAAAGGTGTAATGTCTACTTTACCTCTGTTGCAGCTTCGAATCTTGAAGAGGATTGAGATAACCAAAATCGAAGCTTGAAATTGCCTAGTTGATCACTTGTTGTGGAAGAAAAAAAAATTGTGTAGTGAGTGTTTTTAAGAGGGATTTGGTAAATTAACCCTCAATTATGTGTAATTAGAAGCTTAATTAATTGTTACAATTAATTAATTATGGTTGAATGGTTAATTTTTGCAAGATTGGTAGTAAATGTGCAATATATTGAATTTGTTGAAAAAGAAAATGGTGAGTATTTATTTTGGGTGGTGTTGTGTTAATTAGTTGGTTTAAGTTCAAGGATAATTTAAACCATGTGTACTGAATGTTTTTTTATCATGATATTTTGGTGTTACATTGAATAATTGAATATGGGAAATTGGTGTGTGAATTGCTTGATTGAATTGGATGCTAAATGGCTATGTTACAAGCTATACATAATCATTTTGTCACATTAAATTGAGCATAATAATGACTAATTTATTTTCTATGCTTGATTGAATATATTGGCAACATGCATGGTGGATCCATTGGATATAGCTCTCATGCAATAGGATTTGTGAATACTCCCCATATTGATATATTATTTGTGAGCAATGAGGTTCTAGGCGGACTAATTTATTGGAGTAGATAAGGGAATGTTGAGCATGAGTCTCCACTCAATGGGTTATTTGAGGCGCTATAAGGGAGCGCATGCTTCGGCCCGCTCAACTTGGTGGGCTGTATTTGATATTTGTGGGAGTTTGGAGATCCGTTTATTCGATGTATGATCACCTGATTAAGCCATGAGAAATGAATGCCAATATATATTTTTGTGTTATTGTTGCTATATCAATGGATGATTAAATGCCATGAATAATTGATTTTTGGTATTAAAAATGTTTATGAAAATTAAATTGACATGTTTAATTATTTTGGCTGACAAGTGGTGAATGAATGGTTGTGAATTAAGTATGCATTGGATATTAATTTCCTTTTTGTTTTTATTAACATTTGCTGAGCTTTTTAAAGCTCACACCCTCACATTCATACAGATATTTTCCGGGATTGAGGAGCTGATGAGCCAAGCAAGAGAGTTCCAAGAGATTTAGGCTTGGTAGAGACTTAATTACGCATTTTAGAGATTGTAGTCGGGCATTGTGGTACTCCTAGGAATTAGTTTGATTTTGGTTGTAAATGGACTTTGGACATTGAACATTTATTTTGAATGGTTTTATAAAAATTTTCAGGCTTGTTTGTGTAACATCCTGATTTTGGGCCTAGTCGGAACACTGGTTTTGAGACCACAAATCCGATGAGAAAAAAAATTATTTTATTATATTTTTATGCTCTACAATTTCACAAAATGATTTTGTGAAAATTTCGTTCGAAAATTTCGACGTTTGGGCACTCAATTTAGTAAAAATGACTAAATTGTAAAAAGTGCAAAAGTTGAGTTCTACATGTTAGAGGTGTCCAATTGTTATGAAATTTTAAATTGGAGGTCCTTATATGGTAATTAGACCATTTTTTAATTTGGTACAGAAAAATGAGCATGGTTAGGCATGTTTCCAAAGTTTTTCATTAAGGGCATTTTGGTCATTTAGTTATTAAAATGAATTAAAAACAAAAATTAAAAGCCAATTTTTCTCCAGCTTCAACCCCATGGCAAAATTTCACAAGTGAAAACCATGGCTATGGTTTTTCAAGCATCCAAGCTCGATTGTAAGTCTGTTCTAGCCCCGTTTTTAATGTTCTTTACGTTTTTGGAGTCCCGATAACTTGATTTAGCTTATTCTAGCAATAATTTAACCTAGGGTTTATATTTGGAAAAATACACATAGGTGAAATGTGTTTATTTTGATGTTTTATGGTAGAATATGAAGCTTTAAATTATGTTAAACAACTTTTGCTAGTCGATTTTAAGTGAAAATGAGTAAATTGACATAATCGGTAAAAATACCTAATGTTCATAAGTGTTAGAGTGGGAATTTGATGTTGCCATAGAAGGGAAAAATGTTCAGCATGTCATAAAACATAAGAATAAGGGATGAAGTTTAATTTCCGAGCTTTGGGAAAAAAGTGTAAATATGCAAAAGTTTAGGGGCAAAAACGTAATTTTTTCAAATTTCGAGTTAAGGACTGTTTTGATGAATGTGAGTATTAAATAAGCTAAATTTTCTATTATAGATCAAGAAGAACAAAATCCGGAGTTAGACCGGGGAAAGAAAAAGGTTGAGGACTAAAGTGCTAGATTTGATCATATTTTGTACTGAGGTAAGTTTACAGTAAATAAATACAATATTTCAATAATTATTATTAATATTGTTATTTTCCAGCAATTATGCATTTATTTTATGAATTTATTTAATGTTGACTCAAGTATGAGATGGCAGAGAATCAGTGTTAAAAGGCCCCGTTGAAACATGAGGAATGTATTGGAAACAAATGTCATGACATTTGGGTAAAGAGATCCCATGTAAGACCGTCTCTGGGACATAGCATTGGCATCATTGAGATTATCCGAGGTCCCATGTAAGACCATGTCTGGGACATGGCGTTGGCACCGAGATGAGAGGTCCCCCGTAAGACCATGTCTGGGACATGGCATGGGCACCTATATGAGAACTCCCATGTAAGACCATATCTGGGATATGGCATTGGCAGTACAAGAAACATCCCATGTAAGACTATTCTGGGACATAGCTTTGGCATGTTATATTCAGACAGGAGACCCGAGTATCCTTAGTATTCCAAGTGATTCAACGAGCTAGTAAATAGACGATGTTACATGAAAGTTCAGGTAAAAGCCTAATAGACAAGTTCAGGTGAGTTAATAAGATTAAGAGTATCTCAGTTATCAGTTGAGAAAAGAAATTTCAGCAACGAATGAGTAAGTTAAGCAAGCAAGTAAACGAGTAAGAGAGTAAGTAAAGAAGAAAGTAAAGATCTTAATGCTTAATGAAAATTTATGAATATAATTGTTTATGATAAATGTTGTTATTTATTTACTTGTAAACTTACTAAGCTTTATGCTTACTTCTTTTAATTCTTTTTCTTTCATATAGTATTATCAAGTATAGTCGGGATCTTGAAGACGTCGGAGAGCGTTCACACTATCAACCACCACAACTCGGTATTTTAAGACGATAAATGTTTTGAGCTATGACATGTATAGGGACTTGGTCATTTCGATTGTATATTCTTAAGATATGAACAAAAGATGATATGTAAATATTTGATGATGAATAGTTATTAAAATGGCTAAGTATGAAGGTGTTTGTTGTTATAAATGTCTAGGTGATAAATTATGCATAGAAATCATAAAAAAGTAAAAAAATTGGTAGTGAATCAGTTTTGAGACAGCAGTAGTAACGTGATTTTCAAAAATCACCAAGGATAGTAAAAAATGGATTAGATGGTGGATGAGATATATAATTAAAGCTTATTGATTCTATTTTCATAGAAAAATAACGGTGTAGACAAAGGAATTATGTATTCTGAGATATTTGCATTTTAGTTAGACAATGTCAAAGTGGTTTTCGGAATCCCCTGTTCTGACTTTAGAAAATCATTAAAAATAGTTAAAAAATATTTATGAGTTTTAATTTATATGTATAAATTTCTTATTGAGACTATTTTCTATAGAAACAAGAGAGAACACCATATGAAGTCTGTATAATGAGATAATTGAATTTTAGTGATGAGAGGTCAGGACAGCAGATCAGTGACACAGGGGAGACTTTAACTAATAAAATTTACTAATTGGGTGAACCAAAAATTCTAAAAAATTTATGGTAAAAAGATATATGAGTCTAGTTTCAGGGAAAAATTACAGGTCTAAATTTCAAGTTTTGTAGGTCGATTTATAATTGATTTAGTGACTACTGAGCAGGTGGACAACCTTACTATAAACAGTGAAATAACTTTTAAAAGTAAATTTTTATGCCCCGAACTTTTAAGTTAAGTCAAGTAACACCTCATGCTCGACTCCGGAAACGGTCTCGGGTAAGGGGTGTTACAGTTTGAGTTTAATTATTGATTGTTTTACGATGTATTGTTTCTTGATAACATGGTAATTGATAACACGGTGTGTGAAACATGAAATTTCTACTAACGATTGTTTAAATGAAGCTTCCATGGAGTGGTTTACTAGCGACTAAGGTACGCCACTTGTCTGAGTTATTCGGTGGTTGATGTGCATGAAATTCTTTGCTTAATTCTATTTAATTGAGGTTTAATTGATGTCAATTAAATTCAATTGAAGTTGTGTGTATATATATGTTAATTAATCGTAGTTAAATTGGGTTTAATTGGTCATTAAAATTTGTAAAATTAGGTTTTAAAACGAGTTTTTTTGCAAAAAAAAAATGCAATTTGTTTTTGGGGTTTGAACTTTTGTATTTTTAAATTGGTATTCTAATTTGTTTAAGTTACAATTTAGTTCTGAAATTTGATTAGTCTAATTAGAGCCCTAGATGGTAAGGAAACTTGGTAAAATTTTAGGATTAGTCTCGTAATGAGTAAAATTTGATAGAAACACACTTAATTTTTAATTTGGAATAGGTACTGATAGATTGTATTAGTTACAATTTGGTCCTTAATAGTAAAAATTGAATTAGACATAGTAAACGAACTCGAATTAAGCTGAAATTTTTAGGCTTGTATAATTTTGAGTAAAAGAAGGTTGGTAAACATTTAAATCTAAAATCGGGTTAGTTTTATCATAGGTGGTAAAATGACAAAAATGTCCTTAGGTTAAATTTCTTAGGAAAAGTTTAAAATTGGCTCATAGTTTGCTTCTACATTAATAAATAGCTAATAATTAGATATGATTGAGGTGTTATAAGGTCGGGGTGTGTCTTGGGTGGTTGTTAGCCGGAGATTCATTTAGGTGGCTTATGTAACACTTCGAATTCGGGTCAGTCCATCTTGATCGAGTTTGGGGTGTCAGGCTAAGTAGAACAAGCTATGCCGCAACTATCGAAGGTGATATCTCGACCTTGGGAGTTAGAAAACTCCAAGTTGTGATATTGATCTTCCAAGGTTGCAACACTGCAACTGCTTGCTTGCTTCGTTCCTATTTCTCCCTTGATTAAGTCCCTGAAAAAACCTTAACAAACATTAAGTTCAAATTGACTTGTAATTGAGGTTTTTATTCATAAAAACATAAAATAAAATAAAAATCTCAATTAAAGTAAATTGTAACCTGAGTAAGGAAAAATGATAAAATGACTTGAACACTGTTCAAGAACAAGCTTTTTCAAGTGTGAAAAGGGCTTAATTTGTCGTATCAAGATACGTCGTATTAGTCTTCGAGCCTAGGTGGGGAGCCCAACTTATAAACAAGTCTACTTCAAGCCCACTTGCCCTACACATGGGCTTCACTTTGTCTCAACTTGTCATATGAGATCACAATCCCCCTCGATCTTGTCCGCTCATGGTTCACCACCATGTTGCTTGCTTATTGCTCACATGACGCTCGCCCCTCATGGTACACCATTGGGGATCTCTCGTCCCTAGGCTCAAGTCTCATCTGGTCTGCCAAGTGGGATGTCATGGTGGCATTGTGGCACACAATGCCGAACCATGATAGCAAGCTTGGTTCGACCCAAAATATGAGCCTAAAATTTTACCCAAACAATCCATATTCGTAAATTATTAACCCAAACTCATTTTAGACCCACTCATATTGTTTTTGAAAAATATTATATTATTTTTAGTTTAATATTTATAATTTATATTTTTCCATTTATGCAAATATTATATATATTAAGAGTATAATATATTTTTACCATTGCAGGCAAGGGATAAAGGTAAATTATCTTTAACCGTTGGCATTTATGATATTTGGTGATGCGTGAGTCGAGTCAAAGAAAATAAGATAAATTTTAGGAAAGTGCATAGCATGCATGGAAAGAGAGGAAAAAAAAAAGGGGTCAACAGACCTCGTCTTTATATGACGAATTCCCCGGGAACAAAGGGCGTCCATCAGAAAGCAGAGGATACAGAGACGGAGGCCCACCCAAGTAGTGGGAGAGGAAAAAGAAAGAGAAAAAAAACAAAAACAAAAGGCAGAGAGTTATCATCAATTGGCAGGGCAGCCTCTGACGACGTTTCTCTGCTTGACCAGACCAGCAATTAGATATTCTTAAAAAAAAAAAAAAGGAGCAAAATTAAGGATGGAGGCAACAGAACAGCTAATGTGTCAACCATCGGACTCATTTAACCCCTTGATCACAACAAGCTTTCAGGTCTCTTGTATTCTAGTGATTTCACATATTTTTCATCTAGTCTTGAAACCCTTGGGACAACCTGGACCTTTTGCACAACTTCTTGTAAGCATTCATCTTCATATATATCCATATTCATGATTCTTAAAGGCATGCAGTTATCCATATATAAAAAATTATTTTATGAATATACCATATATATGTATTGTTGAATGCCTTCTGTATCAGGCTGGCGTTGTGTTAGGCCCCTCATTGTTGTCCCGTATACAAAGAGTTAAAGATTTTTTCATCCAGGCTTCTGCTGCAAAGTATTATCAGTTCTTTTCATTCGTTTGTCGAATGCTATTTATGTTCTCCATCGGCTTGGAAACAGATGTTCCTTATTTAAGACGCAACATTCGCGTTGTAAGCATAGTTGCAGGAGGGGGATCAATTCTGGCCTGCTTGTTTGGTGGACCATTCTTCTGGTTACTTATCAAGGTATTCAATGTCACCAAGGAGCGATTTGCATTTTACCTTCTTACCTTGACAGTTTTAGCAAATTCAGCCTCTCCTATAGTAATCCGGATGATTGCAGAAACCAAGTTTGACACGGCTGATTTAGGGCGAATGGCAATTTATTCTTCCTTGGTCAATGAAATGTCATGTGTAACAATCGTCAGTACACTTAAAGCTTTCTCCTCCTCCGGCAGATTTGGAGGTGCAATCCTTATCACTCTTGTTACAGTGGCTGTTATCTTTGTGAACAAGTATCTATCATACTTTTTCAATAAACGAAATCAGAATAATAGATTCGTTTCTAACAAAGAAATCTTCGTTATAATGTTCCTTCTTACGTGTCTTGCTCTGTATGCCGAGTGGGTTGGCTACACAGCTATTTTCTGTTGTTTCCTGGTCGGCCTCATGTTCCCTAGAGAAGGCAAAACGGCTCGGACATTGTTGCACAAGCTCACTTACTCTGTAAATACCTTCATTCTTCCCGTCTACTTTGGCTACACGGGATTCCAACTTGATATTAGCAATATTTTCAATAAATTGACTCTTGCTCTCACTGTCCTCATGATCCTGGTGAGCGTTGGAACTAGAATTGTCGGCACCCTTGCTGCTTGTCACTATCTAATGATCCCATGGAATGAATCTGTCATCCTTTCTTTGTTACTCTGCTTGAAGGGAAACTACGACCTTATACTCATTAATACAAACCCAAACCCCAATGTAAGCTTCTTCTCAATCTCACGTATGCTTGCATGCATGCCTTTGAGTCCTTAGAAAGCTTGCTGTTGAAGAAAGGAACACAGTCTTGACTTTATGCCGCCAAATTGTTATCTTTGCTTTCCTCAATGCTGATTTTCTTGTTCTCTTTTGGTTCCAGATGGTCTGGGCTGCAGATCTTCATGATTTCCTTTTGACCGTAGTAGTGCTAAACACATTGATCATAGGCCCAGTGGCTGCCATTTTACTGAACAGAGAAGAGTCTAGTGCTCAGTATCCTACCATACTGGAAATACTTAATCCAGAGAGTGAGCTCAGAATATTGGCTTGTGTATATGTCCCAAGGCATGTTTCAGGACATGTTAGCCTCATCTCAGCATTAGGCGGCTGTCCAACTGCACCCATCAAGCCATACATGGTGCATCTAGTAGAACTTCCAAAGAAAAGGAAAAGCAAATTGATGTACCATCAACTAGAAGATGGTGATCAATACAGCGATGAAGAGGAGTATGGAGGAAATGATGTGCTGGAGATCAATGACGCTCTTGATGCCTTCATCTCAGAGACCAAAATATTGGTCCACCAGAGTAAAATTGTAGCATCATTTCTGACCATAAATGAAGATGTATGCAATGGTGCAGAGGACTTGCGGGTGTGTATTATATTCCTGCCGTTTCACAAGCACCAGAGAATAGATGGGAAAATGGAAAACAGCATGGAGGAAATAAGGGCTATAAATCAGAAGGTGCTTCGGCATGCCCCATGTTCAGTGGGCATCTTTGTAGACAGAGGGCAAACAGGGTTCCAACAACCACATGGTTCTCAATGCGTGCAAAATATAGCAATACTGTTCTTTGGTGGGCCTGATGATCGGGAGGCTTTAGCATGTAGCAAGAGAATTTTGATGCATAGTAAAGTGAATTTGACAGTCATCCGCTTCCTGCATAAAACTACAGCAAGTAGAAGCAGCAATTCATGGATTAACGATGCTTCCCAAAAGGATGAGGAGGTGATCATGGCAATATCAAATATTGGGACAGAGAACGAGATAGACAATGCCTTTGTGGAGACCTTCTATAACAGGTACGTACCGTACATGCATCCAACGGAATGAAAGCCTTAAGATAGATATATATGGTGTTTTTTCTTCTTTTTTTTAATATTGGCTACTCTTGTCTTGACTAGGTATGTGGCACAGGGTAGAGCCGGTTTTGTGGAGAAGTATGTGAGCAGTGGGCAGGAAACGGTAGCAGTTCTAAGAGAAATAGCGGATTCGTATTCATTGTTCATAGTTGGGAAGGGAGGGAGAGGAACATGCCCCTTGACATCTGGGATGAGCGATTGGGAGGAGTGCCCAGAGCTTGGGTTGGTTGGGGATCTCCTGGCCTCGTCAGAACTAGACATTAGCGGCTCCATCTTGGTCATCCAACGACATCGGCACTCTGAGGCTGAGGGAGGCTTCCTTGATGACTAGTTACTACTTTTGCTGCCTTACCCTTTTCCTCATTTACTGCAAATGTAGCCATACCTTCATGCATACATGTAAAATTAAAGTTTTCTAGATTAGTTTACTTGACCTGCCAAGGGTTCTGCTTTAGCTTTTTAAACTCCGGATAGATAGTGGAACTGTTAGGTACGTCAAAATTCAGTTCCTTGGGAATGAATGATCAAAGTTTGTTTTATTTTCCAGAAAGTAAAAATTAACAAAGAAAAGTACAAATTTATAACAAATTTGATTTTCCTGGTTGAGATTTGATAATAGTTGTGGCCATAATAAGTAGAAGGCTAGGAAAATTGAACATACAAGAGTTGCTTCCGCATTTTGAAATTAATCTACATTTATGGAATCTTACTCAAGAAATCAATTTTAAGTTACAAAGAAAACAATATTTTAAGTCCAATCCCTTTCACTCAAATTGCAATCTACATTTGTACACGAGTTATTTGTTTCTATCTCTATCTTTCTACTAGTAATAGGCATTGGTATTTATCCGGATTTTGTCTTCTCATTATCAGATGAGAAGGTCGAAACAATTCTATATAATTATTTTTATAGATAGTTTTCATGAATTAAAAAAAATCAAAAAAGAATCTTATGATTTTTAAAATTGTTTGTTGTACAATGAAAAAGAAAAAAAAAAGACTTAGTTTGATTAATACACTTTGTTCGCTCAATCACTTCACAAATGTCTTGATAGACCATCTAATAAAGATAAAAATTCTCACACCTCAGTTTCCCCAAATAAACAAAATAACTTTCAAAATATTATACTTAGTCACCCATCCCTTGAGACATTATTTGTTCATCACATAAGCTTATTGAATGCCTTTTGTTCAACTTTTTAAAGGTGCAACTTACTCATAATTTGAAAAACCATTCTTTCTTAGCTCTAATTGGAGAGAATGCATAAGACTTCAAATCTATTAAGACTCTTCCTTAGTGTTGTTATTTGCATGTGACACTCTCCTTGTGTCAAATGTTTGAAGAGTCTTCGTAGGTTCTTATTCTTGGACCTAAACAAACCGGTTCTGCTACTGATTTGCAAATATAAAATGAAAACAGTAATAGCCAAAAACTGACAACTAAACGTATCAAGTTGTGGTTGGAAGTTGTGGATCGTAAAGTGGGCACATGTAACCTTACACTATTCTTGCACAATTTGCATCCTAAGAATTCCTCTTTGACTTTTTTGACAAAGCATAAGAAGCAAAAAAAATACTAGCAACTAAAACATTGAGAGACTCATAATAAGTAATAAATGCAATTCTCCCTTGCAAAAAAGTTGTGAACCAAAAGATAAAGTTTAAAATCTAAACAGCAAAGTCCCAAAACAAAAAACTTCAATAAACATAAGCTCCCCCTAAACAAATAAACTGAAAAACAAAAAAAAATATTTGTTCTGCAACTCCACCAAATTCTAATCTTACTCCCCTCTGTAGCAAACATCTAAAGAGGATGATCACAGTGTTAGAAAAAATCTGATTTGAAAACGTTTTTTTGTCACAGCAAAAAATAAAAATTTTTGAAAATCGAATCGGTTTTTGATATCTGTAACAATGAAATTTTCTCGGCAAGTACTTGTGTTTTGTGCGAGATGGATCCTAGATGTTCTTGACTTTCAACTGAAAGACCTTCTCTGCTATTCTTCTACCACAAGTCACATTGAGTGTGGGCTCAAACAATCATGAATTAAACACAAAACTAGAAATAATTTTCATATTTTTAGTAGTAATGTAAATCTCTCTCTAGAAACTGGTAGAAATGTATTCCCGAAAAATAAAATTTATACTTAGAACTAAATTCTTACTATTTTCAGGCAGAATAACAATATCTCATAGTTGTGTATTTTTAAGCCTATTAGTGTCATTTATTTATAGGGAGATATTGGAGAGTCCTGGTTAAATTAGTAGAATACTAATAATTATTTGATAGAAAAATAATTCTTTTAGTTAAGCTAGGAGAGACGAGTGGCTAACCCTAGTTAATTATACTATGTTTTCCACCCCTCAAACTTTTTTTTGACAAATAAAAGGACTCGGAGGCCACTACCTCTCATTAACATGAATCAATCATTACAAGCTCATGGATATCGTAAGGATACTCTACATCAAACGAAAGAGTGCAATGTTTGTTTAAAGCTAACTTGCTAAGACAATCTGCAACTCTATTGCTCATTTGGCTAATCCAATTAATCTTCACTTCCGTAAAGAAATCAAGCAAGCCAATAATCTCTTTCATTCGATAGCCAAAAATGGTGGTGTCTTCCCGATCTTTCTTAATACGGTTCACCAAACTTGCTCAATCGATCTCAAAAATAGCCCTCACAACATTATTATCTCGACCCCAAATAATCCCATCCCTCAAAGCCTCGACCTCTGCGCACTCCCCTTCGATTCGATTCTCCCTGTAGTCTGCAATACCACCCAACACTAATCAGTCACTATCTCGAGCAATCACCCCTAATCCCGTCATGTTGTCAATAATAGCCGCATCAACGTTAATTTTGACGAAATCACATGGAGGATTCTCCCACTTTTGGATCCTAGGGTTATTCGGAATCATCAAGGCATTCGTGAGATAGTGAATCCTAAAGTCATCCCCTCATGTTTTCGTCTCCTCCCACACAATCCTAGTGCCTTCTTCCTTCCCTCGAAAAATAGTGTTATTCCAACTGTTCCACACATTTCACAAGACCGAAATGAAGTCCAATGACTTGGTCATAAGTGTGTTACCCGCAAAGGATATCCTTAATCTCTTTGGGATAAATCTGTTCTCCCAATATGATACTTTTCGAAACCATTTTTTGAAAAAAAAATAAAAATTTAGTTGTCGACTTAAAAATGAAAATTGGGAGTAGCCACCGATCTTTTATTGAGGTGTGATCAGATCACCTTGAAAATAATTTTAGGTCTGCGAATTTTGAGAAAACAAGTTTAGGAGTCGATTACGCACGAGGAAGGGTTAGCCTCGTGACGCCCAAAATTGGTACCGAATTGATTTTTTAATATCTTAATGTCAAAATTTTGAAAAGATTTTAAAATACGATCCTTTTATCTTGAATTGGATTATAAAGCTCTCTTATTTCAAAGGAATAAATTGTCACACTCATTAAGTTAGAGTGTAACATTTCGAATCCTCGAAATTAAGTTTGTCCCTTTCTAAAAAAAATTCACACATTTTAAAAAGGATATTTGATGATTTAAATCAATCGAGAAATTAGAATCTAGTAAGTTAGGGTTCGATTTCTCAAAATTCTTAAACATCAAATATTGCCTTTATTTTAAAAATGAGATAACAAAATATCACACCCAGTAAGTTAGGATCCAACATTTTGAAATCTAAAGAATTTTATTTAAATGATAGTAAGGTTTTAATAAAATGAACACTTGATTATCTAGTTCATCGAGAAGAATTGAAGCTCAGTAAGTTAGGGCACAATTCTCTCGAAAACTTATGAATACCAAGCCTTTTTTTAGGAGTTTTGAAATAAGACTATTATAATATTTTAATGAAATGCAATTCCTACAAATAATATAATTGAATAACAATACATAAAGCAAATGATGAATAGCCAACTAAATTTACAATATGGAGCAACCAAACATATAATTTATCAACATTAATAATCAAATAAACTAATAATCAATCTTACAAATAGCCAAATGAATAATTAATATAAAATAATTTAATCATAAGTAAACCAATTAAAATAATAGAAATAAATAAAATTTTTAAAACATAGAATAGAATTTTATAAGCTACAAGTTATGACACATTTTGCACACACATATATATATTAAAATAATTGAATATAAATTATACATATAATAATCGTATACTATCATTATAAAAATAAAATGTTGAATTATACTGTAAAATGTATTGTTGAGATATATAGAGTAATATATAAAATTAAAATTAATAATAATTTGAAAAATAAAAGTATATAAAGATTTTGAAAAGGTTAGCGAATTTAAAACATATTGATAATAATTTTACAAGAATAAAGCATCACATCTTAGAAATCATACTAATAATAAGCTTAAAAATAATATTAAACCAATAATAAAAATAATGTAAAAATAATATATGAATGTAGCATCAAAACATTGAATTTTAAGAAAGAAAACTAAATTAGTATTAAATTAAAATTTATATCAAACATGAAGAACCGAATCAGCAATTATACACAACCATGGAGATGACCCAAATCGAATCAGAGAAATGGCACCATTTGAACTAGGACCTAAATGAATACAGAATTAAATGTAAGGTACAAATTACAAACAAAATAAAGAAAATCGAACCATAATCCCATTGAACTCCAAGGGACCTATTAGGAAAATAGACCAACCAACCAGAGGACGCGGATCCTACCCAGGTCGGGTCACCGCCTTGGTTGGGCTATCGAACGACGCCGTTTCAGTGCCATTGTATGGGCTCTGAACGGCGACGTTTTAAATCCTACATTTAAAGCTAAAATAAACCCTAAAAACCTATCTTTACATTAAACAAAAAACCTAAACTGAAAAAAAAGAAAAAAAACTCAGCGCCGCTCTGTATTGAAGGTGCTCGAGCATTCATTGATCCTAACCCCTGCTCCGATGACGCCGGAGAGAGCCAGGATCGCGCTACCAGGTACGTTTCCCCCTCCTTTACTGCTAATATTTCTCTTTTAAACAACTATTGATGAACATAAAAACTAGAGACAAAAAGCCAAGAAATGAACTAAGTAAACAGTGAAATAGAGAGGAATGAAATCCCCGAGAATCACCTTTCTTTTTTGATTTTTTGTATTCACGATTTCTTGTATATTGAATGCATAACTGGAAAAAAATACAATCCGTTTCGGTTCTTATATATTTCTTTTTTACAAGGAATCAAAAAACTCGAGAAAAATAAAAATAAAAATAAATCCCGTTGGTTTGCTCTCTGCTGTGTTTTGTTTGCATTCGCAGGTACGGCGTACAGCTAGTGTACGGAGATGGTAGATGTGGCACGGCGCAGCGCGTGTGGCGGTGGTGCACGTGCGAGGGAAATTGCTGCGTCGTTGGATGCTACGTTGGTGCCCTAGGGTTTCTGATTTTCTTTGGTGTTGGGTTGGGCCGAGTTAGGTTTTGGGTTAGGTATCGGGCCACTGTAACTGGGCCAATCAGGTTTAGTGTTCTGGTTATAGGCATTAGGGCTAATTGGGACTTTGGATTTTGTAATCGGGTTTGGGCTTTGGTTTGTAATCTGGACTGATGTTATGGACATTTAAAATTTTCTTTTATGTTGGTTTTATTTATTTTATTATTTTTTATCGAGTCGGGCAAATTGGACCTATTACAGCTGCCCCTCTTTGCTTATTGTTGTGTAACGGGAATGAAGCAAAGACTAAAAAAAAGCCAATTTTGCCCGGTCGTGCTAGATCTTACTAGTTCTCTTCTTCGACCAGTTGCCACATTCCATCCTACTGCATCTTCAGAGGTACAGGAATTGGTGCTTTGATCCACTCCACGGTAATATCAGGGAGATAAGATTTGTAACTCGCAACTTTTGGGAAGTAAGATTCGCCATTGTAGCTTCAATCTTTTTGACTGCACTGCCAGGGAAGTAAGATTTGCCTTTGTGGCTTTAATCTTTTTAACTGTAGTATCGGGGAAGGAAGATTCACCGATGTGGCTTTAATTTGCTCCACTGCACCGCTTGGAAGATAAGATTTGTAATTCTTCGGTCTAATCCACTGTAATCTCAGGGAGATAAGACCTGATGCGATCTACTCAATTGTAACTTTAGAAAGATAAGATCCTTTACTTTAATCCGCTCCACTGTAATCTCAGGGAGATAGGATTACTAGCTTCAATCTGATGCGATCTACTCTACTGTAACTTCAAAGAGATAAGATCCTTTATTTTAATCTGCTCCACTATAATCTCAGGGAGGTAGGATTACTAGCTTTAATCTGCTCCGCTGTAATCTCAGGGAGATAAGATTTCTGGCTTCAATCTGATGCGATCTACTCTACTGTAACTTTAGAGAGATAAGATCCTTTATTTCAATCCGTCCACTGTAATCTCAGGGAGATAGGATTACTAGCTTCAATCTGCTTCACTGTAATCTCAAGGAGATAAGATTTCTGGCTTCAATCTGATGCGATCTACTCTACAGTAACTTCAGAGAGATAAGATCCTTTATTTTAATCTGCTCCACTGTAATCTCAGGGAGATAGGATTACTAGCTTCAGTCTGCTCCGCTGTAATCTCAGGGAGATAAAAATTCTGGCTTCAATCTGATGCGATCTACTCCACTGTAACTTCAGAGAGATAAGATCCTTTATTTCCGATTAGGAATTCTTCGATCTAATCTGCTGTAATCTCAAGGAGATAAGACCTGTGGCTTAAATCTGCTTCCTTACACTTAAAGATGAGATTGGCCATCTTCGATCTGCTCCGCTATTGCTTAGGGAGACAAGATCTGTAATTTCCCAGATCTGTTTTCTGGGGAACATGACCTGTATAATGAACTTAATTATACCTAATGATTAGGATGGCATGATCAAAATGAATCAAATGCTGCTAACTAGACATGTGAATAGTGTTTGCATGAATGCGGATTTTTATGTTTTGAGAATGATCCCGCTTAGGTTGTCATTAACCGAAATTTATTAAGGCTTTGTGATTGACGTGCTACAGTGCCTTCTCGCTTGACCGGCTTTTCTGAAAAACATTTAGCCAGGTTGCCCCCCACTGTAAACCTTAAAGTTTAATCCATTAGGGCGCACAATTTTTGCCATCATTCTTCCACTGCAATCCAAGGGTAGAAATATGTGGTTTTTCCTCAATCCTCTCTTATCACAATTCAAGGATATAGGATCTGAATCGTTCTGGTTTCTTACACCATTCTCAGGGTGTCGTGCCAAAGACTTATGCACAGATGAAAGCTCTCTTCTCCTAGGTAACCTCTTCCTCTTGCCTGATGATCATCGCTTGCTTGTTTATTTAACCGTTGTCATTAACCCATCATCTCATCATTTTGTTCAATCAATGCATTTGACAATAAAATCCAAAGAGAAAGTCCAAATTTAGACTCTTCCTTCTCAAATTTCCAACATTTAAACCTGGTGGGTTCTAAACAATAGTCCTTTTCAGGTTCCTATATTATTTAGAAACTTTTTAGAGTAATATGCAAAACCTCCTTTATGAAAGTTTTATTAGTCCATTAATCATTATTCCAATGCAACACACTTGGAAAAATGGTCATAGCAATGGATAAGGATAAAGTTAGTTCTGGGCATAACTCAAAATGAATAAATTATCACAAATAGTAAAGAAGGATAATAAAGAATTTGATTGGGAATGTATATCTTGGAAAAGAAAAGAAGTATTTCAAGAACAACAAATTCAATATAAATAATAGGAGAATTGGGTGCCCCAGATATCGCAGCTTGAACTTTTCTGTACAAACTTTCTAAAGGTCATTCTGAGTTTGACATGTGTTTAGGAGATATACAGTGCTTTGTCGATGCCCCAAGATGTCACCTATCCCTTCCTGTTGATTCAGGCATAGCAAGATTGTCACACGCCCCGATCTGATCAAGATACAAGCTGCTCTAAACACTTCATGCCCCATTCTGATCAATATTTGAGCCGTCCTTTTCGGGTTTTCAACTCAAATCCCCTTTGGCCTGAGGTGCCCTTTGCGGGTTTTCCCCTTAGCCTCTCCATTTTTACTTTTTCATAATCATTTTTCTTAGGAATCAAAGCGCCTTTTGCGGGTTTTCACTTTGGTCCGTTTCCTTCAAGTGAAGTATTTCTTGACTGAGTCTGAGTTTACAGGATTTGGCAAGTTTTTCCATCCATCTCACTTAGAATCAGAGCTCCACCAGAAAAGACCTTCTTTACGACATAAGGACCCTCCCAATTTGGCATTCATTTTCCTCTAAAGTCTTTTTGTATAGGGAGAATTTTCTTCAACACCAGATCCCCTTCGTGAATTCTCTGGGACGAACCTTTTTGTTATAGGCTCGTATCATCCGTTTTTTATACATATGACCATGTTGGATGGCTCTCAACCTTTTCCCTTCTATTAAGTTCAACTGGTCGTACCGAGACTGAACCCATTCTGCCTCATCCAATTTCAATTCAGCTAATACCCGAAGAGAAGGAATCTCCACTTCAATGGGTAAAACAGCTTCCATCCCATAAACTAGAGAAAATGGTGTTGCCCCAGTAGAGGTCCTAACAGATGTTCGGTAAGCTAAGAGAGCAAATGATAGCTTTTCATGCCAATCCTTGTAGGTTTCAGTCATTTTTCTCACAATTCTCTTAATATTCTTATTGGCCGCCTCCACTGTACTATTCATTTTTGGGCGATATGGGGACGAGTTAGGGTGACTGATCTTGAAATGACTACAAACCTCCGCTATTGTGTTATTATTCAAATTCAACGCATTGTCGGATATGATTCTTTCAGGCATTCCATATCGACAAATGATCTCATTTTTTAAGAATTTACTAACCACCAATTTCGTGACATTTGCATATGAAGCAGCTTCCACCCATTTGGTAAAGTAATCAATGACCACAAAGATGAAATGATGCTTATTCGCAGCCTTTGGTGATATTGGCCCAATAACATCCATGCCCCACATGGAGAACGGCCACGGAGCGGTCATAGCGTGCAGAGGTGAGGGAGGTACATGTATCTTATCTCCATAAATCTGACATTTATGACACTTCTTGGCATAGCTAATGCAGTCCCCTTCCATAGTAGATCAATAGTATCCAAATCTCATGATCTGTCTGGCCATTGTAAAACCATTTGCATGGGTTCCGCAAATGCTCTCATGGAATTCCTCCAGGATCTTTCTAGCCTCCATGGCATCTACACATCTTAATAGCACTTGATTTTTCCCTCTTTTGTACAACACTTCCCCATCTAAGACATACTCAATGGCTATTCTTCTCAGCGTTCTCTTGTCGTTTTCTGTCGCTTGATCAGGGTATTTTCGATTCTTCACATACTGTAGTATACTCTGATACCAAGGGTGATCATCTTTTTCTCTTCTTCAATACTGTAGCAATGAGCCGGAACTTCATATATGCTCATCTGAATAGGCTTCATGATTTCTAACTTGTTCACCTTAATCATCGAGGCTAGAGTAGCCAGTGCGTCAGCTATCTGGTTTTCCTCTCATGGGAGATAATAGAAAGTGATGTTATCAAAATCGTCAATCAATTCAAGAACCAGTTCTTTAAAACTAATCAACTTAGGGTGTCTGGTTTCCCATTCTCCTTTGAGTTAGTATATCACCAATGCGGAATCTCCATACACTTTTAGCACTTTGATTTTACGTTCAATGGCCTCACGAATACCTATAATACATGCTTCATATTCTGCCATGTTATTTGTGCAATCAAAGTCTAACTTGCTAGCGACAGGGTAATGATCTCCACTTGGGGATACCAAGATTGCCCTAATTCCATTACCTATAGCATTTGAAGCTCCATCGAAATTTAACTTCCAGATGTGGCCTATTCGAGGGTTTTCTTCAATTTTTTCCACATACAATAAGTCTTCATTTAGAAAGTCAAAGTTCAAAGGCTCATAGTCTTCCAAGGCTCTGCTGGCTAGAAAATCAGCTATTGCACTTCCTTTTATAGCCTTCTGACTTACATATACTATGTCAAATTCAGATAGCAGAACTTGCCATCTAGCCATTCTCCCATTTAAAGCAGTTGACTCCATCATGTACTTTAAAGGATCCAACTTTGAAATCAGCCAAGTCATATGATACAAGATGTATTGCCTTAGTCTTCGAGTTGTCCAAATTACAGCACAACACAACTTTTCAATGGACGAGTACCTCATTTCACAATCAGTGAATTTCTTGCTGAGATAGTATATTGCTCTTTCTTTCTTTCCTGTTTCGTCATGTTGGCCCAAGATGCATCCCATGGAACTGTCAAACACCGTTAGATACAATATCAATGGCCTGTTTGGACTAGGCGGTGATAATATTGGAACATTATCCAAGCATTGTTTTATCTTGTCAAAAGCTTTCTGACATTCCTCATCCCATTCCCCCGAATTATGTTTCTTCAGAAGGCGAAACACTGGATCGCATTTCTCAGTCAATTGTGAAATGAACCGGGCAATGTAGTTCAACCTTCCTAGGAAACCTCAGACCTCTTTCTAGGTGCTTGGAGGAGGCAGATCTGGTATTGCTTTAACTTTATCCGGGTCAATCTCAATCCCCTTCCTACTGACTATGAAGCCTAACTACTTTCCTTATCTGACTCCAAATATGCATTTTGCTGGGTTGAGCTTGAGCTAAAATTTTCTCAATCTTAAAAACAATTTCCTCAAGACTCGTAGATGATGCTCTTCAGTTCTAGATTTTGCAATCATGTCATGAAACAGGGTGACCATGAAACAGGGTGACCATTGCCCTTTGATACGTTGCTCCTGCATTCTTCAATCCAAAGGGCATTACTTTGTAACAAAATGTTCCCCATAGGGTAATGAATGTGGTTTTCCTCATGTCCTTAGGATGCATCTTTATTTGATTGTATCCAGAAAAGCCGTTCATGAAAGAAAATAATGAGTAGCCAGCTGTGTTATCTACCAAAGTGTCAATGTGCGGCAGCGGAAAATTTTCTTTTGGACTAGCCTTATTCAGGTCCCTATAATCCACGCACATTTGTACCTTTCCATCCTTTTTGGGAATAGGGACGATGTTTGCTACCCATTCTGAATACTTAACCTCCTGTAAGAACCCAGCATCAAACTACTTTTTGACCTCCTCTTTTATTTTCAACACAATATCAGGTCTCATTCTTCTGAGCTTCTGCTGAACTGGTTTTCAATCCTCTTTTATAGGTAAACGATGTACCACAATGCTAGTATTTAGCCCTGGCATATCCTGGTAGGACCATGTGAAAACATTTTGAACTCTCGGAGTAACTCAATGAGGTCATATTTTTTCTTTGCAGTGATATCAGTTCTGATTTTCACCTCTTTTGCTTCCTCTAGGCTCACAATTTCTAATGATTCCATATGAGGTAGGATTTGTTTATCCTCTTGTTCCACCATTCTCAACAAGTCCAGAGATACACCACAGTCTTCGTCATTTTCCAAGTCATGAGATCCTTCCAAACACATGTCTTGCTCAAAAAGAGACTCCGTGTTTGAAACAACATCACTCATGTCATTGATATCTGAGGACCTATGGGGATACACCAAAGAATATACAAAGTACAAATTTATGAATAATCATTTGTACGATCAGGTTATAAATGAAAAAAATATTTGGAAGACAATTAATCAAATGGAAAATATTTACTCGCTTGGAAAGAATAAAAGAATAATTGCTCGAAATGAATGCAAAGATGTATGTTATTAGGATAAAGATATTCAGACTTAAGCCTATTTCACAAAAGATTTCTTATCATTCTTAGGCTAAAACCAACAATAATGTTTTGAACATTACTCTGAATAAGCTCTAAAGACTACAGGTATTTCTTCCACAGTTTAATTGTTTAGCTCACTCCCAGGTTTGTAAGGGCAAATCTTCAGCAAGGACCTTCTTTCAGCTGTCTCTATAGCATTGATATGAAAATTTTTCCAACATCTCTTCAATGCCTTCCCTTCTGGACACCCTTCACTCAGGGTAACTAAACCCACCCGACACAAAGGATTTAGATATGTGAGGGAAGGTCAAAGGCTCCCACTTGACTTCCTCTCCGCTTAAACGTGCCCTTCTTCTCTCCTGCCTTTTCTCCACTTCTTTTCTCATTTTTTTCATATATGGCTTGTAACCTAAGCCAAAACAATCAAACTTTCTCTTCAGCATGGGTGCTTCAACCCTTCCTTGAAGGTATTTTCCCAACCCTTTCCCTGGCGAAGCTCCTCTTCTTACCATCAACTGCAGACCCATCTCAGTAGTCGTGGATATCTTTGGTACCGGGATCCTGTTTCCTTCAGCGATAAACGTTGCGTTCACAAATTCCAAGGACCGGAAAGAACATTCCACTGCCTCATCATTGGTCTCTACATAAGGTGCATCACACGTTACCATCGTGATAATAACCTCCTCCTCACTTATTGTTACCAATCGACCCTCTGATATTAGTTTCACCTTCTGATGTAACGATGAAGGTACTGCCCCTGTCGAGTGTATCCATGGTCTCCCCAATAAACAATTGTAGGAAGGCTTAATATCCATTACTAAAAAGTCCACCTCATAAGTAATTGGGCCAATTCTTAATGGTATTTCAATTATTCCTATAACCCTTCTTTCTGTTCCATCAAATGCCCTTACTATATTCTGACAGGTTTTCATATGTGAACTGTCCACAGGTAATCGATTAAGAGTGGACAAAGGCAATACGTTCAATGCGGATCCATTATCGATCAAAACCCCCGGTAATGTGTCCCCCTGACATCGGGTAGTAATGTGTAGAGCTTTAGTAGAACCCCTACCTCCAGACGGTATTTCATCATCGTTGAAAAAGATAAAATTGTCAAGACTTATATTGTTGACCAAGTGATCCAATTTATTGACTGAGATGTCATCGGCCACATATGTTTCGTTTAGTACTTTCATCAGCGCACTTCGATGTACTTCTGAACTTAGGAGCAAAGCTAATACAAAAATACGGGCCGGTTGTTTGTGCAGTTGCTCCACAACACTGTATTCACCGTGTTTCAAAAACTTCAAAAATTCATTTGCTTCTTCTTCTTTTATTGGTTCATTAACCAATGGCTCAAATCCCACCGCCTTCCCTTTCCTCTGTTCCACCGTCGGAGTCTTTTCTCTTGGAAATTCTGCTCGAGTGTCATAACGCTTCCCATTACGTGTATAAGAACTCTTTTCCTGGTATTCTTTTACCATATTACCCTCAACTTCTTTTCCTCGGATTTTCACATTGCATCCGTAATTCCACGGGACCATTTTGTCATCCTTATATGTGAAACTTGACGGTTTCGTGATTACAATTTTTGGTGTTACCTAAGCCCTAGCCTCATTATCCCTAGGGCGTGAGATAATGACTACAGGATGATTTATTTTCGAGGTCCCTGTTGCTGACTCTATCACGCATATGCTCTTCCTTTCTTCCGCATCTTCATAGAACCTCATCTCCTTGTTATCCATCATGCTTTGAACCAAAGCCCTGAATCCTTCACATTCTTGGATTCTGTGCCCTATTTTATGGTGGAATTCAGAATAATTTCCCATCTCATACCCTTCCTCCAAATCTGAAATAACTAACCCTCTTTTTGCCATCTCTTTCCATACCCGCTTCAATGGAGTTCTTACTTCAGCGATGTCAGTCTTAACTTCTTCCCCCGTTCCTTCACTCGACATATTCACTCCCTTATTATCATGATTGGGCAATGGACCTTCTGTGCTGGGTGAGTCATCAAATTTGACAACACCCAATTTTATAAGTCCTTCTACAACCTTCTTGAAAGCAGTACAATTTTCTATTGAGTGTCTTGAAATCTCCGCATGGTACTCACATTGTGCGTTCGTGTCATACCATTTTGGATACGGGAGTTGTAGAGGATTCAAGTAACGAGGAGCAACAACATGTGCATTAAATAACTTCTGATACAGCTCTTTTTACGCCATTGGAATGGGAGTGAACTGGGGCTTCTCAGTATTTTGCCTCATTCCCGATTCTTGTTTCGATGAGCCTTGTTGATTAGCAACCATTTTTCCCTGGTTGATTCACTGTAATTGATTTACTGTATGCGTTCACATTGTTTATTTCACCTTCTCTTTTCTTTGAAGCTGACCTTCGATTATTCTCCCCATCATCTATTTTTCCACTTTTAATAGCATGTTCAATCATTTCACCATTCATGATTATATCTGCGAAACTCTTTGAGGCACTTCCTAACATGTGCATGATAAACGACGCAATCTCTCTCCACCTCTGTGCATACTGTCTAAAACTTTTGTTTGATTTCTTTTCCAAGTTCTGCAAAGTAATTCTGTTAGGCATTATTTCAGATACATGACTGTACTGTCTCATAAAAGCCTGCGCCAAATCCCTCCAAGTGATGATTTTGGCCCGGTTGAACTGGTTATACCATTTAGACGCTGCCCCAATGAGGCTATCCTGAAAACAATGTATTAACAGCTGATCATTATTAATGTACCCAGTCATTCTCCTACAGAACATTGTAATATGTGCTTCAGGGCAACTGGTCCCACTATATTTCTCAAATTCCGGCATCTTAAACTTGTAAGGAAATACCAAATCAGGAACCAGACTCAGATCTTTTGCATCTATTCCATGATAACTTTTAATGTTTTCTATTGCCTTAAACTTCTCTTCAATCCATTTCCATTTCTCCTCAAACTGTTTTGGTAATTCTTCCTTTTCTTTATCCTTCTCAGCTACTTCATCGAAGTCCGAGACAGCAAGATTAACTGGGTTTTCACCAGGGTTAGAACCTGATCCAGCTTGGGAGTTCATCGGTATTGGAATATCGACTTGAAAATGCTGAGGCCTTATTGAAACAGAGGATCTACGCGGCAGCATCTCAGTCTGAACCTGCGCATGCAGAGGCATAAAGCCTGGAGGATAGGTGGGTCCAGTCTTGTCTTCTTGTTCATCATTAATCATAGGGCCTTTCCCCTTATTTATTCCTTTTAGTAACTGCGTCAGCTCAGTCATCATGTCCTTTTGAGACTCCAGCATCTTTTCTGTCATGTCCTGTTGAATTTTTTCAAATTGCTCATTCATTTGCATCTGTAACTGATCTTGCATTTCCTTTTGAAGTCGCTCCAACTTTTCCAATCTTTGATCCATAATTTTTTATTTTGCACGGGTACCGTAGCGGTGTTTGGTTGATGAGTTTTTTTCAGTTTCCAGATTAACTGAAGCACAATTTTAACCAATTAAAACCCCTTTTTAATAATCTTGAATGCATATGATGACATGTAATGCCGATGCATGAAATGAATGCAAAAGGGAGTGTCAATTCTGATTCAATTTATTTTTAGTAAACTTTATTAATAAACAAAATGCTTTACATAAAATGGATTACAGACATTGCTTTGCCCTAATGCTCAGAGCTCTAACTTCTTTCAATAATGAAGCTAACTCCTGACCTCGGTCCAATTCTAGTTCATACTTTACACTTAAAACATCAGCCTGAATCGCCATTGTTTGCAAATGATCAGCTACCTCCCGAACCTGAGCAATAGATCTGCCCATAATGTAATCCCTGTTCTGAATTTGATTCTGCGAATGATGAAGTTGCTCCCTCCAACGCTCTTCGTTTCCTTCCAAGGATTCGATCCATTGTCTACAGCCTTGTAATGTGTACTCCAATTCTTCTATCCTCTTTTTCAATTCTTCAATCTTGCACAGACTTGTCTTTAATTCCACTACAGAATTACGACTTCTATACGCAACAAGTGATCTCTCGAGTTCCGCTATTCTAGCTTTCAAGTCCGCTTGATAATTTTGAGTATCTAACACTTGCCACTCTAAGGTCTTTTTCTAAACTTGAATCTTCCGGGACTTTCTTTCCCACAGATCGGCTTTGCTTCTTTCTTCCTGTATCTCTTGTTGCCACAACTTTGAAGTCTTTCCTAGCTCGGCAGTTTTCATTAATACTCGTAACCTCTTGTAGTCCATCTTTAAGCTATCGAGATCCTCATCTACTTTATTCTTCCCCTTCTTTAATTTTTCAGCTTCTAATTTTTGGACGTCAACGTCTAGCCTCAAATGCATCTTCTCTTCTTCCAACCGCTCTATTTTCTTTTCAAGTTCTAAATTCCTCTTTTCAAAATCTTGTTTTATAATCTCCAACTCTGATGGGATCACTTGTAGATACTCTTCCATTGGTCAAACACTCTCCAAGTTTAACTCCGGGATGTTATCATTAATCCTTTTACGTCGCCACTCACCGTACTCTGGAGTTGTCGTCGAACTCACAGCTAGCTTTTTCATCCTGTGAACCTGATTCCAAGCCTGAGAAATTTCCTTCACCTTTTTCTTGTAATTGTCTCCTCGGTACGAGAACTCACATTGAGCTAAACCATACATTGTCGGCACAAACTGTCTTGAATTGTATTGCCTTAGGACCAGCAAAGGTGCATATCAGACGGCTCCCCAAATCCCAAGCAAAGGAACCCAGTTAAAGCTTCCACAAGGGTAGAGAATTCCATCAGGAATCAACCAAGGAGCTCTCCATTCCACAACATCCTCTTGAAGATTTTACAGAATTGCTATCAAATTTTCTTTTGATATATCGTCCCTTCTAGGGGTAGCCACTATCTCCTTTAACGGGGAGTAATGCTCAGAGAAAACCCGATACAAAACTTTGTCAACCTTCCAAAAATGACTATGGAACCAAGCTATCAACAGCTAAGCACAACCTATAAATCTGCCTTCACCAGCTCGCCTACACGCATTCAAAGATCTAAACGTTTCAGCTAAAATCACAGGAATAGGTGTGACCCATTTACCTAACCGATCAAAAAGATCTGAAATAGCTTCGTCAACATGCCCCAGTGCTCGAGGGAAAATCACTAACCCGTAGATACTCAAAGCAAACACATCAACCTTCTTTTTTTCATCAGGATGTGCTAGGATCAAGTCTCGCAAATTCCTCCATGGGATACATTTACACTCGCCCTTCTGTTTAATCCTGGCCGTGATCCATTGTTTGCTCATTCCCATAATACTCATTAATTTCTTCCAAAATGCTGGGACATACGCGGATTTGGAATATGCTTTATCAACCTGAAGCCTAGGGCAGTGCAGTAAAGCTGTATATTCCTCTACTGTAGGCACCAAATCTACATTCCCAAAAGTAAAACAATTATATGCAAGATTCCAATATTGAGCGAGAGCGCGAAATAGTCGTTCATCCACCTTGATGTTAAGTAAGTATAACAAGTCCCCATAATTAGAGTAGAACAACTGCTTCGTTTCATCATCCCACCGATCGTAAATCTCATTTAACTCCTGAAGGCTAGTTTGTGTCACACTAATACGAGTGTAGTCCCAAAGCTCTGACACATAATCCTTAGCTAGACTGTCTCCCTTTTCCAATTGCACTTTCTCTGACCATATACGGACAATGGCATTGTCTTCCACTTTATCAAGAAAATCGTTTGCCATGACACTTTTCTAATTTGGTAACTGAACTTGAATCGACACTCCTTGAAATATGCAATGACATGCAACATATCAACAAAACACAAACAAGTCAGTCTAACACCACAACAATTCAAAGCAAGTATAAGAAAATCAAGCACCTATCTGGGTAATCGCTAGAGGTTGGAATAATTCTAACCAGGTTGGTCTCCTAAGTCAGCTATATGAGGTTTGGTTCTAGAGTCAATGTACCTAAACCAACAGATTCCTCAATCTTCACCCATTATAGGCTCATATAGACCGAGTTCGGTTCAGGGGAAAACATTTCCCTATGGCTGCACGGAGATGAAGATCTCACGAAGACATAGGTACGGATGTATCCCGAAAGTGATCCACTATCTTGCACGGAGGTGAAAACCTCACGAAGGAGTAGCTTCTCACTCCACCTAGAGGGGTAAGACAAAAATAGCCTTCATGCAATATGATGGCGCAATATAAAATTTAATTTTACAGTAATCATGTAAACAAATGCAAAGAGAATATCGTATTTTTTTCAAATCAAATTTTCAATTTTTGACAATAAGACAAAAACAATCAAAATTACGGCTTGACTCTCTTATTTTGTCCCCAGCGGCGTCGCCAAGTTGTTGAAACCATTTTTTGAAAAAAAAACAAAAATTTAGTTGTCGACTTAAAAATGAAAATTGGGAGTTGCCACCGATCTTTTATTGAGGTGTGATCAGATCACATTGAAAATAATTTTAGGTCTGCGAATTTTGAGAAAACAAGTTTAAGAGTCGATTACGCACGAGGAAGGGTTAACGCCCTTGTGATGCCCAAAATTGGTACCGAATTGATTATGGTCCATAAAAATAAATTTTTTATAAGAAATATAAGAAAATATAAGAAAAATATATTACAACTCTCATCAGATTGTGGTCCAAAATCGTAGACCATAAAAATATATGAAAAATAATTTTTTTCTCATCGGATTTGTGGTCTCGAAACCACTGTTCCGATAACCTTGAATTTAGGCCATTACAACTCTCCCCCCTTTGTAGGATTTTGTCCTCGAAAATCTTACGAGTAAAGATATTAGGGTATTGTTTCCTCATTGTCTCTTCTGGTTCCCATGTCGCTTCCTCAATCCCGTGCTTTTGCCATAATACTTTCACCAATTTTATCTTTTTGTTTCTAAGCTCATTGGTTTCCCGTGCTAATATCTTAACCGGTTCTTCATTATAAGCCATATCCGGCTAAATCTCCACTTCTGTCGGAGTAATAACATGTGAAGGATCTGACCGATACCGTCGTAGCATAGGTACATGAAAAACATTATGAATTCTATCGAGTTCCGGTGGTAATGCCAATCGATAAGCAACCGGTCCAATTCTTTCTATGATTTCATATGGTCCGATAAATCTTTGACTCAATTTACCATTTCGACCGAACCGATGAACTTTCTTCGAAGGAGACACCTTTAGGAATACTTTATCACCCACCTGAAATTCAATCTCTTTTAGTTTAAGATTGGCATATGACTTCTGACGATCGGAAGCTGCTTTTAGACTATCCCGAATCAACCTTACGTTTTCTTCTGTTTCCCAGATCAAATCAACCCCGTGTATCTTCTTTTCACTGAGCTCTGTCCAATATAACAGTGTTCTACATTTTCTACCATACAAAGCTTCATACAGAGCCATTTTAATACTGCACTGATAATTGTTATTGTAAAAAAATTCAATCAAAGGTAGATACCTTTCAAAATTACCTTGAAACTCTAATATACAACATCGGAGCATATCTTCCAATACTTGAATTACACGTTCAGATTGGCCATCTGTCTGAGGATGAAATGCAGTACTAAAATACAACTGAGTACCTAAAGGTTCTTATAATTTGTCCCAAAAACGAGACGTAAATTGGGGGTCTCTATTTGATATAATGGAGACAGGCACTCCATGTAGTCTGACAATCTCAGATATGTACAATTCAGCCAATTTATCTAAAGAATAGTCTATGCATACTAGAATAAAGTGCGCGGACTTTTTCAATCAATCAATAATTACCCAAATGACATCTTTCTTCCTCGAAGACAACGGTAATTACCCAATTGTTGGAAAGTTGTGATCTCGTTCCTTAAATTAGCGTTTTTGCTAGGTGGGAAATACTTAACCAAAAATATCTCTGCTAATTCTTGCCATGTAGATATGGAACTTGGTGGCAATGAATTGAGCCATGCTCGTGCTCAATCTCGCAACGACTATGGAAACAACTTTAACCTTAGTGCATCTTCAGTCACACCGGCTATCTTGAATGAATCACTCACCTCCATAAACAATCGAAGGTGGAGATGTGGATCTTTCGTGGGAATACCACTAAATTGGCCCACTGTTTGTAGCATTTGTAACGTCACTGGTTTCAATTCAGACTGGGTTGCCTCAATATCTGGCCTTCTAATTCCTGGGTTTAAATCACTGAAAAGTGGCACAGCATATTGTCTGATGCTTCGATCCCTATCATCAGTAATGAGGATAGGATTTCGTACATGATCGGCTTCATTACCTTGGTCTTGATTCTGATTTCCAAGGTCCATCTCGACTTGTCTTTGAGTTGTTCGTTCACGTCTTCTTTGTCTGAAAGTTCGCTCAATTTCAAGGTCTATAAGGAGTAAATCGATAATTCAATCTATGCTCATAAACACCTGAAAGAAAATCACAAAAATTAAAAAGAATAAGTTAGTAAAGTTAGAAATAAATCAAATTGAAAATAAATAATTTCACGGAAAAAAATGACTATAGCAACAGTTGACAATCCCCGGCAACGGCGCCAAAAATTTGTAACGCGTAGGTTTGTGCAAGTGTACACAGTCGTTATCAAGTAATAAGTAAGTATCGAGTTATCGTCTCCACAGGGATTGTACTTGTGCTAAGTCACTTAATTTGTAAAATTATATTACCAATTTGGTAAATAAAGACACAATATAGTTGAGAAGTGGTGATTAAAATATATTAAACTAAATGCAACGATCCCTAATGCAAATTATCCTAAGTATGCAAACTATAAGAATGAAATAGATTTTAGTGAAATTAAACACAATTTGCAACAATTATAACATAAATAACTAGGACAATTACTTTAATTAAACTTAATTTATTATCAACATGCTTAATAACATTCAGAAAAATATTCCATGGTAACTCGATCTTTCATGAGTTTGGAAACCACATTAGGTCCTTTTGGAATCCTTTACTTAGTAAATACGCATTTTACTAATCCTTATTTTCTAAGGCTTTCTTAGCATTCGTGTGAGGTAACAGGGATGTGTCAGGTTTGAAACAATTTAATCACACAAAACTAAAAACTATGGAGATAACAGAGCTTGGTCAGAGTTGTTATGCAACCTACAATTTAATCGGGTCAGGATCTAAATTGAGAATGCACATTTCAATTATGTGACCATTAGCCGTCGTTTGGTTAGGATCGCTTAGCTTATTCAGGTGCATTTCAATCACGTATGAACAAAATACAGACTTGATTTTAATTGAAAACATGATCAATTGAGGCACAAACATTATAAGCATGAACCAAATAAATATTATTTAGTCAAAGAAATCATCCTAGCTTAAATAAAATTAAGCTAGCATTGTTGTAAACAAGAACAAAGAACACATAGCAAACATCTTTATATTAAATTAAAGAAAAGAAAGATTAAACCCAATTTAGAGTGGTTGTCATCGAAAACTCTGACTGATGAGGCTCCTTTGTTCCTTTTCTTTGCTCCTTTGTTGATAGCTCTCTAAGGTGGCCGACCAAGGGTTCTTTAAGAGGCTTAATTGCTAAAATCTCTATGAAAAGATGATGCTAGGCGTGGGAATGGAAAAAACTAAGAGAATTTGGAGAAAAAAGAGAATGATGAATGATGAAAATGATTGAGGGATGCTTGAGGGATGATGAATGAAGGAATGAGAGGGTCTTATTTATAGGTTAGGAGAGGGGGATAGTTTGCCAAAAATAGTGGATGTTAACCTCTTCAAATCTCCTCAAATTGTGGTCGGCCATGCTTAGTGGCTTTTGACTTGATTTTTGCTTGATTTTTAAGCAATTTTGGGTGCCACACAACTCAGGACTGAGACTCAGTCAATCGTAAATCTTCGGGCAAATCTCTAATTTCTTCAATACTGAAGTACCTTATGTAATTAAACCAAAGAATGGTTTAAATGGACAGCCATGTCTAGCAGAATATTGGGTTGACTTGGTCTCCAATTTGGATGGTTTTGTAATCTAGCAAAGCTATCAGACTTATCCAGAATAAATTAACAAGTGAGAGGACCAAAGAATGAAATTTACCCAATTTAATTAATTAATTAAAACCCAAATTATTAATGAAATATTTTAAAATGACTTATTAAATATATTTTTATTTTTTATTTTTTAATTTAATCATGCATGGCCAACTTTTTGTCTTAAAAAAATATAATATATTCAAATTAATATAAAATAAGACATTTATTGCATGAAAACTATATAATAAAGCATAAAATCACATTTTAATAATTTCTATGTCCTAATTTCATATTTTCTCATATTTCATTAATTTATTAAACAATTACTTAGTTTTAACAACAGATTTAAGTAAAAAGGTGATAAATTACGTAGGAAAAATCATATATATTTTTCTGTTTACAAACACCCTGCACAAACTAATTGGACGAAAGTTAGTCATGTCATTAGGATCCTTAATCTTAGGAATAAGGATGATCATTGTCTCATTAAGGCAAGAAATGTCCTTGTTTCCATTTAACACATCATGACAAAGCTTAAGAACTTCTTTACCCACCACCTCTCAATTCTCTTCAAAGAAAATACCCCAAAGATCATCAATCCTAGGTTCTTTGCAAGAGTCAATCTAATTGAAAGCTTCAAGAATCTCCCCATCTGTGAAGTCCCTAGCTAGCTTGTTGTTAATGTCCTAGGTGATGTTCTTTTGTATGTAACTCAAGTTAAGCTCACCATGAGAGGAATCTTTCGACTTCAAAAGACTATGAAAATACTCTCACGCGACCTTACAAATATCATTAATGTCATTCATCCAAATACCATTTGAGTCCTTCAGTCTATCGATTTTTTTTTCTTTAACCTACTTGTGGCACAGACATGAAAAAAAATCTCTTCTTTGGCATAAAGGTGCCTAAGCTTAAGACGGGCAGTTTTAAACATATCAACATTATTCTCCCGATGAGCGCCATCAATGAGCTTGTCAATCCTCGCCACCAGCTCACGAATTTGATTTTTCATCCTTCTATAATGACCATGTTGCTACGTGCCAAGCTCCACACGCACTTTCTCAAGCTTCTCAATGATATTTGTATCATTACTATTCCAAGCTTTCTTAATAATGTCTTTGGCTTCCTTCTCTTTTGCCCAGCACACATCATATTTAAAGAAAAGCCTCGGGTCTTTAAAGTTCTCTCTAGGTTTGTGCCTCAAAGTATCCATCAAAATTGCATCATGGTCTAAGTTTGTTTGTCTCACCACTATAGTCACAAGAAAAGGGAAATTGTCAATAGCGTTAGCAGAAATAAGGAGCCTATCCAACCTCTCTTTGACCATGTTATTCCCATTCCAATTATTGACCCACGTGAACCAACCTTTGTCGGTTTTTATGTCAATAAGAGACAACTCCTCCAGAACATCTTTAAATTCCTCCCTGGTTACCCTAGATTTCCTTTGTGCCCCCTCTTTTTCAACATCGTTTATGATGGAATTAAAATCACCACCCACAACCCAAGCCTCCCTAACCGAGCTGCCCACAATTAACTCTAGTTTTAATATTCTTTTCCTGAATTAGGGAGCAAGATTCAGATTCCTCTTCCCCAACTCTATCACAGCTACCTCGGGTTTATCTTCTTTTCCAAAATTTCGATCTCATTTCTCCAGTTACCTCTAGTTTGGGCTGACCCTCCTAACCGAACTCTAAGCCAACTCCTATATTGAAAGCTGAGGTTGTTCGTTTCAAGGTGTTCTTCTGTTTTGTTACATTTTTTTGTAATGTGTCCAATAAGGCCACATATGTAACAGAAGGCATGTAGGTTTTCATATTTGATCGCACAAACAGTCTCGGTGTCCTCGCTGCCAACTAAATGGACCACCCTTATAAGGGGTCTTAGCACTACTATTTTGACCCTAATTCTAATATAGTCAGTCCACCCCCATCTATATCTCGCCAGTCAATAGCCACGAGGTCCCCAATCGCCTTTCCTACATCGATGGCCACCTGTCTATTCATTTTCTCAAAGGGGATGCTGTAAATCCTTATCCAAAATGGAGTAATATTAAACACATAATCATCCAATTCTTGACCCTTAATGAATGGTTGGAATGTATTGAGAAACACTCAAAACATTCAAAACAACGAAACAAGGCTACTGGAAAGATTATTTCTTCATACCTTTCAGAACGTAAACCCTACTATTTATAATACAATTATTAACAACCGTAACTACCATTCTTAACTACTAACTATCATAACTACCTGCATACCCTAATATGCCACCAACTTCCTCAACTTCTACTAAGAACATCTTCTAAGCAGAATGTTTTTGAACTACCTTAAGATAAGACCTGAACTGAGTAAACAGAGAGCTGACAAAGGTTTAGTAAACATATCAGCAACTTGTTCGTGTGCTAGAATGTGCCCTACAACCAGTTTTCCATCTGCGACTTTCTCTCGAACAAAGAAAAGGTCCAATTCCACATGTTTAAATTTTGAATGTAGAACTGGATTTGCAGACACAACAACAGCCCCTGAGCTATCACACCATACAGTAGGTTTCCTCAAGGGTGCAACATGCAGTTCTGACAAAAGCGATTCTAGCCAAACAGCTTCTGTAACCGTGTGAGCCAGCCCCCGATATTCTGCCTCCGCTGTGGACCCGAAGACAGTTGGCAGCTTCTTTGACCCCCATACAACCGAATTACCACCAAGAAAAACACAAAAGCCTATAGTAGATCTTCGGTCATTGACATCAGACCCCCAATTCACGTCAGAGTAGCCAACCACATCCAATGTATGACCTTTTTGAATCGAAGACCATAGTTAATAGTACCTTGAAGATACCAAAGAATATGCTTGACTGCTTGAAAATGTTGATCAAGAGGGCGATGCATAAATTGACATACTTTGTTTACGGTAAACGTAATATCTAGCCTAGTTATAACCACATATTGAAGTGCTCCTACAATACTTCGATATTCAGCTTCATTCTCAATAGCACAACCACTAGACTGAGACAACTTCGAAATGGAAACCATTAGAGTGGGAGAACTGTTCTCTTGATCCATCTTGGCTTTCTTTAGTAAGTGAAAAATATACTTTGACTGACTTAAAAATAAACCATCAGTAGTAGAAGTCACCTCAACACCAAGGAAATAACCAAGAGACTCCAAATCTTTTAAAGTAAATTTAGCATCTAACGTTGCCACAAAGCTATCGATACTTTGTTGATGGTTCCCAATAATTATTATATCATCGACATACACGAGCACATACAAAGCACTCCGTCCACCTTCTTCACAAAAATAGAAGCATCAGACTTAGTAAGGACAAATTATGTGTCAAGCAAAAACTCACGTAGCTTAGAAAACCATGCTCTTGGAGCCTGCTTGAGGCCGTATAGAGCTTTCTTTAACATGCAAACTAACACTCCACCATCACTATGGGTCTGCTCAAAACCAGGTGGTTGTGTCATATAAATCTCTTCAGCCAAATCCCCATTGAGAAAGGCGTTGTTAATATCAACTTGTCGAAGTTTCCACCGAAATGCAACAGCGAATGTCAACACAACCCGAATAGTAGTCGGCTTCACAACTGGACTGAAAGTATCTTGAAAATCAATTCCTGCCTCTTGAAGGTAGCCCTTGACAACTAGACGACCTTTGTAACAAGCGATGGTCCCATCTGATTTTCTTTTGAGTTTGAAGATCCACTTGCAACCCACAGCCTTTCTGTCGGCAGGTAAAGTAACTAAATCCCATGTGTTATTTTCCAGCAATGTGTTATACTCTTGTTGAGCTGCGAGAGTCAATTCTTTGCTAGTAAAGGCCTATTCTATTGTAGCAGGTTCTACTTCTGTTAACTCTGTTGAAAAGACTCTGGGTCTAAAAATCTCATTCTTAGATCGCGTCTGCATAGGATGAGAGTTTACTATAGGAGCCCAAGTAGGCTCACTAAGCAAACATCGAGTATGGTCATGAACAGGTGAAGAGCTGGAGGATGCTGTGGATTGACATGGAACATCTAAAGAAGAACTATTTGAACCCTCTTGCATGGGAGAACAACTCACACGTGGTCTGACTTGTAAACCATCACATCTTGGCATACAGTGGGAAGTTCTCTAAGCGAATAAAACCTCAGCTGAAGATGGGTGTCTAGCTGGTCCTGAGGAAGGTGCTATGACAGGAACCACAATTGCTGATGTTGAAATGTATTGGAGTTAAGTGCTGTCAACGAAATTCCTGAAAAATCAGAATCAGTTTTAAAAGGAAAACATCCTTCATCAAAAACCACATGTCTGGATACAAACACTTTCTGATTTTTGTCAAGGCACTTGTAGCCTTTATGAGTCATACTGTAGCCAAGAAATACACAGGGCTGAGACCGAAATTGCAGCTTGTGAGCATGAAATGGCCTGAGATAAGGATAGCATCGACACCCAAAAACCTTCAGATGCTGATAATTAGGAACAGTTTGATGCAGAACTTCATGAGGTGACCTTCCCTTGGGAACTGGTGTGGGGAGTCTATTTATGAGGTACACTGCACTAACAAATGCATGAGACCAAAAAGATATGGGCATATTTGCTTGAGCTAGTAAAGTCAAGCCAGTGTCTACAACATGATGATGTTTCCTCTCTACCAACCCATTTTGTTCTGAAATATGCGGACAAGAGAGCCTGTGTTGAATCCCAAGTTGACACAATATTTTCTGAAATGGATGTTACTCTCCTCCCCAGTCAGTTTGGAAAGCTCGTATCTTGCCACCAAATTGTACCTCAACAAGTTTTTGAAACTGAAGAAACTTGGTCAAAGCTTCAGACTTATTCCTGATCAAATATAACTAGGTGTACCGAGAGTGAGCATCAACAAATGAGATGTAATAGAGACTGCCGTCAGAAAGTACAGGGGCAGGTCCCCAAAGATCCGAAACAACAAGTTGAAAAGGAGCTGAATACACAGTGTTTGAGGGAGAAAAAGGAAATTTATGTAACATCCAAGTTGACAAGCAGAGCAAACTGAGCTTAGTTTACATTTCTTTGAATCAACATTACAATTTTGAAGAATTTTAGTAACTATCCTATGACAAGGATGCCCAAGGTGCCTATGCCATAGCTCAAACACTTCATTACCAGAAGAAAAGACTCCCGACTGTGTTGTATATGTTGCAGCAGTGTTACCAACAGTATCGACATTCTTTGATGTGCCAGGATGCTGAGTGTCTGAAAGGTTAAACTGATATAACCCATTATGTATGCGCCCCACCAGTAATATGGCCCCTGTCTTGATGTCCTTCTCAAAACAATGGAGAGGATGAAATTCAAAATACACAGAGTTGTCAGTAGAAAATTGAGCAACAGACATTAGATTCTTGCATATTTGAGGGACATGAAGTACATTCTTCAAGTGAAACACTCGGTTGGAGTGAACAAAAGACGAGGAGCCAGTATTATCTATTGGTACAGATAGACCGTTTCCCATAAACAATTTTTGTTTACCTGTATATGGAGCTACTTCACATAGACCATCTAGATCATTAGTTATATGATTAGTGGCCCCTGAATCGGGAAACCAGACGGTGTTGTTGGAAACCAACTTCCTAGTCGTGGAAGCCATATTAGCCTGCAGGCTACCAGAAGTTACTGTAGAACCTTTATGACTACAACAATGACAGTTCGTACTGGACAGATCAGACGACTCTTGGAGCTGATGACAATGTGCTTACATGGACTGCTAAGACACGCCCTCAAAGGACTCATCAAATCGATAGTAGCACTTATACACAGTATGTCTAATCCGACCACAAAGTTGACACTGAGGCTTAGTATGTGTGAATCTCCTTCCTCGACCTCTGCCTCGAAACTCTCTAGAGCCACCACCTCTAGAAGATGATCGAGAATTGTTGTCAAATTGTTTAACACGACTACCACCAAATTCAGTATGTTGAGCAACATTAGCCTGTAAAGACATATTAGAAACAAGATCTTGCTGTCGAGCCTTACAATCAGCCAACATTTCAGTGAGATGATCAAGGGAAACATTCATTACTGATGCAATGATACGTATGGATTCATATTCCACTGGCAAACCAGCAAGAATAACAGTAACCTGTTCTTGCTCAGATATACCACTACCAGCAGCAAGTAGAGTATCACACTAACTTTGAACCTTCGCAAGATATTCCTGAATGGTTAACTGTCCCTTTTTCTGAGAGTATAAAGAATGTCGTAAAGTCGAAACTGTCAAAGAAGATTTAGAAGCAAACCTCTTGATGACAGCACGCCAGATATCAAAGCTTGTACCCGCACCAGTGTGACGAACCAGAATAGTATCAGAAATGGTAGATAAGAGCCAAGAAGCCAATAACTTGTCTTGTTGCTTATGAAAAACAAACTCAGGATTATAAACAGGAACACCATTACTATCAAGAACGGATTGTGAAGGAACCTGAATCGTTCCAAGAACAAACTCATGCAAACCATAACCTTCAAGAATGAGCAAGATTTGCTGCTTCCATAATAGAAAATTATGAGCATTAAGTTTCATCGTATCATGTTTAGGAAACTGATGAATTTTGCGCAAAGAAGCATAACCAGGATTAGGAGAAGAAGTAGCAACAGGTATTGCCGTGTGAATGGACGGATGACCACCATTATTACCTGAAACTGCATCTGTATCCATAGTCAAAGAGAGAGAAAAAATATTATGGCTGTGATACCATATTGAGAAACACTCAAAACATTGAAAACAACGAAACAAGGCTACCGGAAAGATTATTTCTTCATACCTTTTCAGAACGTAAACCCTACTATTTATAATACAATTATTAACAACCGTAACTACCATTCTTAACTACTAACTATCATAACTACCTGCATACCCTAATAGAATGCAAACAGACTTTGATCAAAAAGCCATGGGGTTAGGTTTAAAATTCTCGTTCTATCATCGATGTTACCAAAGTTCACAAGTATCACACCATCAGTTAAGGCCACAAAGCTAGCTTCTTCCTTGGTGAACCATAAGGATTTAAGAACACGATAAATAGCTTCTCTGTTAACTTTTTCCCCAGACATGATCTTTCCAACAGCCCACACCTCATACCCGTGTATGTTTGTTGACTTTTTATTCGTGCTGATCACCCTTTTTTATTCTTCTTCAGAGAAGTTAGTTCTTTCCAATAGCTCGTTTATATCCTCAGCCATTCTTGAAATCAGAGAAGCAAGCAAACCAGAAAAAGCACTTTCACCGAAAACCCAGGCAGACCCCGGACCTTCACCACGAATGAACCAAAAAGACAACTACAAAAGCCAAAAAAGAGAGAAGAAATAGCAAGAAACTCTAGGAAACCAAAAACAAGAAAAAAACAAATAAGATG
Source organism: Gossypium hirsutum (assembly GCF_007990345.1). Taxonomy (NCBI): domain Eukaryota; kingdom Viridiplantae; phylum Streptophyta; class Magnoliopsida; order Malvales; family Malvaceae; genus Gossypium; species Gossypium hirsutum. The sequence goes on along the minus strand of NC_053448.1, from coordinate 37,033,843 downwards.
ATAACTGTGGCTGCAAAGACACCAGTCGATATTAAAACTAAAAAGCGGGAGGAAGAGAAGCAAACACACAAAACGACCAGAAATTGCGCTAGAAACAAACATTATGATCCTCAAAACCAAACCAAAAAGAAGAAAACATAGAAACTCTAAAAGAAAATGGATCTAAAAAAATCAAAACTGGAAAAAACCGTTATCCAATTTAACGAGAAGGAGAAAAAAAGAAAAACTACCAAAAACCCTAAAAAGTACAAACTACTTACAGATAAAGAAGAAGATATATATACAAAAACTATGATAATAAGACTCAACGTAATAAATGTCGATTTTTGGAAAATAGAGAAAAACAATTACATGTGATGAAAACACGTAGGAAAAGTCAAACGTACCTGGCTGCGAGAGCATGTAAAAATACGGAAACCATGCAAGAAAAACGTAAAATCATGTAAGAAACGTAAACTGTAAGCAAGGAAAAAATTTGCAGAGAAAACGACAAAGTTCACTGAAACATGAAGACCACCATTCCCTAAAGCACCCAAAGGGTTTTTTACTAAAATAGGGTAAAAAAATTTGTATTGAAATAGGATGTCAGAAAAATTATTTACGAAAATGGGTTATTTTTTTCATTGGTGTCTATCTCAAAGGCGCCAATGAATAAAAAATTATTAAATTTTTTTTTTTTTTTAATGGTGCCAATTAGATAGGCACCAATGAATATTTTATATTAATTTTTTTATATATATAAAATATAATTAATTTTTTTCCCGGGTCAGTATATGACCCGTATAATACATAGTAGTGGCGTCTATCTCAGAGGCACCAATGGTGGTGCTTATTTGAGAGGCGCCAATGGTCTTATTTTATATAAAAATTTATTTGAAAATATCAATAAATTATGTTAAATAAATACAAAATCAAATAAAATTACTTTATATAAAAGTTACATTATATAAAAATTAAATGAGTTAACAACAACTATATGATTAAAAAAAGTCAGTTATAATTAAACTTTTAATAAAATGATTTTTAATTTTTTTATAAACTTATATGTTAAACTCACCAAATACTAAACTAATCACAACAATTTATAGCTTAATCCTAAATTACTAATAAATTAATTTTTAAATAATTAGAAACACAAAAATTTATAACATAATCCTAAATTACTAACAAATTAATTATAAAATAATTACAATATTCATACAAAATTACAATATTCATACAAAAAATTACAATATTCATACAAAATACTAATCCAAAACTATAAATACAAAATTTATTATAAAATAATTACAATATTCATACAAAATACTAATCAAAAACTATAACTACAAAATTAATTAGAAAATAATTACAATATTCATATAAAAAATTACAATATTCATACAAAATTACCCATTGGCGCCTCCCTATAAGGCACTTTTAATGGCGCCTCCCTATGAGGCACTTTTAATGGCGCCTCCCTATGAGGCACAATTAGTGGCGCCTACCTGACAGGCGCCACCCAACCCATTTTTCCCTTTGACCCGTTGACCGTATTTTGATCCGTATTTTTATTTAAATTTTTTTAAAAAAAAATAAAAAAAATAATATTTTATTAAAAAAAATTAATAGTTTTTTATTCATTGGCGCCTCTGAGATAGGCATCAATGAAAAAAAGTAACTTATTTTCGTAAATAATTTTTCTGACATCCTATTTCAATACAAATTTTTTTTACCCTATTTTAGTAGAAAACCCCACCCCAAACGTAGGGTGGGCGTTGCTTCTCCTTCCACGTAGAAAGCCACCGTACAGTTTTCTAAAAGCTCACCAAAGACAACCTTGAAAACCCCACTAAACAGGGATGCACAAAACACCACACCACTATCTAGTTATTCTTATCAAGAAGAATAAAGACGGACATCAAAGCAAAATGAATCAAGAAAAAAATTTGCCAAAATCTTGGAGCAAAAATTCATTCCTACCAGTAGCCCGCTACAAGGCGACATTCCTTTTTTTTTTTACAAAAAGACCTAAACGATCAACCTTCAATAAAATAACATCATCAATTACAAGATTATGAATCACTGTAGGGTAATCCATACCAAAAACTAAATGACCCTCATTAGAAATGGCATAATTACTCAAAAAGTCTGCCACCTTATTACAATTACGATTGGCCCAATTAACAGCCACATTATTAAACCTATCCATATTTGTATTATATTTGCAAGAGTTGCACAATTTGTTTCGAAGGTGAATTTTGTAACATTCAACAATCCAACAATCTTGAGGCTTTCTTCGAAAGCATAGAGTTTACCCTGTGACCCGCCATCTCCTCGTTTTTTAAACTAAAACCCCTTCCAATAACAAAGCCCTCGGAGTCATGTGCAATTACACCAAAACTAGTTTTAGTGTTCGACACAGCAATATCGAAGTTGATCTTCATAGTACCTTTTAAAGGCTTCTCCCACCTTTTTGGATAAGGGGATAATTGTAGCATTGGCTTGTTAACCATGTTATGAATGCGAAAATCCTTGCTTAAGGTAATGGCCTTCTCCCAAATGACGCGTGCATCTTCTTCCTTACCATGAAAGATGAAGTTGTTTCGGTTATCCCAACTATTCCACAATATTGTGATAAAGTCGACACTGGCTTTCTTATCCAGAAAACGTATGGACTCCTTAATCTAGTCAATACAGCATTCGCAGTTATTGTTAATGATCCTACCATCCAGGCCACCACATGTGAGAATGGAACGGGCTGTAGGGCACTCCTTGAATGCATGAACTAAAGTTTCAGTGCCAACCCCGCATCGAGGGCACTCCTTGTTAACGTTCTGGCAAATAGAAGCAATCTTCGCATTCGTTAGAAGAATTTCATGTCCCAATCGCAAAGCGAACACCTGAATTTTTGGAAGGGTTTTCAGCTTCCAAATGGTCTTCCAAAAGAAACAATGAGGACTTAGGCCCACCTGCTAAAGAAGAAGCCAAGAATACGCTAATTTTGACGTGTAAAAACCATGATAATTCTGGAACCAGACCTTATAGTCCTTCAGACCATTAGAGATGATAGGCAGATTACAAATATGGTCCCCCATGTAATTGCCATAAATTTTAATGACTCTATTTTTGTTCCATCTCATACAATCATCTGTCCAAAGCACATGCCCTTTTTTCTCATGAATGTGCAAACCATTACTGGTTATAGAATCACTATTTAACCCCTCAAAACCTCAATTGTCTGTACAAATATCAATATTTTTCCCATCACCCACCAGCCATCCAAAGCCTTTTTCGAGAGTCCTAGTAGCAGTAGCAATGATGCTCTATATGTAAGATAGTTTATCCACATTTTTGGGGTGGAACAGGTCACCATCGATGAAATATTTTGAACTAAGAACTTGAAAACATAATATATATTTGTTCGTGAGCAACGTCCAGACATGTCTACCAAGGAGAGTTATATTGAAATGCCAAATGTCTCTAAACCCAACCCTCCCATACCTTTAGGGCGGCAGACTTTATCCCATGCAAGTATAGCCCACCCGAGGTCTTTATCTTTTCAAGCCCATCACATCCTTCAAATCTTTGATTGCGTCTCCTCAATGGTACCCCTAGTGTCACGGGGCTAGAGTTTTGTCTTGCGATCCGTGCGGCCTTAGGCGATCCGTTCATCCAAACTCGCCTAAATCAGCCTTAACTCAAGTGAGGATTCCTTAAGAACTCCTCCAAGGCACCAAATTGAAGAGCGGAAGCGATTTATGCCAAAAGAAGCTAAACCAAAGAACAATAGAAAGCCACAGAAAAGAATGCACACAAGGTGTTTGAGTACATGCTCTCAAAATTCTATTTCTCTTCAGAATTCAACATACAATGGAATGAGTACAAATGAGAGGGAGGCTCTCTATTTATAGTTGAGCTCCCCCAAAACTGACGGTCAAGATACATTTACATCGACGGACGACATTAACCATATCCCTTTATTTTATGGATTTACAAGATATTCCATATCAAATCTAATCTAATCTTTACAAGATATGATTCCCTCTATCTTCTAAGATTAGTTACCATATTAGCCTAAATTGCCATGTCTTCATTTCGGGCCAACCAAGCTTCAATCTAACAGGCTTCTCCAATAGTTCTTTGAATCGGGCCAGCTCTCGAGGGCTAAATGTTCCTCACCTAATCGATAGACCTCCATGGGGCACATCTTGTGTAACGGTCACGGGCCTTGCACTTTGGCCCGTGACATTCTCCTCCACTCATTCTCACAACGCCCTCATTGTGACTTCCGAATGGCACTAACTTGATTCACCTTTGAACCCTCTCGATGCCTTGGCTTCTCCCTGACTTGCCTTGCGATCAGGTTGTCCCTTCACTCGGAACCTTTGCCTCGGCTTCCATTGCATCTTCACTTGAACCGTTGCACTCATTGGTACATCTTGTTGGCAATAAGTCTTCGCTTTAACTTGCCCCAACTTTGACTTGTTCTCTCTTGAATCATCTTTATTCTCACATCTTGGCTTCGTATTGCCTACGGTCCCTTGGCCTCCTTGCTCATGAACTTTGAAAGGGCCCCTACGACCTTGCCAAGCCAACAAGTCAGAATGCAAAACACTATCAAAGTGTTCACAATGTACCTTACTCACAGCATTTACTCGTCCTAACTATTTTTGCATCGCTCCCTTTTTCTTGAAGCCCGATGCACAACCCACCTTTCCCAAAGGTGTCGGCTCCACAGTTAAATCTGTAGGTTTCATATCGAATTCTTGCGCCACAAACACTTCCAAAGGAGCTTTCGTAACTTTCTGTTCTATCGAGTCAATGTTCCTCCCATACGAAACATCCTCGACTAGTTGGATTGATGACAACACCTTTGCCCCCACCTTCATATCTCGATGCACTGACACAACAATTTTTGTTAACGGACCAGTAATAATATCAATTTGATCGGCCCATGGATACAGAACTGTTTGAATCCTATCAAGGAAGTTTAAGCCAAGTACATAACCGTAATCATCTAATTGGATTACCTCAAAATCTTCCTTTCCCTTCCATTCGCCGATTTGTAGCTCGACATTCTGAACTACTCCCGTAGTTGGGGCTTCTTCGGAATTTACTTTCTTGATCTTCTTATTCGATTTCTTAATCGGCAGACCGAGCTTCTTTGCAGCCTTTTCTGATATGAACAAGTCCGATGCTCCCGTATCAATAAGAGCACTCCGCTTCTGACCCGCAATGTTGATGTCTACAAACATCAACCCTTCCTTACCATTCCTCTTCCTAGGAATGAGCACTATCGAATTGACCCTCGATGGATTTCCCTCAATAGGCTTCGCCTCTTCCGGCTCATCATTTCTTTTGATAGCCAAAACTAAAGATACCTTTGGGCAATCCCTCTTCATGTGTGGTCCCTTACAAAAGAAGCACCGTAACTTTCCCCTCCTTTCTTTCGGGCTATTAGGTCTCCACTTCCCATTTTGTGGGTTCCTATCATCACCATCACTGCTACTACCATTGCCATCATAGCTTTATCCATCTTCATCCTCCTCATGGTACCCACCATTGCCCCTCCTGTTGGGCATGGAAGATTCAAACCTGTCCCTTCTCGGAGCAAGTTCCACTATGGACTCTGCTACTATCATGGCATTGGTAAGTTCTCGAACTCCTCGATGTTGCAATTCTTACTTCGCCCATGGTTTCAACCCATCTGTAAAGGAGAAAAATGCTTCTTTCTCGCTCAAATCAAAGATCTTCGGCATGAGTTCACTGAACTCCCGGACATACTCCCTAAGCGTACCTCGTTGCATTAGCCATCGCAACTTTGCTCGAGCTTCATCATCAGCATACTCAGGGTAAAATTGTGCTTTAAATTCACTTTGGAACCCTTCCAAGTCCCAATTCCAGTCCCACCACATCTCACATCGGTGGACCTATGTTGCCACCATAACAAAGCAATAACAGTGAAATACATAGCAGCAGTATTTACCTTTTTGACATCATCCTCGATGTTCATCACACGGAAGTATTGCTCCATGGCCCAAAGAAAGTTGTCCACTTCACTTACGGAACTTGCCCCTTTAAACGCCTTCGGCTTGGGCACATCCATCGCTTATGGCTTCAGCTTTGAAGCCAACATTCCATTCCCTACGGCAGCCTTGAAAATCTTGAGCTCCCCCTTAAGCTCATTGATCTCCTCCTTCAAAGTTGTCACCATAGCCTCGAGAGCATCGTCCTTTCCAGCCAGCTTATTATCCGAGGAACCGATAGTATCCCACACAAATTCCCTGAGTTGCTCTTGCAATGTTCTTAACCCATCATTGTGTCTATTATCGACATCGTCGATCCTCTCCTTAACATCTCCCATGGACTCCTCGAGAGTGACGACTCGATCCTCCAAAGCTGACAAGAAGTCCATTGATTGACTCATTTTTCTGGCCCTTCCTCGGGTCTCCATTGGCTCACTCTGACCAAGAAATTCTTTCGACATCCCAACAGTGCCTTCGAACCAAAAGATCTGACACCAACTGTCACGGCGCTAGAGTTTTCTCTTACGATCCGTGCGGCCTTAGGCGATCCGTTCGTCCAAACTCGCCTAAGTCAGCCTTAACTCAAGTGAGGATTCCTTAAGAACTCCTCCAAGGCACCAAATTGAAGAGCGAAAGTGATTTATGCCAAAAAAAGCTAAACCAAAGAACAACAGAAAGCCACAGAAAAGAATGTGCACAAGGTGTTTGAGTAAATGCTCTTAGAATTCTATTTCTCTTAAGAATTCAACATACAATGGAATGATTACAAATGAGGGGGGGCTCTCTATTTATAGTTGAGCTCCCCCAAAACCGACGATCAAGATACATTTACATCGACGGACGAGATTAACCATATCCCTTTATTTTAGGGATTTACAAGATATGCCATATCAAATCTAATCTAATCTTTACAAGATATGATTCCCTCTATCTTTTAAGATTAGTTTCCATATTAGCCTAAGTTGCAATGTCTTCCTTATCAAGCCAACCAGGCTTCAATCTGACAGGCTTCTCCAATAGTTCTTTGAATAGCGCCAGCTCTCGAGGGCTAAATGTTTCCCATCTAATCGATAGACCTCCATAGGGTGCATCTTGTGTAACGGTCACGGGCCTTGCACTTTGGTTCTTGACACTAGGAGCAAGGAAAACAGTGAGTGCATAAGTAGGTTGTGCTTGAAAAATTGATTTAACAAAAACTTCTCTACCACCATAGGGGAGAAGTCTATTTGACCAGCTGTTAATCCTACATGAAAAACGGTTAAGAATACTACAACAAGGTAAGGACTTTTTCTTTCCAACATGAAGAGGTAAACCAAGATAGTTATCCAAGTGGTCAACAACTCTCATTCGAAGCACATTACCAAATTGTTGTGTTTGGTTCATGGGGGTATTCGGGCTAAAAAATACCGTAGACTTGTCAAGATTTATTTGTTAACCTGAAACATGTTCAAAATCTTTAAGATTCTTCAAAAAAGCATCAACTTCCCCTTTTTAATTTCTAATAAAGAGGAAGGCATCGTCTGCGAAAAACAAATGATTTATGCGAGGGCCATTTTTGCTAGCCCAAATACCACGAATAGGACTGGTATGATGAGCGCAATGAAGCATTCTTGATAAGGCCTCCATGCAAAATAAGAAGAGATAAGAGGGAAGGGGGTCCCTTTGTCAAAGACCCCTCTCTAGAACAATGGTCTCCGAAAGTAACATATTACACTTAACCACATATTTCACCGATCGAACACATCTCATAATTTTATCAACCCAAACATCTTCAAAACCTAAATTTTCTATGACCTTTTCGAGGAAATTCCACTCCACCCGGTCATACGCCTTGCTCATATCGAGCTTAACAACGAAACCTTTATTCGGCCCATTTTTAGAGCTTTAGAGGTAGTGCATCAACTCATGCACAATAAAAATGTTGTCATGGATCATATGACCCAAGATAAAGGCACTTTGATTTTGACTAATGCAAAGAGGGAGATCATATTTCACCCTGCACAAGCTAATAGGTCAAAAGTTAGACATGTCTACTAGATTTTTAATCTTAGGAATAAGAACAATAACCATTTTGTTTATGAAAGAAATGCTTTTGTTACCATCTAATATTTCATGACAGAGATTAAAAACTTCTTTACGCACCACCTACCAATTTTCTTTAAAGAAAATACCCGAGAGGCCATCAATCCCCTGGGCTTTACGCGGATCCATTTGGTTAAAAGCTTCAAGGATCTCCTCATCCGTGAACCTCTTGACCAACATGTTATTAACATCCTGTGTAACACATTTCTGAATATAGCTCATATTGATCTCAGCATTAGAAGGAGCACTAGTCTTAAAAAAATTGTGAAAATAGTCCCCTATCACATTGCAAATATCTTTTGTATCGTTCATCCATATACCATTAGGATTCTTTAAACGATCAATTTTATTTTTTTCAATCTACTAGTAGCCCAAACGTAAAAATATCTAGTGTTTCTATCCCCTTCTTTGAGCCATCTTATCATTGACCTTTGCACGTAGTACCCTTCCTCTTCGGCATAAAGGGGCCCCAACTTAATAGGAGCCTCTTTCAAGCTATCAGCATTAGACATCTCATAAGGGTCGTCGATTATCTTCTCGGTCCATACAGTCAATTTTTAATATTATTTGTCATCTTTCTATACCTATTGTGCTGCCAAGGATCAAGCTCCCCACAAACCCTCTCAAATTTTTCCATGATGTTTATACCACTTCTACTCCAAGCAATTTTAATTATATCTTTGGCCACCCTATCTTTAGCCTAGCATGCATCGAATTTAAAGAAGAGTCTAGGGTCTTTGAGATCCTCCCTCGGCTTCTGCCCCATAGTATCCATCATCACTGCGTCATGGTCCGATTTATCCTGCCTAATCACGTTTGTCACAATGAAAGGGAGATTAGAAATAGCATTAGCAAACATAACAAAACGATCTAGCCTTCTTTTGACCAAGTCACTACCCTCTCGGTTATTAACCCAAGTAAACCAATCCCTGTCGATTTTTATGTCAACAAGAGCCAACTCCTCCAGGACATCCCTAAACTCTTCCAAGTGAACCCTAGGCTTCCTACCACCTCTTTCTTTTTTAGTATCATCTATGACAGCATTAAAGTCCCCACCCACAAGCCACTCTTCCCTAAAAAAAACTACCCCTTTTTAGAATATCCCAAGATCCCCCGTAAACCTAATGTTACTATGGTTTTCCATGCTCACAGTCGAATCAATATGGTTGCTCTAACCACATCAGCTCCATCTTTCCACAGCATCGCCAGACCACCACAACGACCTTTCGAGCTCACCGCCAAGCATCCAGTTATTCTACACAAATTTTGAATACGAGATTATTAGCATGCATTTTCGTTTTGCATAAAAAGACCATATCAGGACTATTTGCAATGAGAAGTTGCTTGAGCTCTCGAGCTATTGAAGGGTTTCCAAGCCCTCAACAGTTCCAACAGAAGAACTTCATGGCTCTTGACGGGGCTGATCGCCAGCCACTGCCTTACAAGGTGAAAGGCAATCCATAAGCTTTCTTCGAACAATTCTAGAAGGGCTCTCTTTGTTGTTCTCTCCGTTGTTGTTGAATAAACTTAAATGAAATAGAGTTATGTTATATGAAAGGTCAAGAGTTATGTTGTTTTTTTAATGGGTTTAAATTAGTAGTTTTTCTTTTAGGAGAATGAAAGGTCAAGAGTCATTGGTGCTATTATTATATATTAATATTTTCAGTTTTTTTGTTGTTTTAAAGGGTAGACTATAACCTATAAATAGTTTGTAAGCTTTTGATATTATGGAATGAACAATTTTAACAATTTGGTATATTAGCTATGGAGAGTGTGACTAGTAATGTGCCATTGCCTCGACTAACAAAGGTGAACTATGAGAATTGGAGCATCCAAACGAAAGCTCTGCTCGGGTCTCAAGATGGTTGAGAGGTGGTCCAAGAAGGTTTTGTAGAACCGACAACTATTGTGGGATATACGGCAGCTCAAAACAAGGCATTGAAAGAAATACGATCGAAAGATAAGGCGACATTGTACATGTTATTTCGAACTGTTGACGAGTTGAGCTTTGAGAAGATTGCAAGTGCGACAACTTCAAAAGAAGCATGGTACATTTTAGCACAGGTGTACAAAGTAGCCGACCGAGTTAAACAAGTCCACCTTCAAACTATTCGTGGCGAGCTAGAAGGCGTGAAGATGAAGGAATCAGAAGGTGTCTCCGACTACATCACGCGTGTTCAAATCGTGGTGAACCAACTCAATCGAAACGGAGAAGCATTAACCGATGCACGAGTTTTGGAGAAGATTTTGAGATCATTAACTGACAGTTTCGAGAATGTCGTATGTGCCATAGAAGAGTCAAAGGATCTAGCAATGCTCACAGTCGATGAACTCACTGGTTCTCTCGAGGCACATGAACAACGTAAGAAGAAGAAGAAAGATGAGACACTTGATCAAGCACTTCAAACCAAGGCATCAATCAAAGATGAAAAAGTTCTCTATTCTCATAGTTTTCGAGGTAGAGGTCGTGGTCGTGGAGATTGAAGAAAATGGTTGTGGTGGAAAAGGCCGAGGTCAAAAAGGGAATTATGAGAAAAAAGAGCATTCAAACCAACAAAATTGGCGTGGAGGAAGACGTGGTCGTGGAAGAGGCAGATGGTCAAATTATTCCAATGTCGAGTGCTACAAGTGTGGCAAATATGGTCACTATACGAAGGATTGTAACTCTGATAAGTGTTACAATTGTGGTAAGGCGGGACATTTCGCGAAAGAATGTCGCATCTTAAAAAAGGTGGAAGAGAAAACTAAACTAACCACGGAAAATGAGGAGGCAAAAGAAGATTTTCTCTTGATGGCACACAACGAAGTCAACACCAACAACAACATGGTATGGTACCTTGACACGGGTGCAAGCAACCATATGTGCGGGCTCAAGCACCTATTCAAAGAAATGCAAAAGGTCAAGGTAAAAGGCCAAGGTACCGTTTGTTATTTACAACAGGATGGGTTAGTTGGGTCAATCCAAGATATGTATTACGTACTGGACCTCAAGAGTAACATTTTGAGTATGGGGCAACTCATGGAAAAAGGTTATTCAGTATTTATGAAAGATCGGGTGTTACACTTGAAAGATAAGGAAGGACGTTTGGTCGCTCTAGTTGAAATGGAGAGAAACCGCATGTTCAAGTTGAATTTGAAAAGCGTTTGAGGAAAATGTTTGCGAGTCGATGTTGAAGACAAGGCGTCGCTGTGGCATCTCCGTTTTGGCCATCTACATTATGGTGGTCTAAACGAGTTGGCGAAGAAGAACATGGAGCATGGGCTACCAAATATGGACTATGAGGGAAAATTTTGTGAAGAATGTGTGCTTGGCAAGCATGCGAGAATTTCATTTCAAAAGAAAGAAGAATATCGGGCTAAGCAACTTCTCGAATTAATTCATACCGACATATGTGGACCAATCACCCCTGAACCTTTTAAGGGTAAAAGGTATTTCATTTCTTTTATCGATGATTTCTCACGAAAAACTTGAGTTTATTTTCTTAAAGAAAAATCTGAGGCATTCGAGGTGTTCAAAAAGTTTAAAGTGATGGTGGAAAAAGTAACTGGTAGACACATCAAATCTGTACGATCTGATAGAGGTGGCGAGTATACTTCGATGGCTTTCATGGAGTACTGTGAGGAGCAATGTATAAGACGATTCCTAACCGCACCGTACTCACCCCAACAAAATGGTGTGGCCGAGAGGAAGAACCGGACTGTTCTCGACATGGTTCGATCAATGTTCAAGAGCAAGAAGATGCCGAAAGAATTTTGGGCAGAAGCTGTGCAATGTGTCATCTATGTGCAAAATCGATGTCCACATGTGAAGTTGGATGATCAAACACCACAAGAGGCTTGGAGCGGACAAAAACCATCAGTTTCTCATCTCAAAGTATTCGGTAGTGAGGCTTATGCACATGTACCGAGTCAACGAAGAACGAAGCTCGAAGACAAAAGCAAAAGGTTTATTTTTATTGGGTATGATGAGAAAACAAAAGGATACAAGCTACTCGACCCGATAAGTAAGAAGGTTGTGGTAAGTCGTGATGTACGATTTAATGAAGCAAGCGAGTGGGATTGGAATAACTCAACGGAGGTTATCATCAAAGATGGAGGATCATCAATAGCTACACCAACAATCATACCGACAAATCCTAAAATTACCGATGATGAAGATGTACCGCAACAACCAAAAACGTGAAGTTTACAAGATTTGTATGATTCAACAAATGAGGTACATATTGTATGTCTTTTGGCAGATTCCGAGAATATAAGTTTTGAAGAGGCAGTGCAAGACAAGAAGTGGCAAACTGCTATGGATAAGGAGATTAAAGCAATTGACCGTAACAATACATGGGAGTTAACGGAATTGCCGAAAGGAAGTCAGCCCATTGGTGTGAGGTGGGTGTTTAAAAGAAAGATGAATGCTCAAGGCGAGTTAGAACGGTACAAGGTGCAACTTGTTGCAAAAGGGTATAAGCAAAAGGAGGGGATCGATTATGATGAGGTATTTGCTCCCGTTGTAAGAATGGAGACAATCCGATTACTTTTTGCACAAGCGGCTCAATTTAAATGGCCGATATTTCAAATGGATGTCAAGTCGGCATTCTTGAATGGTGTGCTTGAAGAAGAAGTCTACATCGAACAACCACCCGGGTACATAAAAAATGGAAAGGAGAAGAATGTGCTAAAATTGAAGAAGGCACTTTACGGGTTGAAGCAAGCACCGCGGGCATGGAATACTCGTATTGATACATACTTCAAGGAGAATGGGTTCAAACAATGTCTCTATAAACATGCCCTATACGTGAAGAAGAATGGAGGTAATATGTTATTTGTTGCTCTTTATGTCGATGACCTCATTTTTATGGGGAAAAATGGTGAGATGATACTAGATTTTAAGAGCAAAATGACACAGGAATTCGAAATGACAGATTTGGGTTTAATGAAATTTTTCCTTGGTTTAGAGGTTAGACGAGAAAGGACAGGTATTTTTGTGTCACAAAAGGCATATGCAAAGGAAATTTTGAAGAAGTACAACATGACACATTGCAACCCGGTATCAACACCAATGGAACCAGGTGTAAAACTCTCGAAATTCGATGGAGGAGAATGAGTCGACGCAAGTAAATACCAGAGTTTGGTGGGAAGCCTTCGCTATCTCACTTCCACAAGGCCTGACATTTCGCTAAGTGTTGGCATTGCAAGTCGGTTCATGGAGGAGTCGGTTTATTCACATTGGAAGGCTTTAAAGCGAATCCTACAGTACATTCAAGGAATGGGGTCACTCGGGTTATTCTATTCAAATATGGAAGATTACAAGTTGATTGGGTATTCCGACAGTAATTGGTGCAGAGACTTAGATGATCGGAAAAGTACATCGGGATATGTGTTCTTTATGGGTAACACAGCATTTGCTTGGCTTTCAAAGAAGCAACCAATCGTGACACTATCGACATGTGAAGCTGAATATGTGGCAGCGTCTTGGTGTGTGTGTCATGCTATATAGCTCAGAAATTTGTTGGGTGAGTTGGAGCAACAACAACTCGGTGCAATTGAGATATGAGTTGACAATAAATCAGCGATTGAGTTGGAAAAGAACCCAGTGAATCATGAGAGAAGCAAACACATTGACATTTGTTTTCATTTCATCCGAGATCATGTAAAGGAAGGAAGTGTGAAATTAGTGCATGTGGCAAGTCAGGACCAAGTCGCGGATATCTTCACAAAACTGCTACCGATGGTACTCTTCGACAACTACAAGAAATTAATCTGCATAAAGGATGGCAGAAGCATTTAAGTTTACAGGGGAGTTTTGTTGAATAAACTTAAATGAAATAGAGTTATGTTATATGAAAGGTCAAGAGTTATGAAAGGTCAAGAGTCATTGGTGCTATTATTATATATTAATATTTTCAGTTTTTTTGTTGTTTTAAAGGGTAGACTATAGCCTATAAATAGTTTGTAAGCTTTTGATATTATGGAATGGACAATTTTAACAATTGTTTCCCTTTAATCTTTTTCTTTTACATTTTATTCTACCCCTCCTTCACAAGCTGACTTAGATAATCGTTTTTCCAGGGGCGAGTTGGATTCTGAACCTTCATCTCCATCCCTTGCTTTTCCTTTTTGTGTCAGAATCTCATTTTCTTCCCTAGTTCCAGTCTTGCTCTCGTTATTCGCTTCATTAGAATTTGTCGGCTTATCCAAGATTTCGATCCCATTTCTCCAGTTTCCTCTGTTTTGGGTAAATCCTCCTATTTGTGATTTAAACCAACTCCCATGCTGGAAATTTAGGTTATTTGTTTCTATCTGGTCATTTTTTTGGTGCATTTTTGTATGGTATGTCCTATGAGGCCGTAAAAATAGCAAAATGTTGGCAGTCTTTCATAGTTAATGGCAGATATAGTCTTAGTTCCTTTCCTTCCAACCAAGTGAACAACCCTTCGCAAAGGTCGTAGCACATCAACTTTTACCCTTAGTCTTATAAACTCAGTCCACCCTCCATTAGCCACCACTTCCCCTATCGCCTTCCCCACATCAATAGCTACTTGTCTGACCATATGCTCCAAGGGGATATTGTAAATCCTTATCCATAAGGGTGTAATATTGAACTCGTAGGCATCTATCTCTTGGCCCTTGATGAAAGGTAACATCGCAAATAGGCATTGGTCAAACAGCCATGGCATCAGATTTAGTATTCTCGTTCTATCTTCGATATTACCAAATTTAACCAAGATCACTCCTCCATTTAGAGCAACAAAACTAACTTCTTCCTTTGTGAACCATAGCGATTTTAGAACCCGATACATAGCCTCTCTGTTTATTTTCTCCTTTGCCATGATCTTTCCCACAGCCCACGCTTCATAACCATGGGTATTAGCTTCATTCTTATTCGTACTTATCACCCTTATAGATTTCTCTTCAGAGAAATTCAGTCTTTCCAGCAACTCATTTATGTCTTCAACCATAATGAAAGAAAAAGATTCAAGCGAAACCAGGGGACTCAACGCAATCCAGGAGCCAACTATAACAAAACCATGAAACAACAAACCACCCAAGAAGAGAGAAATAACGGCAAGAAAACCAAAAAAACCGAAACTAAAAGGCAAGGAAAAACAAATAAAGATTACAGAATCAGGCAAAAGCTCTTAAAGCAGTAATGAAAAACCTACTGACAACAAGAAAAAAAAACGATTTAAGAGCATACGAGAAACGACCAGGAACAGCAATGACGATATACACTATACAAAACCACGAAAAGAAAATCAGAGAACCAATAAAAGTAATGTTAAAAACGATCAAATCAGAAAGAAGAAGAAAAATATCAATTTTAATGAGGAAACCAAAAGAAGAGAAAAACAGTAAACACAGCCAAAAAACCCTAAATTTTAAGATTACATAAACATGTAAAAGCAGATATAGTCATTAAAGTAATGATAAACACAGTCGTAATTAATGCAGAGCTGTAGAAAACCGAGAAAACTCCTTTCATCGACTCAAAAACATGTAGAAAAGTCAACTGACCTTGTTTCGTCAACATGCAGAAGTACGGACACCATGCAAGAAACGTAGAATCATGCAAGAAATCGAAAAAAGAAAAAAGAAGACAGAAACAGAAGAAAAAGAC
This sequence comes from Gossypium hirsutum, assembly GCF_007990345.1. Classification (NCBI taxonomy): domain Eukaryota; kingdom Viridiplantae; phylum Streptophyta; class Magnoliopsida; order Malvales; family Malvaceae; genus Gossypium; species Gossypium hirsutum. The sequence goes on along the minus strand of NC_053448.1, from coordinate 37,018,141 downwards.
AAAAAAAAAAACTTATTAAGAAAGCCACCAAACCCCAATGCACTCTTGGCCGCAAAGTAGCCGTAGCTACTGCTTCCACGTTAATCGGCACCGAAAACGAAACCTCGAAGTAATAGAAACTAACAGCCTTGAAAACCTCACATTGCAGGGACGCCCAAAAACAACACCTATATCGTCCAATTGTTCTAATAAAAGAACAAAGACGGACTCCAACAAACAAAAACAAGAAAGAAAATCGCAGGAGCAAATTCGCATTAAAAGTATACGCTACCAGGCGACATTTTTTTTTTTGACAAAAGGACCTAAAAAGGTCAACATCAATTAATAGCATCAACCATTACAAAATCATGGATTGCGGTAAAGTAATCCATCCCAAAACTCAAGTTACAATTATTTGTAATAGCATAATTGCTCAAAAAGTTCCTAGCCTTATTACAATTGCAATTATTACAATGGCAATGGACTCATTTGAATTCCACATTGTTGACCATATCCATGGATTTAAACAAATCATTAACATGTTGCCCCATAATTGTGATATCCACTCTCTGATTCTTAATTTTGTTTGCCAAGCTTGCGCAGTCCATTTCCAAGATAGCTTTCGCTATGTTCAGGGATCTCACAACCTTAGTGCTCTTTTCAAGTGCATAGAATTTAGCCTACTCAGCCTGCAACTTATCCTCTTTAAACCCGCAGCTCCTGCCAATAACAAAACCCTTTGAGTCACGTGCGATAACACCAAACCCTATTTTGTCGTTAATAATAGCTGCATAAAAGTTAATCTTCATTTTATTATTCGGCGGCTTCTCCCATTTTTTTACAGCAGTTTGAATCGGTAATATTGGCCTATTGATTACGTTGTGAATACGGAACTCCTTGCTAAGACTTTTAGCTCTCTCTCAGATTACCCAAGCAGCTTCCTCCTTTCCAGGAAAAAGCATGTTATTACGATTATTCTAGTTGTTCCATAAAATGGTACTGAAATCGGCCATGGCTTTCTTATCCAGCAACCTCATCGCCTCTTCCAGCTAGCCGGTGCAGCTAGAATAGTCGTTACTAAGAATTCTCCCATCGAGGCCCCCAATGGTGAGAATGGCTTGAGCATTTGGGCAATCCTTAAGGGCATGAAAAAGGGTTTCTCTCTTATCACCGCATCTAAAGCACTCCCTATCAGCAATCTGACAAATCGAGGCGATCTTATCTTTCATAGGGAGGAGCTCATGACCCAGCCTCTACGCAAAAACCCTGATCTTCGGGAGAGTTTTAAGTTTCCAAATCATTTTCCAGAAAACTCTGTGAGGCCCCCCATGTCCACTTGTTTAAGAATGAGCCACGAGTAAGTTATTTCAGAAGTATAAGATCCAAGAGGGTTTTGAAACCAAATCAAGCTACCCTTCGGACCATTGGGAAAGAAAGGTAGGTTGCATATACACTCCCCCATGTAGTTATCGTATATCTCATGCACTTTATTATGATTCCAGTACATCCTCTAATTATCCCACATCTCGTGCACTTTTCTTTCATGGACAATATGACTGATGTCGCAAATCAATTCGCCGTTGAGCCCTTCGAAAGCCCAGTTGTCCTTGTGGATATCAATCTTTCCACCATTCCCTATTTGCCACCCAAAGCCATCTTTAAGATCCCTCGCAGCAATAGCAATGCTATTCCAAGTAAACGACGGTTTTTCCACCTTTTTGGAGTGAAATAGGTCACCATCGGGAAAGTATTTGGAGCTGAGAACATTATAGCATAATGTGTCTTTGACCGTGAGTAGCTTCCACACCTGTCTGCCAAGGAGAGCTATGTTAAACAATCGAATGTCTCTAAAACCAAGCCCTCCCATTCCTTTCGAGAGGCAAACTTTGTCCCAAGTTAACATAGCCCACCCACGTCGTTTATCTTTACAGGCCCACCACATCCTTCGCATCTTTGCTTGCAACTCTTGCACATATCCCCTAAGTGCAAGGAAAATAAACAAAGTATAAGTCCGCAAAGATTGTAAAATTGATTTAATAAAGATTTCTCTACCCTCGTAGGCTAGGAGTCCCTTTGACCAATAATTAATCTTGTATGAGAACTGTAACACCGCTAACCCATATCTAAACTTATGCCAATAAGGCACCTCAATCACAAACCATTAAGCACATCTAAACTTATGCATATTTGGCCATACATCAACCATACACAACTAACTTATTTCCATCTCAAAACATGTCATTCTTGACCTATACTATGTCAATATAAATTTACCATTTGGACCATTACTCAAATGCATCAAAATCATATGAGTGACACAAATCAACAATTTCCAAATGGTACCAATCAACCAACATATATATACATACCAGAATCAACACTTAGCATTCAACCCAAACTTTCAACATAAGTCCACCTATACATGCCATTATAACCTTGACCAAAACATCAAAATCTACCAGTATAATCGTTGGATAGTGTGATAGGTCTCCGATGAGCTTCCAAACCGATCGAACTTCTAATAATCTACAAAACATAGGAAATAAAACTACGTAAGCATATAATACTTACTAAGTTCGTAAAACATGAACATAATTTACTATTTCATGTATAACATTAAAATTAAGCAAGATATAATCCAACAATAAGATTGGCACAAGCTTAAGTATCAACAACAATATATGTTAGTGCTTTAACACATAACTTAATTAAACTATCACATGGTAAGATAGATTTACATGAACATAGTACCATTGAATTCATACTTTCCATAAGCATAAATATACATTCCTTGAACATTACCATTTCATACCTTTCCATATGTTCATATCATAGTCGATTGGAACACTTACCGTTCCTTTCCTTTACATGCCCTTTGAACCACTTAGAATAATATCAGATATGCGGGAAAGCTCACACAAAGTGTGCTAAACATATGGTCGAAACAATTCCTTTTCCTTTTCCTTTACATCATTGCTCACTTGAGCCATAAAATGGGACTACTCACACAAGTTGACGGTCATAATATAAGCTACACGATGCCGCTCACACAAGTTGATGAGTATCCACAAAAAATGTCAGAACTTCGCCATTGGTAGGACATTCAGGACCAGCACCTGAAACATGGTAACCCTAATGATATGTCATTTGTATCCTATATATTCCTAAGGTTCAGACGGGGCTCAATAATCGTCGAAAGTTCGTTGGATTTCCATCGTTCATTACATGATAAGTAGCCCAATAACATATATATCAAAATAACATTAAAACATTATTTAAACATACGAACTTACCTCGATTACAAAGACGTCGAAACAAGATCAACTAATCTGAGGTTTTAGCTTTTCCTCAATCTAGATCTTTACGAGGTTTATCTTGATCAAAATAATCAAATTTAGTCCATTTAATACTCATACTATTCAATTTAGTCCAAAATTCAAACTTTTGCAAAAGTACCTTTTTTCCCCTAATATTTTAACTTTTTTCCAATTTAGTCCTAAGCTCGTAAATTGAAATTTATGCAATTTCATCTACATTTCATGCTAGTCGAACTACCTAGGAATTTATATCAACCCCATACAAACCATCATTTCATGATTTTATCATGATATTTTACTACTTTTACAAATAAGTCCCTAAATGACATTTTCAACAAAAATCACTTTACGAAACTTGTTTATTTATCAACAAGGACTCATAATCTTTCATTAAATTTTAACAATCATGCAAACATGCTCATGGAAAAACCCTAAACCTTTCATAGTTTTTCAAATTAGTCCTTAGACTAGATAGATTAAGCAACAACGATCCTGAAAACATAAAAATTATTAAAAACGGAACAAAATATTACTTCCAAGCAAGAGAGAAGTTAGTCGAATGCTTAAGCTCCTTCAATGGAGTTTTCTTAACCTAATTTTCAGTGGGGATGGTGAACTAAAAGATGATACTTTAGTTTTCTTTAATTTACTTTAACATATTTATTAAATTACATAACTAATCTTGTTAATTAACCTTAAACTCACTTAATTTTATGTCCATGAATGTCCACTAATAATAATGGTCTATTTACCATCTAAGTCCTTTCACTTTAAAGTTTTATAGCTATTTGATACTTTTAGCTACTAGAACTCTACTTTTGTAACTTTTACGATTTAGTCTGTTTTACTTAATTAAGCATCCAAACGTTAAAATTTCTTAATGAAATTTTTATACAACCTTACTAACATACTATAGACATTAAAATAATAATAAATTAAATATTTACTCATCAAATTTATGCTCCTGAAACCAGTGTTTCGGTTTCATTAATAACGGTCTGTTACAAGAACTGGATAATAATGCTAACGAATGCCTTAAAGTTTTTCTTTCCAACATGGAGGGGTAGACCGAGATAGTTATCTAAACTTTCAACAACTTTCATTCAGAGCATATTGCCTAGTACCCGTCTTTGGTCCATGGGAGTCTTCGGACTAAAGAGAACCATAGAATTTTCCACGTTAACTTGTTGACCCGAAGCAAGCATAAAATTTCTAATGATTTTTATGAAAGCCTCAACCTTCTTTTTATTGTTCCTGATAAAAAGAAAGCTTCGTCAGTGAAAAATAAAAAATTCACCCGAGGGCCATTTAGGCTAGCCCTTATGCCTCTAATGAGGTTCGCTTCTTGTGCTTTTAAAAGCATACTCGAAAAAGCCTCTATACAAAAAAGGAACAGGTAAGAGAGAGGGGGTCCCCTCGTCAAAAACCCCGCTCGAGTACAATAATCTTCTAAAGAGTCAAATTGCATTTCACCACATATTTCACCGTTCTAACACATCGCATGATTTTATCGATCCAAGCATCTTAGAACCCCAACTTCTTTATAACTTTTTCAAGGAAGTTCCACTCCACCTGGTCATACGCCTTGCTCATGTCGAGCTTTTGGACGAGACCTTTATTTGGGCCATTCTTTGAGCTTTGGAGATAGTGCATCATCTCATGGCCAATAAGGATGTTATCATGGATCATTCTCCCCGAAACAAAGGTGCTTTGGTTTTGACTGATACATAGAGAGAGGGCGATCTTCAAACGGTTCGCTAATACTTCTGTAATAATCTTGTAAATCACCCTATACAAACTTATAGGCCTAAAATTAGTCATGTCCACCAGATCTTTAATTTTCGGTATAAGGACAACAATTGTTTCATTTATATAAGAGATATCCTTGTTGCCATCCAAGACTTCATGAAAAAGTTTAAGAACATCTTTACCCACCACCTCTCAATTCTCTTTAAAAAAATACCTGAAAAGCCATCAATCCTTGGGGCTTTGTGTAGATCCATATGGTTGAAGGCATCAAGGATTTCATCATCCGTGAAATGCTTAGCTAGCTTATTATTAATCTCCAGAGTAACCTTTTCATGAATGTCGTTGATATAAGTCTCAACATTTGGAGAAGCAGTAGACTTAAACAACTTACTAAAATAGTCCGCAACCACTTTGCTAACATCATTAATGTCCATCAAACAATTACCATAACCGTCATTGATTCTATCAATTCTATTATTTTTTATCTTTGGGTAGCTCTAACATGAAAGAATCGAGTATTTCTATCGCCTTCTTTAAGCCATCTAATCCGATATCTCTGTGCCCAATAGCTTTCTTCCTTGTCATAAAGGTACCCCAACTTGAGGCGAACAACTTTCAAACTATCAGCATTTGACTCAGCATATGGGCCATCGATGAGCTTTTCCATTCTCATCGTCGGTATTTTAATTTTGTTAACCATTTTCCTGTACCTTTCATGTTGCCAAGGACCTAACTCCTCCCAAACTTTCTCCATTTTATCAATGATATTAATATCCTCATTGCACCAGGCTTTTTTTATGATGTCCTTCGCCTCCATTTCTCTAGCCTAACAAATATAACACTTGAATGAGAGTCTTAGATCATTGATGTCCACTTTAGGCTTCCAACCCATGGTATCCAATACCACCACATCATGGTCCGAGTTAGCTTGTCTAATAACATTAGTCAAAAGGAAAGGAAACTTATTATTTCCATTAGCAGACATAAGAACTCTATCAAGCCTTTCGTTGACCAACTTATTACCTTGACAATTATTAACCCAAGTGAACCACCCTCTATCTATTTTTAAAACCACAAGAGCCAACTCTTCTAAGACATCTCTAACATCTTTTATGGTTGCCCTAGACTTCCTACGACCACCTTTTTCGGTATCATTAATAATAGCATTAAATTCACCCCCAACAATCCAGTCTTCCTTCACCGATCTCATCACCCTTCTAAGAATATCTCAAGACCTGTTTCTAATATTTGGATCAGCATTGCCATAGAAGCCAGTAAATCTATTTTTTTATCTATTTGCTCACTATCGAGTCAATATGGTGGCTTGAGTAGTTTTCGATCAACACGTCAATATCATTTTTCCACAGCATCGCCAGGCCTCCACTTTGACTCTCCAAGCTAATTGCTAGTTATCCCTCCATCCTGTAAATATTTCTAATACAAGTAAAATTGTTAGAAAGCATTTTTGTTTCACAAAAAAGGACAATATCGAGGTTGTTAGCAACGATAAGTTGCTTAAATTCTCGAACTATCACAGGGTTCCCCAACCCACGACAATTCCAACACAACAATTTCATGGCTCTTGGTGGGGATAGTCACCAGCCACCGCCTTGTAAGGTGAAAGGCTTTCTATAAGCCTCCTACGAACCATTCTTGATGGGCTATCTTCATGGTACTCCCCATTACTTCATTTTATTCTTTTTCTTTTACATTTTGTTCTGTCCCCTCTTTCGCGTGCTAGTTTAGTTGATCATTTCTCCAGGGGTGAACACGATGCTGATTCCTCTTCTCCCTCTCTAACTTTTTCTTTTCCTTTTTGTGTCATGATCTCGTTATCATCCATTGTTCCCTCCTTGTTTCCCTTATTAACATCATTTGATATTTTTTGATTATCCAATAGTTCAATCCCGTTTCTCCAGTTTCCTTTGTTTTGATTAGAACCTTCTATCTAGACTCTAAGCTAGTTTCTATACTGAAAGCTAAAGTTACTCGTATTGAGATGTTCATCTTTCTTGTTTCATTTCTGAGTAGAATGTCCAATAAATCCACATATGTAGAAAAAATCTGGTAATCTTTCATACTTGAAGGTGCAAATAATTTCGCTTTCATCCCTACCAATCAAGTGAACAATCCTGCGAAGGGGTCGTGACACATCAATTTTAACTTTGAATCTTATAAAGTTCGTCTAGCCTCCATCTCTATCTCTCCAGTCTATAGCCACCACATCCCTAATTGCCTTCCCCACGTTGATGGCCATATGTCTGTCCATTTGCTCTAGGGGATATTAAAAATCCTTATCCAGAAATGAGTAATATTAAAATCGTACCTATCAAGTTCTTGACCCTTAATGAAAGGTAGCATCGAAAATAAACATTGGTTGAAAAACCAAGGCATCAAGTTTAAGATTCTCGATCTAACTTCAACGTTTTCTATTTTTTTCCAATATCACATCTTCATTAAGAGCTACAAAGCTGACTTCATCCTTTGTGAACCATAGGGATTTTAGGACTCGGTACATAGCCTCTTGGTTTAATTTCTCCTTAGCCATGATCTTCCCCACGACCCATGCTTCATAACCTTGTAGGTTTTCATTATTTTGTTTTGTACTTATCAACCTTTTCGACTCCTCTTTAGAGAATTTTAGTCGTTCCAACATGTCGTTAATATCCTCATCCATTCTTGAGGGACATGAACCTGGAGAACACGTTTGCCAAAGGATATAACAGACCAATGGCCTCCCTTATGATTAACCAAGAACCTACTACATAACTGTAGAGGGAGAGATGGAAACAAACCAAGCAAAAGAAGAAAGAAAAACACAAAAAATAAGAAAAATCTGAAAAAAAAAAGAAGAAAATTAACTGAAAACAAGACTGTTATCCAATCCAAAGAGTCTAAATGACAGAAATAAAAAAAAAACCTAAACAACAAGAGATCAAACAGAGAAAACTTGCGGAGTTGAACTAAAAAACGATCATGACCACAGCAAGGTAACCCAGGAAACACAAAAAAATAAGATAAAAATGAGCAGAGCTATAAGAAGACTTCTAACAATATAAAAGAGAAAAACTAAAATGATAAAGACGAAAAGAAATAGCTAAAACCCTAAATATAGAAAAAAATACGTATTCAATTATAGCAAATAAAGCATAAAACAAATAATAGTATCGTAATAAATGTAGATTTTTAAAACTCTAAGAAAATCTTCTTTCATGCAAAATGCTTAGAAAAGTCAAACTTTATGGCTATGAATGCATATGAAAGGAACGAATTCCATGCAAGAAAAGAGAGTTCATGCAAGAAAACACATAAAATAAAGAAAAATAAAACAAAGGAAAAAAATGACAAGATTCATCGATTTACGAAAAACACCATTCCTCAAGCCGCTCTTAACGCAGGTTAGACGCAACTTTTGCTTCCACATTAAGAACAACCGTACAAACCCTCGAGAATAACACCAATACCTGTCTTGGAAACACCACTAAACAGTGACACACAAAAACACACCTCCACTACCCAATTATTCTAATCAAAGAAAAAAGGCAGACACCTAAAAAACTAAAAAAAAACAAGAAGAGCAATCGCACCAATCTTGGAGCAAATTTTCACTTGCGTGCTTTTCTTCTAGAAGACCTATCGCTACCAGGAAACATTCATACCTCTAAAACGGGGACACCTTTTTTTAGCCCGACGCTTTCGCAACAACAACGACTCAAGTTGTCGATGGTGCTCGATGCTTACGCACATCTAACGCACCAAGGTACCGGTGGTACTCGAGGCCCAACTTGCCTATAGAGCTCCACACTCCAGCACCATCAGGGGCCCAAGTTACTGATGCTGTCCGAACATCCGAGGTACCAAAGTGCCAATGCTACTCGATGCTCCTGCACCACCAACGTCCTAAGTTGCCGATGGTGTCTGAGGCTCCCATACATCTAAGTACCTAGGTGTCAATGCTGTTCGATTCTCCCACACCACCAACGTCCTCGGTTTCCAATAGTGTTCAAAGCTCCTATACACTCAAGCACCAAGTTGTCGATATTGCTCGATGCTCCCACACCACCAACGTCCTAGGATGTTAATGGTGTGCAAGGCTCCCGCATATAGAAGTAACAAGGTGTCGATGCTGCCTGATGTTCCCGCACCACGGGATGACCTCAGTTGTCGATGGTTCTTGATGCTCTCACACAACTAAGGGCCTATGGTGTCGGTGGTGTACGAGACTATCGCACGACCAAGGGCTGAAGGTGCTGGAGGCTCATGTTCTAAAAAGCGAAAGGACTGGAATGATTCACTCATTGGCTACCAAACATGTAACGATATCAGGATTCTATCTTTGGGATTGGGGAGGGACTCATTGCATCATTTTTTATATTCGGGATGTCTCGCTGAATGTTCACCGAAATGGCTTGCCGGAGCACCACTCGAAACCTAACCGATGATGGGGGGCATCGACGTCAGGGCATGCGATAGGCATGGGTAGTGCCCTGGACAACCCCTGCTCACTCAATATCACTTCCCGCCTAAAGAGCTAAATTTTTTTATAGAATTTCTACTAGAAGACATTCATATGTCTAAAATAGGGACACCTTTTTTAGTCTGGCGTTTCCACACCAACAGGGGCCCAAGTGTAACTTTTGTGCTCAATGCTCCCACACATCCAATGCACCAAGGTGTCGATTCTGCCCGGTGCTCCCACACATCGAAGGTGTCGATGGTACCTGATGACCCCGCACCACGGGATGGCCTACGATATCGATGGTGTATGAGGCTACCACACAACCAAAGGCCCAAAGTACCAGAGGTTCTTGTTGCAAAAAGGGAGGGACCAGGACGATTCTTTCACTATTGGGTACCGAACATGCAACGATATCTGAATTCCAGCTTTAGAATTGGGGAGAGATCAGGACGATTCATTCATTGTTGGGTACCAAACATGTAATGATATATGAATTATAGCTTTGGGATTGGGGAGGGACTCGTTGCATCATTTTTTATGTTTTGGGATGCCTCACCGAATGACTGCTGGAATGGATCACCGGAGCACCGTCGGGAACCTAACTGATGGTAGGGGTCACCGACGTCTGGCATGCGATGGGCGTGGACAGTGCCCTGGATAACCCCTAGTCGCTCAATATCGCTTCCCCCTAAACAGCTAAAAAAACTTTATAGAATTCCTACCAGTAGACATTCTTTTCTTTTTTGACAATTGACCGTAAAAGGTCAAAAAATCAATTAATAGCATCAGTCATTACAATCTCATGGATTTCCTTGGGATAATCCATGCTAAAATTCCAAATACAATTATTTTTAATAGCAAAATTACAAATAAAGTCAGCCACTATGTTGCAGTTTCAGTTGGACCACTTCACATTAACCGAAATAAAATTGTTCATATTCTTACATGCTTTATCAACACATTGACCCAAAATAGTAATGTCATGCCCCGCTTCTTCATCCTATATACCAAATTGGCGCAGTCATATTCATATACAGCTTTTGAAATAGTTAAGCCACCCGCCACTTTCATGCTTTCTTTAAAGGCAGTCAACTCAACCCAGTCAACATCCATAACAGTACCTTTAAAACCCCCACACCCCCAAGCACAAAACCATTTGAATCCCTTACGATCACACCATAGCCAGTTTTTTCATTTAAAATAGTAGCAGAAAAATTGATTTTAGCAAAGCTGCAATGGGGCTTCTCCCATTTCTTACAAGTAGGGGTAATAGGAAGCATCAGGGTGTTGACGAGGATGTGGATCTTAAATTCATGACAAAGGGTCTTTACTCTCTCCCATATAGTTCTCACATCCTCTTTCTTACCCCAAAAGATAAAGTTATTCCGATTATTCCAGCTATTCCAAAGAGTTGTGAAAAAATCAGTAACAGCTTTCATATCCAAGACCCTCACAACATCCTTAATCCAATAGATGCAACATGAATAGTCACCAACAAGCAACTTATTATCAAGACCACCTATCGTCAAAATGGCTCAAGCCGTAAGGCAATCCTTGAGAGCATGGATGAGGTTTCTTCCTTCTTACCACATAGAGGGCAGTCCTTTTTAAATTTTTGACGGATGGAAGAAATATTAGCATATGTGGGGAGAATATCATGACCCACCCTCCAGCAAAAAACTCAAATTTTTAGCAAAGTATTCAACTTCAAAATTGTTTTCCTATGGAATCTATGAGGGACAAAACCTAATTGTTTGAAAATAAGCCAAGAGTAAGCTGATTTCAAAGTATAGAAACCATGCGGGTTATGAAACCAAACCGTATTGTTGTTGAGGCCATTAGCAACAATTGGCAAATTACAAATCTAATCCCCCATAGTGCAACCATAAATCTCATTCACCTTCTCCTTAGTCCAACCCATATGATTATGATTCAATAAGTCTCTCACTACTCTTTCGTTGTCGATTAACAAGTAGGGCACAGAGAGTCTTCATTCAAACCCTCGAAACCCCAATAATCATTGTGGATCTCAATGCTAGTAGCACTACCCACCAACCATCCAAAACCATTCGCAAGAGTTTTAGCTGCAGTAACAATGCTAGTCCACGTATAAGACAGCTAATCAACATTCTTAGGATGAAAAATATCGTCACTAAGGAAGTACTTCGAGCTTAACACCTGGTAGCATAATGTATTTTTGAAATGAGTGAGCCTCCAAAATTGTTTGCCAAGGAGAGCCACGTTGAAGAGGTGAAGATTACGGAAGCCAAGTCCCTCATGCCTTTTGGGTAACAAAATCTATCCCAATCCAACATTGACCAATCTCTACTTCTCTCGTTACTAGCCCACCACGTTCGACTAATCTTGGATTGCATGTCATCAATGATACCCCCTAAGCGCAAGGAAAACATAAAATGCGTAAGTAGAGAGCGATTAGAGAATAGACTTAATGAAGAACTCTTTACCGCCATAGGAGAGAAGTTTCTTTGACCAACTGTTTATCTTGCATAAAAATGATTAGTAATACTCTGAAAAGCCACAGTTTTCTTTTTTCCAACGGGATGGGGTAAGCTAAGGTAATTGTCTAACTTGTTGACCACTTTCATCCCAAATAGATCACTATAATGTTGTCGTTCATCAAAAGAAGGCTTAACAGGATCATAGATTTGCCAAATTTAATATCTTGTCCCGAAGATTTAATGAAAGCCTTCAAGACAGTCTCGACCTCACTCTTTTTATTTCTGACAAAAAGAAGGGCATCATCAGTGAAAAATAAATGGTTAATACAATGGCCGTTTATGCTAGCCCTAATTCCCCTAATAGTGTTAATACTCTAAGCATGCAACAATGTTTTAGAAAAAGCCTCCATGCAAAACAAAAAAGAGGAGAGGAGAGGGGACCCCATTGTCGAAGACCTCGCACCAGCATAATAGTTTTAGAGATAATCATGTTGCACTTAATGACTTCTCTAATCGGCCAAAAGCTACTCATGATCTTTGCAACCCAAGCATCCGCGAAACCCAACCTTATCATGACATCTTCAAGAAAATTCTACACAACGTGATCATAAGCATTGCTCATATCGAGCTTAATGACAAAACCTTTGTTCGAACCATTCTTCAAGCTCTGAAGATAATGCATCAGCTCATGTACGATAAGGATGTTGTCATGGATCATACGGTTCAAAACAAAAGCACTTTGGTTCTGACTAATGCAAAGCAGAAGAGTAGTCTTAAGTTGGTTTGCAAGAGCTTTGGAAATAATTTTATAAACCACCTTGCACAAGCTAATAGGACGAAAGTTATTCATATCATGAGGATCCTTAGACTTAAGGATAAGAATAATCATAGTATCATTAAGGCAAGTTATATCTTTGTTTCCATTTAACACATCATGACAAAGCTGAATAACCTCTTTACCCACCACCTCCTAATTTTCTTCGAAAAAACAACTCGAAAGACCAATCCCTGGAGCTTTGCGAGGGTCCATTTGGTTGAAGGCGTCAAGAATCTCAGTATTTGTGAAGTCCCTAATCAGCATAGTGTAAATATCCTCGGTGATACATTTATTCATGAAGCTCAAGTTTTGCACACCATAAGAGGGCCCATTTGATTTAAAAATACTTTTGAAATACTCCCAAACAACTTTGCAAATCTTATCTTTATCATACTTCCAGTTCCCACAAGGGTCCTTTAATTTCTCAATACTATTTTTCTTTATCCTCCCAGTAGCACGGACATGAAAAAAATGCATGTTCTTGTCACCCTCTTTAAGCCATCTTATGCGAGACCTTTGAGCCCACTAATACTCTTCTTTAGAATAAAGGTGACCAAGCTTAATGCGAGTTGTTTTCAACATATTTGCATTACTCTCTCAATTCGACCCATCAATGAGATTATCAATCTACACAACCAACTTCCTGATTTTGTTTTTCATCTTATTATAACTACTATACTGCCACTGACCAAGCTCCATCCCTACTTTCTCATGCTTCTCAAGAGTGTTCATATTATTCTTATTCCAAGCCATCTTGATAACATTTTTAGCATCCTTCTCCTTCGCCCAGGAACATCGTATTTAAAGAGGAGTCTAAGGTCTCTGAAGTTTTCACGAGGCTTACGACCCAATGTATCTAACATAATGACATCATGGTCCGACTTAGATTGTCTCACCTCGTTAGTTTCAAGAAACGAAAAATTGTCAACAGCATTTGCAGAGATAAGGTACCTATCCAATCTCTCTTTGACCATATTATTATCTTCCCGATTGTTAACCCACGTGAACCACCCCTTAGTGGTTTTGACATTTACCAAAAAGAGCTCCTCCATCACGTCACAAAACTCCTCCATAGAAACCCTAGATTTTTTACAGCCCCTTTCCTTCTCAGCATCATTAGTAATATCATTAAAATCCCCACCCACGATCTAGTCCTCACCAACCAATCTCCCAACCTTTCTAAGGATGTCCCATGATCGATTTCTTAGGTTAGGGTCAGCATGTCCGTAGAAGCCAGTGAACCTTATTGTGTTGTAGTTATCCGAACGAACCAATGAGTCAATATGGTGGCTAGAGTAGTTTTGTATAGCCCCATCAACTCCATCTTTCCAAAGCATTGCTAAACCCCTACTTCTCCCATCTGAGTTTACTGCCAAGCACCCATCCATCCTGCACAAGTTACAAACACGAGAAAACTTATTAGATTGCATCTTTGTTTAGCATAAGAAGATAACATCGGGGTCAGTAACAACAAGGAGTTGCTTAAGTTCTTGAATGTCGCAGGGTTCTCAAGCCCACGACAGTTCCAACAAAGGAGTTTCATTGCTCTTAATAGGGCTAGTCACCAGCCACCGCCTTACAAGGTGAAAGACTGTCTGCAAGTCTTCTTCAAACTAATCTAGTAGAACTCTCGTCATTGTTCTCTCCATTTCCTCTTTTAATTATTTTCTATTTGTATTTCAATTTGTCGCCTCCATCACGAGCTACTTTTATCGATCAGTTTTCCATAGGGGAGCAAGACTCAAATTCCTCTTCCCTTTCTCTAGTTTTTTCTTCTTTTTCATTAAGCCTCGTAAGATCATTATCTTCTCCACTCATTTCCTTAGTGTCATTCATCTCTATACTATAATTTGTTTTCATTTCCAATATTTCAATGCCATTCCTCTAGTTTCCTCTAACTTGGGTTGTTCCCCCTAGCTGAACTCTAAGCCAACTCTTGTATTTAAAACTAAAGTTGCCCATTTCAAGGTGTTCTTCTTTTTTAGAACATTTTTGTGTCATATGTCCAATAAGCCTAAAAATATAGTCGTAAGCAAGCAACCTTTCATACTTAATTATGCACATAGCTCTGGCTCTATCGCTTTCTACAAGATGAACCACCCTTTAAAAAGGTTTGAACATATCAATTTTGATCGTAATTCTAATATATTCTGTCCACACCCATTTCTATCACGCTAGTCGATAGCCGTCACCTCCCCTATCACCTCACCCATGTTAACGGCCACCTACCTATCCATTTCCTCAAGGGGTATGTTGTAGAACCCACATTTATGTTGTTACGAATATTTTCACGGAAACTTGGTAATTTGTTAACTACTACACATACATACTTACTAAATTAACAAATATCTTGAACATTTCTCAATGCAAATTCAAACAATTAATCAATCTTCATAAGCACATATAAGATTAAGTGAGGTAACAATATATTTCTATATTGTAACAGTTTAATCACAATAATCTTGCAAGTTATGCAAGGCTAATGTATTGTTTAATATTGTCACTAATTTAACCTTTAACTACCTCAAAAGATTAAACATGCACCAATTAAATACTGTGTCAATTAATTACAATTTCAATACGTTTAATAATTAATTCATTCATTACCTTACATTTTATAATGTGAGTATAACATAAGCATGATTTTATTTAATTGAACACCTTATCAAGACCTATAACAACACAAACATGATTTTAATAATTTAAGTAGATAGAATGCAATCAATCTAACACGGATCAAATTTAAGTCATTTTAATTAGAACAAGAACAAGAACACATCAATTATTCATATTCATAATCACAACATAAACAAGAAAAGTAAAGAGAAGGGAACTAGGAAGCAAAACCAATGTTTCTCTAAAGCTAGACTAGTTCTCTCCTCTTATTCTCTGCTCGTTCTATTGAATTGAGGCCTCTACAAACAATTGAATGCTTCTATTCCAAGGTGGAAGAAAACTATTTTTCAAAAGGGAAATCGGCAAGGGAATGAACAAGAACAGGGGAAAAAATGAGAGAAAGTGAGTGAAAGAGAGAGAGATGTGTGGGAATGAATGGTGAGTTGAATGGAGTAGTAAAGTGGGGTATCTATAGGTGGGAGTGGTTTCTAAAAATAGCAAATAATTAGCATCCATGTAGTCTCCCTTGGCTGGCCACAAAAGGAGCAAGTTTGAATAATTCAAACTTTGCTAAATTTAGCTTAAGGCAAATATTCAAAGGCACATAAAGTGGAGGGGTTTAAATAGAGTTTAAGGAAACTTTGAGGGCTATTTTGCAAGTATTTAAATCAGCTAAATAAGCTGATTGGGTCAGCTTATTGGGATGGTTTTGGGCTGCCAATTTGCTTGTTGGACCATTCTTCAATGCTTAGCACACTGGGCCACTTTCTCCTTCAGGCTTTATATGAAATTTTAACCCAATTTAAGTTGGATAAAAATTAAATATAAAGTATATAAAATTATCATCATTTGGATCATCCTTGGCTGGAAAATAATTAGCCTTGCTCTTGGTTCAGTTGATGCAAAAATTTCTCTCACGATTTAAGCCTTTCGAGGTGTTTGCCAAGTCAATTTTCACCTTTTGTGCAAAACTGTCGAAAGTAAACTAAATTTGTGAAAATTTATTATAAAAATAATGAAAATTCAATCTGTTAATAATTTAAGTGCAAATTAATTATTTTATAATTAAAGTATGAATTTTGACAAAATTTACTACGAAATTGCATGAACTGGAGCTCAAAAGGTTCTGAAAAAGTCTATTATTTTTGTGTTTCCACCCACCACCCACAGTGGGTCTAATTTTTGTCCCCATCCCACCCCACCACTCATGAAACCTAAAACCATCCCCGCCCAATTGGGTGCAAAGTGTAACACCCCTTGCCTGAGACCATTGACGAAGTCGAGCACGAGGCGTTATCTAATTTAACTTACCAGTTCGGAGCATAAAAATTTGCTTTTAAAATTAATTCACTCACGTTCAATCAATATGTCCCTAAAAAGGATCCTCGAGACCCTAAAACATGCAATGAAAATGATTCGGGTCCAAACCGGGAATATTAAAAATTTTCCGATTTCTTAAACAAATCAAAATAATTTATTTCACTATTCACAGTAAAGCTGTCCACTCACGCGATAGTCACTAATTTAATTATAAATTGAGATATGAAACTCAAAATTTAGATCCGTAAATTTTCTCTGAAACTAGACTCATATACCTTCTTACCAAAAAATTTCTAGAATTTTTGGGTTAGCCAATTGGTACAGTTTATTAGTTAAAGTCTCCCCTATTTCTCTACTCGATAGTTCTGACTTCTTTGTACTAAAAATTAGTTATCTCATTTTACAGAATTCATATAATGTTCTCATTTGTTTTTTTTTAAATAGACTCACTAAGGATTATAGACATATAAGTTATGAATCATAATTATGTCTGTACAATTTTTAATGATTTTCTAAAATCAGAATAGGGGACTTCAAAAACAACTCTGACCCTATCTCACTAAAATTCAAATATCTCCTAATATAAAATTCATTTGCCTACACCGTTTCTTTTGTCTGAAAATAGACTCGATAAGATTTAATTCTATATCTCATTCACTCTCTAATTCCATTTCTACTATCCTTGGTGATTTTTCAAAATCACGTCACTGCTGCTATCCAAAAACTGTTTCATTGCAATTTTTTACTCTTTTATAATTTCTTTGTATTTACTATCATTTAGGCATCCATAACACCAAACATGTTCTTAATTAGCCATTTCAATAGAAAATCATTAGCCATATCATATAAACACACTCAAAATGACTAATTCTCTATACATGCCATAGCTTTACACGTTTCGAAATCACATAATACCGAGATGTTTGTAGATAGTGTGAGACGAACTCCGACCTCCTTGTGATCCTCGAACTGACTTGGTGATACTATAAAAATAAGAAAAATAAAGAAAGTAAGCATAAAGCTTAGTAATTTTACAAGTAAATAAATAACAACATTTATCATAAATAATCATACTCATAAATTTCATCAAACATTAGAATCTTTACTCGCTTCTTTACTTACTCACTTACTTGTTTACGTACTTGCTTACTTAAATAACTCATGATTATAACTTACTCCTCCCTTGCTAAAATTTCTTTGTCAACTGATAACTGAGATATTCTCAATCCTTATAACTCACCTGAATTTATTATTATTTTTTTATCTGAACTTTCATGTAACATGGTCTATTTACTAGCCCATTGAATCACTTGGAATACTAACGATACTCGAGTCTCCTATCTGATAATACATGCCAAAGTTATGTCCCAGACATAATCTTACATGGGATGTTTTCTGTACTACCAATGTCATATCCCAGATATGGTCTTACAGGGGACCTCTCATCTTGGTGCCAACGCCATGTCCCAGACATGGTCTTACATGAGACCTCTCATAATCTTAATGATGCCAATGCCATGTCTCAGACATGGTCTTACATGGGATCTCTTTAACCAAATGTCATGACATTTGTATCCGATACATTCTCAATGTTTCAACGGGGTTTTTATCACTGATTCTCTGTCATCTCATACTTAAGTCAACAATAGATATTTTCATGAAATAAATACATAATTGCTGAAAAACAACAGCATTAATAATAATTATCAAAATATTGCATTTATTTACCGTAAACTTACCTCGGTACAAAATATGATCAAATCTAGCACTTTAGTCTTCAACCTTTTTCTTTCCCGGGTCTAACTCCAGATTTCATGTCGTCAACCTTTTTCTTTCCCGGGTCTAACTCCGGATTTTGTTCTTCTTTATTATTGAGCTCGAAAGCTTGAAAACCCTAACTATGGCTTCCCCCTTGCTAAATTCGGCCAAATGAAGAAGATGAGCATATTTTTCCATCTTTTTCCCTTTTTAATTATTTTTTATTACTAAATGACTAAAATACCCTTCACTTAAAAATATCCTATTTCACTTATCTCATGTCCATTTTTGTCCAAATTTAACCAATGGTCTAATTGCCATTTAAGGACCTCCAATTTAAAATTTCATAACAATTGGACACCTCTAACATGTAGAACTCAACTTTTACACTTTTTACAATTTAGTCATTTTGACTAAATTGAGTGCCCAAATGTCGAAATTTTCGAATGAAAATTTCACAAAATCATTCTGTGAAATTGCAGACCATAAAAATATAATAAAATAATTTTTTTCGTCATCGAATTTGTGGTCCTGAAACCACTATTCCGACTAGGCTCGAAATCGGGATGTTACACAAAGTGGGGCGGGACCCCACAAAACCCGCCCTATTGACACCCCTACTAACACACATGCATTTTATTTTCATAATTAACAGATGGTTAAATTATAATTTTGGTCCTTCTAGCTTTTAGATTATATTTATAGGTCAGATTTCAATTTTAATCTATATACAATACTTAAATTTGAGATTTGATTTTTCTACTTTAATACTACTATATATAATAAGGTCTTCCTTTTGTGATACATGTGCATTGCTTTTTCCTTTATATAGTGATTAAATTTCAATTTCAATCCCTTTATTTTTTTAGATTATATAAAAAGATCATATTTTAATTTAGATCCATATTGTATGCTCAGACTTGAGATTTAATCTTTATACTTTAAATTTTACATAATATTGTTCAACATTTATAATGCCTACTAGTTAGTCTAAATATTTTATTCTAATTAGAATGCTAAAGTAAATTTTAAGAATTGTTAAATCTGTTAAAATTCCTTTTTAAATTTAGGTCCATTACATTGTCAATTTTTTGGTCACATGATTACCAAGTAAGATTTTTTTTTAATATTAGAATGTTAGGACAATGAATTTTAACAAAAAAAATTGTAATGATGTTAACAACTAGACCTAAATTTTTAAATTCGAAAAATAGATAAAATAAAGTTTTGAAAATAAAAGTATGAGAAGTAATATAAAGAGTACAAGAACTTTGAGCATATTGTATCCTTTAACTTTTAACTCTAGAATTTGGCCCCAAATATTAACCCAATGCAAAGTGTGGGTTGGAAGCCATACTAGTAACAATATACAAAAGTAAGGCTTAATCCTCCATTAACACGTTGGTTCACCAATACATTGGTGCTTTTTGTAGGCATAATAACAAATTTATCCCTCAACATTTACCTCTTTTGTCAAATTGGCTCTTATTATTTTTTAAGCTAAATTTGACTAATAACCTCACAAAAAAAGTCAAATTGTGTTTTTTTAATGAAAATACTGACTAAAACATTAATTTTTAATGATGTTTGTGTGACAATCGGCATAACAGTTCACATTACTTCATGTTGAAATGACACTATTTATATTATATGACATGTCAACAAATAATTTAAAAATCATAAAAAAATGTTCAAAAGTAAAAATTCAAAATTCAATAACAATTCATATAAAACATGAAGTACATGTGAATTTCCATGCAAGCGGCTATGTTTAAAAAAATAATATTTTAGTCAATATTTCTATTAAAAAATCAATTCAACTCTTTTTGAAAAGTTGATGGTCAAATTAACTTTTTTTAATAGGTTGAGGGTCAAATATAGCTAAAAATAATAATAAAGGTCAAATTGACAAAAGATGTCAATATTAAGGTCTAAATTTGTCATTATGCATTTTTAACATTATAAAAAATAGTTAAATTTCAATTTTGGCCTCTCTATTATGCCTAGATTTGAGATTTGATCCTTATACTTTAATTTCTAACTTAATTTGGTCCCTATATGTTTATATTGTTATTAGTTAGTCCAAATAATTAATATTGTTAACTTATCAATTACAATGTTATATGGTTGTCGATTAAGTCTTAGCTCGATTGGCATGAGCATTGTTGCCAATGCAGAAGGACATGGGTTCGAGTACGCTAAAGCGCATTATTCTCTTATTTATGGGTTGGGGAGAGGCTATAGGTAGTTCTAAACATTATGTCAAAAAAATAAATATAATTTAAATGTCCTAAGTGTTTTAGCTATTGACATGCGACTTCTCATTTCTTTTAGGTTTACCTTGCTCTTTTTTTTTCTTCTTCTTTTTTGCGCATAAGATAATGGTCAAATTTTAGCTTTGGCCCATATATTAAGCTAAAACTTTATATTTAATCTATATACTTTAATTTCCAACAAAATTTGGTCCCTTAACTCTTACAATATCATTGGTTAGTCTAAATAGTCAATATTTAAATATTTCAATCAAAATACTGACGTTAATTTTTCTTAACACTATTCGAACGAAAATTATTTTTTCATGATGGTTTTCAATGGGCATTTGTTTTCAATATTTTGTTACTTGACTATTAGGTGATTTTTTTAAAATTTCAAAATGTCATATCAGTAAATTTAATAAAATAATATTTATAATGGTAATAATTGAACTTAAATTTTTAAATTTGAAAAATAGATAAACTAAATGCCTAAAAAAAGTAGGATTGTAATTTTCTAATATACAAACTGTATAAAAACTTAAATCCTATTTTATTTTGTATTCTATAATTTAACCCAAAAAACAATAATTAATCCATCCATACTACTAGTAGTAATAATAATAAAGCTATCATTCATAAACCTTTTTCACCAAAAGGTAAGCCAAGTTACTACTCAATACAAAGGGTTATGGATTTTCCATTTCTTTCTCCGAAAAATCAATCTTTATTCTATAAAAGCATAAAACCTTCCGAATAAAAAAGACCATTACTTTCTCAAAAGAAACCCAATTTATTTTTACAGAACAATATCAATTAAGTCAAAGTTACCATTAAACTACAAGCCAAAAATAGTTAACAGTCTCGCATTAGAAAGTTGTTTGAACCAAGTATAGCTTTTTACCCAAAAAAACAAAAACAAGCATAACTTAAAACTTTTACCCCCCCCCCCAAAAAAAAGATCAGTTTGCCATTTTTATATAATTAAAGCTGAAAGTGGAACAAAAGGTTAGGTCAAGTTGGACGACAACCCAGACACATGCCAATATCTCCAAATCTTAAATTTTTAACAGTTTATAACTCAAAACTACATTAAGCTGAATTTGGTACATCTGCTCTATATGATTGGACCATCAATAACTATAAAAGACAGTTACAACCCATACGTTATGTTTTATATGTTTGCTTTCCTGTAAATGTTCATAACTTATAAAGAAGTTATATTTAATGCATTGTAAGTGAATTAGATTTTAACATATCATTCGTTGTAAACTAAATAACTTTTATTTCTTTTTAGAAAAAGTTTTAATGCTTTACAAAAAAAAAAGTTTTAATGACGCATTATTATACAGTGTAGAAAATATAAAACTCATTTATAGATAAGAATGTCATGTTTTAATATAAAAATCCCTATGTGGGTGGATGAAAATTTTTACTTGAAATTTGTCTTAAGAAAATATGAAAAGAAAGAATTAATATTCAATAAATTGATAGTGTATAACCTCTAATACATTTAGTTAACTATTATGTGACATTATATTAATGAAGTAAATAAAAATTTAATGTTAACATACATCCATCCTTCTGATAAGTTTTTATTGTACAAAAAAACTATATTGTAAATAAAAACTTTTAATGGAGTAAATAAAAATTTTAGAAGATCCTAAAAATAAATATCATAATTTTATTTAGGACTAATAAAAAAAATTTAAATTGTTAATATGAAATGCCACTTTTTATTATGATACTATATTGATTTTTCTTTTTATCAATACAATAGTTATCTAGGTATTTAGTAAAAATTCTAACTATTTCTCCACCCAATTGTTGGCATTATCTAAAGTTGGATATGTTGAAAAGATTAAAAACACTTTGAATGATTGTGAAAATTCCTCTATATTATTGAAACTGATAGTACATTCTATATTTATAAAGTCTTGACTAACTAACTAACGTTACATATAACTGACTCTAACCACCTTAGTAACCTTTTTGCTTCTTAATATCTCAACACTCCCCCTCAAGTTGAGGGTTGGAATAAATCTTTAACCCCCAACTTGGACACCAAATACTCATGTTGTTTAACACCTAGGGCCTTTGTCATCAAATCAGCAAGTTGTTCAGTTGTTCCCACATACTGCATTTGAAACAATCCATCTTTGATTTTATCTCGTACAAAATGACAATCGATTTCTATATGCTTGTTCGTTCATGAAACACCGGATTGGCTGCAATCTGTAAAGTTGCCTTGCTGTCTGAAAATACCACAGACTTAGTTGGTTGATTAAGACTTATTTCTTCTAACAATCCATTCAACCAAATAACTTCTGCAACTACTGCCGCCATACTTCTGTATTCAGCTTCTGCTGATGATCGAGAGACTATGGTTTGTTTTTTTGACTTCCACGATATAAGAGACTCTCCAAGTTTAACGCAGAAACCTATTACTGATCGCCTAGACATAGGGCATGAAGCCCAATCGAAATCACAAAAAGTAACCATCTGCAGTTTGCTAGCTGCAGACAAGAAAATGCCTTGACCAGGGCTTTTCCTTATGTATCGTACCACCCGGATAGCAGCCTCCAAATGCAAATTTTTCGGTCTGTGCATAAACTGACTTAAATGTTGAACTGCAAACATTATATCTGGTCGCGTATTGGTCAGAAACAACAGCCTTCCCAAAAGCCTTTGATATACCGAAACATTTAGAATTAAATCATCTTTTTCAGCCACTGCCGGCACAGACTCGTCATATTCGATCGATGTAAGTTTTTGATTCTGCTCAAGCGGTGTACTTACTGATTTCGCTTCTCCTAGACCCAGATCAGCTATCAACTCCAGGGCATATTTCCTTTGGTTCAATACAACTCATTCACTTGACCTCATCACTTCTATTCCCAGAAAATACTTAAGCATTCCTAAATCCTTCATCTTAAAACTCTGATGCAGAATCTGTTTTAGTTCATTGATCATGTCAATGCTGCTTCCTGTAATTAACAAATCGTCAACATAGATGAGCAAGATAACTATGTTACCCTCACTCCTTTTTGTGAACAACGAATAATCATATTTGCTTTGTGCATAGCCTCCCTGCGTTAGCGCCTCAGTGAGTTTTAAATTCCATTGTCGAGAAGCTTGCTTCAGGCCATATAGTGATTTACGCAGCCGACATACCCGAGACTCCCCCTGGCTGCGAAAACTATTTGGAAGGTCCATATAGACCTCTTCGAACAAATCCCCTTGCAGAAACGCATTGTACACATCCATCTGAAAAAGAGGCCAATCAGACGATGCTACCAGGCTAATCACAGTTCTAACAGTGACATGTTTCACCACAGGGGGAAAAGTCTCCTGAAAATCTATACCCGCTTGCTGATTATAGCCTTTCCCAACCAGTCGAGCTTTAAACCTTTCCACCGAGACATCAAACTTATACTTGAATTTATAAAATCATTTACACCCAATGGGAACAACACCAGTAGGTAAAGAGACTACCTCCCAAGTACCATTGTCCTCCAAAGCTCGAATCTCCTGTTGCATAGCATTGACCCATTGTGGATCCAAAATGGCCTCCGCATAGGTTCGAGGTTCAATCAAAGAAGAAATATGGGCTGTAAAGGACTGAGTATGACTAGGCAAATGGGAGGATGAATAAACATGGGAAATAGGAAACATACCTGTGGTATAAGATGCGGAAGACTGGTTAGAGCAGACATAATCTTTCATCCAAGTAGGTGTTTTAACAGACCGTGTAGTGCGACGTAGGGATGTATTAGTAGGTATGATAGGAATAGAAGGATGGGAAGGGGGTACTGACCTACTAGAGGGAGAAATATTAAGAGAAGGTGATGGCTCAAGGTGAAGAAAAATAGAATTATCAGTGTCAAGAAAAGGTAAAAACTGTTGGGTAGGAAAAGCAAAAGGAAATATAGTCTCATGAAAAACAACATCACGATTAACAAAAAAAAAATTCGATTCAAGACTAAACAACAAGTAACCTTTCTGTACAGGTGAATAACACATAAAAACAGATAGAATAGCCTTAGGAGAAAACTTATCATGATAGTTAGGAACTGTAGCATAGGCTAGGCAACCAAAAACTTTCAGCCGAGAAAAATCAGGGGCAATTTTATGTAAGAGTTCAAAAGGGCATTTCCAATTTAAAACAGGAGTAGGTAAACAATTAACTAAAAAACAAGCAGTAAGAATGCATTCACCCCAAAATTTGCTAGGCATGTGGGACTGGAATTTTAATGACCGGGCTACTTCCAGCAAATGTCGATGTTTTCGTTCCGCAACTCCATTCTGTTGAGGAGTATAAACACAGGAACTCTGATGAAGAATACCATTCATATGAAAAAATTCATTGCACTCATTTTTAAAAAAATTCAGTCCCATTATCACTACGAATAGTTTTAATTGTGGTGGAAAACTGATTTTTTACTAAGACAAAGAATTGTTTGAGAGAAATAAGTGCATCACTTTTATTTCGTAACAAGTAAACCCATGTCATTCGGGTATGATCGTCAACAATTGTGAGAAAAAACCGATGACCATTATGAGTAGAAACTCGATAGGGTCCCCACAAGTCAATATGAACAAGAGAAAAAGCCTTACAGACACGAGTCATATGTACAGGAAAGGGAAGCCTAGTTTGTTTAGCAAGCGGACAGACAGAGCATTTTTTTATACTATCTATATCTGAAACTGTACAAGAAAGGTTAGGAACCTTATTTAGTCTTGAAACTGAAGCATGGCCAAAACGGGTATGCCAAAGAAATGACGAGTCAACAGAAGAAACAACTGCTACACTGGGTGAATCCACACTAGCCTGTCAAGATGGGTCGAGGATGTAAAGACCACCTCGTGCCCTACCAATCCCCCTCATCTTTCCACTGAAGAGATTCTGTATAAGACAAAATTGGGGGTAAAAAGAAACAACACAATTAAGGTCATTAGTAAGTTTTGAAACAGACAGAAGATTATAGTGAAAATTAGGGACATAAAGAACTTTGGCTAACTGCAAATTAGGTAAAATATTACAAGTACCAACATGGGTAATGGAAACAGAAGAACCATTTGGAAGTCGAACACAAGATGAACCCAATGCACATTCAACAGGCGATTCTAAGAATTGAAGATCAGATAGTATATGATCAGTAGCACAAGTATCTACAATCCACTTGTGACCAATGTTAACCATACCTGCTAAACTGGCAGCAGCTTCAACAGCAGGTTCTTTACTCAGCAAATTCATTATTTGGTGATATTGTTCCTGTGTAAACATCGGCATCTGTGGACTAGAACCAAGGGAATCCACAACTTCATTGCCATGTGCAGGAACAGTAGCAGTAACGTTATTCACAACAGAATCCGAGCCAGTATTTGCCTTCCTCTTTGTGAATTTAAAGTCTGCAGGGTAACCAACTAATCTGTAGCAATTCTCCCTTTTATGTCCCTTAATTTTGCAATGATCACAAGTGCCAAAAAAGCGCTTCTTCTGTACCATTTGAACCGAAGAAAATGGAATCGAATCGACTCCAATATTACTAGAATTGTGTTTTCTCTGCGACTCTTCTTGCATAAGCATCGAGTAGGCATTATTAACAGTAGGTAAAGGATCCATTAACAAAATTTGACTCCGCACAGCATTATAAGTCTCATTCAAGCCCATAAGAAACTGAAACAAATTCTGTTGTGATACAAGAGTAACATTCTGTTGAGACTGAATACACCACAAGAAGATGTCGGCACCAGTGCATTGTACTCATCCCAAAGTAACCTAAGCTTTGTAAAATATGTCGAGATGGAGGCCGTACCTTGAAGATGAGAAGCAATCTCACGGTGCAAGAAATAAATTCTTGAGCCATCAACTTTGTGGAATCGCTCACTAAGACCAGTCCAAACGGCTGCTGCACTTGACGCAAACACAATTCCGGCCAAAAGTTCTTTACTGACAGTATTGAGTATCTAAGAGAGCACAATCGCGTTACACCTCTCCCACTGGTAACCCATTTTTTCTGGCAATGAATCTTTAGAACAAGTGTCATCCACCAGCCCCAATTTGTTTTTTGCTAACAGTGTAATCTTCATCGTTCGACTCCAAACATTATAATTTTCAACACCGAGTAACTGATGCGAAACTAACAAAGTTCCTAGGGTGTCAGATGGATGCAAATGTAGTCGGTGATTGAAGTCAATGGTTGATTCAGAGGGATTCATGATAATTCATCATCTCTGCTATTCAAAAAAAAAAACACACCAAGAAGCAACGAACAAGGAGAAGGAACAGATTGATCAATTTGGGAAAGAAAACCCTAGACTACTACGCCAATTGGGGATAAATAACCAAATTTGGGCTTCCGACTTACTCCACAAGCCCAATGAACATTTGGCATAGGCACACAACAGCAATCAACTAGTTAACTAAGACTGTTCGTCAAACCTTGGCTAACAACGACAGAAAAAACCACCAGAATGACCGCAACTATTGACCAGCAAGCAGCAACGGAACTATTACCGGAAAGATAAAGATCGTCGGAGCTCTGATACCATGTTGAAAAGATTAAAAACACTTTGAATGATTGTGAAAATTCCTCTATATTATTGAAACTGATAGTACATTCTATATTTATAAAGTCTTGACTAACTAACTAACTTTACATATAACTGACTCTAACCACCTTACTAACCTCTTTGCTTCTTAATATCTCAACAGGATATTGTGATCGAGAAAAGTAGATAATAAAAGAATTTTTTACCTTGTGTTGATTGCACCTAGTTGTCTTTTTTCTTTTATTGTGAAATTTTGTTCGGTTTTCTATACGTGTTTTATGGGGACATTGACGTCCTTCAGTTTTGTAACCTTATTTT
Source organism: Gossypium hirsutum (assembly GCF_007990345.1). Classification (NCBI taxonomy): domain Eukaryota; kingdom Viridiplantae; phylum Streptophyta; class Magnoliopsida; order Malvales; family Malvaceae; genus Gossypium; species Gossypium hirsutum. The sequence goes on along the minus strand of NC_053448.1, from coordinate 36,990,542 downwards.
GATTTTTTTCTTTTATTAGTAAGATTTATCCGCTTAGAAAAAGTGACGGCAAATACTGGAGGGTATTAGGAAAGAAAAAAAAAAACCCAAATTGTTTGTAAGCCTTTTCTGTTTGAGATTAATAAATTGAATATGCTTTTAGTTTGAGTTCATTATTGTATTAAAATATTATGAAGTGAGAAAGTAAAACATCAAAGGGAAAGGAATATCCACATCAATCGGAGGGTCGAGATCAAAAAATAAAGCGACAGTAATGCATCCTTATGTGAGCCACAGGTTGATTGAAAACGATGCCAAGTCCAATCAATCCACTGCGCACCAATGGCCCTTACTTGGGTTAGAGACCGCCCATACGCTCACCCAAGTTTATTATTATTATTATCATTATTATTATATACAAAACAAACAAATGGGTAATTTTATAGGCTCAAGCAACTTAAATCAGACATAATAATTAGGCAACTGATTTTGAGAGCCTTCAATGCCCTCTCTTTATCTATTTCATCCTTTGTCATTAAGTTACATTCTAATTAATGATATTTTCTATTAGACACGAGGTTAAAAAATAAGGGGGAAAAAACATAGCTCTACAGAGCAAGTACATGACGTGCAAACATGGAATACGTGAGGATTCGGATTTTTAGGGTTAGGGTTTGGTTTTGTAGGGTCAAATACAGACCATACATGTATGGACAAAAGACTCTTTAATTTTACATTCAACTTTATATTATAAAATTAATTTGTTTTTTAAATTTATATAAAAATATTTTTTATAATATTGGTTAAAAGTTTAATAATATTGTTTAGCTACTTCAATAACTATAGCTATCTTTTTTTTTTTTGATGGTTGCAGAGCGTAGTTAAGGTGTTGTTCAACTGATCTTTCTCCTCTTTGTTTCTGCTTTTCTTTTCTTTTCTTTTACGATATTATTTGAAATAATTAAAGTCTGAGAAGATAACGATGCTAGAAAAGCTGCGAATATATATATATATCTCGTTATCAGATAAAGTAGAAGATAACAGGAAAATATCATTATTTTCCACATACATTTCAACAAGAGGAAGACTGTAAGATTCTCTGAAGTTCCTCTGAATCAATTACATAATATTAAACCCAGATTATGAATTGTTTTTTATTTCTTTTTTGGTATTTAATCAATGACTAGGTCAAAGGATGTGGCTAGGGAATTTTAATATATATTTTTCTAATGTTCATTTATTGTTTTTCTTATACCAAATAATCTGTGAAGAAATGGATATAAACAGCGCACTTGCACCTTCTTTTCTTTCTCATCATTAAACCTAAGTTACCTAACCAATTTAAACATAAGAAAATACAGGCAGGGGGTTTTTCTTATGGGCTTTGAAAAGCAATGGTAGTGATGGTTGATATCTTATATATACCATTCAACAACCATCTTCTCAAATTTGTTTGCTTGCCCACCTCATTACTCCCCAACACCAAAGACTAAAAAGAAAATCTTATAAAAGAAAATGAATAGTATATAATATGTATTGCTTTAAAAAAGATTTCCTCCCTACAGTACATCTTTTTTCTTCCTTTCACACTATGAGGACCGAAACCATAACTTTCTTTTACTTTGACCGGTTGCTTATCATCAAAGCCGTTGGTTTTTCTTTTATATATGAAAAAGAATTTGATTAACGGGGGATGGTGCGTGGTTGTAGAGTATAATTAAAATAATTATATATATATATATAAAGATACATGATAATTTTAACTTGTAAAGTTAAAAATAAAAAAGACACCAAGTAGCAAATAAATAAAAAGGGTAGCGAACCAACTTCTTTTTCTGTCCCTTAATTTCTCTTAAACAGACAATACATTTTAGTATCTTACCCACCCTCAAAAAATTGAAAGGAACCCTAGTTCTTTTCTTCTTAACCCGCAAGGCTAAAACGCAAAAGGGGCGGGGGGGGGGATATTAATAAAAAAGGGGCCTTCCCTCTTCAAAGAAAGTTTACTTCCGTTTTACCTATCTTCTGCAAACCATTTAGTTTAATTGATGATTCTCTTGAAACTTTGTCAATTCCTTTGTTTAATTTACTACATACCTTTTTGGTGGAAGAGAAAGTAAAAAAGCAAGCCAAAGTACTGTCTTGTTTTTCAGATCAGAGCTTTAAAGACAACATGGGTACTTTCTGATAACTCTTCTTCCAGAAGATCTTCCTCTTTCTTCTCTCTTTTCTTTTCTTTTCTTTTTATATTGCTTTCATGCTTTGTTTTGTAGCTTCCTTCTTAAATGAGTCTGAGTAGTGAAGTAAGCAAAAAATCTCTTCTCTGAAAGAAAAAAAGAAGAAAAAAACTCCATATCTGGTCTGTCTTTTGTCTCATGGATTCTGGTAACAGTGGTAGTGTGCAATCTCCGAGTGGTGGCAGTGAAGAGTTTGATTCAGGCGCTAACTCAAACTCAGCTTTCTTTAACAATAACCCATCGAGCCATATTGGTCATGGTCCCTTGGGTAACCAACAATCGCCGCCGCTTCTGCAACAGCAACACCAAAGTCCTTCTTCCTCATCTGTGTTGTTTGACCCTTTATCGAACTACTTCGGTCATCCCTTATCAAGTGTGACAAACCCAAATTCACAACTCAATCTTGATGTGGTTTGGTCCAGAAATCTAAGATCTGAGCCCAACTGCAATGATCTTGTTCGTGGCTTTATGGCCTCATCATCGCCACCACCAACCCAACAGTTATTCACCAACCAGCAAGCACAAAGCAGAACCACTTTTCCTTCTATGCAGATTCCTCAAGGACCTGAAAGTGGTACAAAAGGTTCAGGCACAAGTGGCCAACCCAACAACAACAATATGGTGCGTAACTCAAAGAAGAGATCCAGAGCTTCCCGGCGTGCACCAACCACTGTTTTGACCACAGACACCACCAATTTCCGAGCCATGGTTCAGGAGTTTACTGGGATCCCTGCACCACCCTTCACCTCCTCACCTTTCCCGAGAACCAGACTTGATTTATTTGGTACAACTTCATCTCCTAATTATCTTTTAAGACCATTTGCTCAGAAACTTAATTATCCTCCTCCCTTATTTACTAGCTCTTCCATGGTTGATGCTATGGCTTCTACACCTAGCACTAATTCTACTTCTAGTACAACTTCCATTAACTACCAACTGCCATCTGAGTTAGGCCTTTTAAAACAGCCTCAAAATCCACTCAACATCAACATGCCACAAAACCCAATTCTTAACTTCGTATCACTCCTTCAAGCCCCTCCCAAATACCCACTTTCCAATTCAATAGATATTCCATCAAATGTCTCTCCTCTCAAAATGGGCGCTTTTGAAGGGTTTGGTTTGAGCCAGGGGCATGTCAATCCCAACCTCAGCGGCGTTCAAAACATGGTATCATCATCAGGTGGATCATTGCCAAGAAATGAAAATAGTGCTAATCCTCCAAGCTGGGGAGAAGCAGCAGGGTCCCGTGAACATGATCAAAGTCTCCTAAGGTCCATCAATGGCAGGTACAACAACAGTAACACGCCAGGACTTACGAATGGGAAAGTAAACAATTTCTCGGTGTCTTCATCGGATTTTCATGTCGATAAAGGGCCAGAAAATGTAGCTACAAGAAGTGAAGGTATGGTGGAATCATGGATATGTTCATCTGATTAGGATTTATCTAAAATATTATCAACAAAATGATAAACTTTCCACAAAGAATATCAAGGAAATGATGGTGAATGTATCACATGATGCATGAAAAAGATGGAATCTTTCTTGTTCTCATATTAACCATGATTTTCAACATATATGTGAATCAAAACACTGTTTTTTTATCCCTTATTTAAACCCCTCCTTTTGATTTAATTATATGTAAATGATACTAGCCTCCCGATACCACATTTTATCATAGTATTATTACGTTCATCTTACATAGACGATCATGGTCTTTTTCAACGTTGTCGTATCAATAGTACAAAAACAAATGGTAGTAGTTAAAATATTCAGTATTCTTTTCTTTTATCTTTGGAGAAATTTCTATTTTGTTTCTTTTCCTTTCTTTTTTTTAAATTTCCCTCTTTTGGGTTTTGATTGTAGTGCAAGAATATAAAAGTAAAATCATCAGATAAGGGAAACCATGAAAATCTGTGTTTTACGTGTATTTTGTGAAAATTTAATGCTAACAATTTGAAAAAAATAAACCCTAATAATTTACCGTTAAAAAGCAAATGGCCTGGAGCTGTCTGGTTCTTTGTTTCATTATTTAGCTGATTTTTTATTAAAACATGTCTTTTATTTATTTATATTTAATATTGTTTAAGAATAATATATATGATGCCTAAGATATATTTCCTATGGGAAGTTGTGCTTTAATATAGTTCTATATTTTCTTTATATAATTTGATGTTTGATTATTTACTCTTTTGTAATGTAGATAGAAAGATGCCCATAATTTTATAAAACCATATAATAAAATTTCCCAGAATTAAAGAAATGATTAATTTTTCATAAAATAGTTTAGGAACTATTTGGAATTCCAATTATTTAAGTCCAAATCTTTTGGCTTTGGCTCATTTCTCACGTATAATCATATGGTTGTACATTTTGGACAAAATACCATTTTTAATGGAATTTGAGGTACAACCAGGATTTTCTTACTGCCATTTTGTCATAGGCTATTGGCATTATGGGGACAACTTACTGTTGGAATCTAAGATCTCATTTCAATAATACTCAACAATAAATTAATAATCACTATTAATTATTAAATATTTATAGTTTTCATATGAGTTCTTGATGCAATATCAATACAGTATCCGTGAATGTATTGTTTTTCTACTGATACTAGTAAATATTGATATTGATTTATTTCGGTATACTTTTTTGAATTATCCTTATTTTTTAAAAAACATTTGATATATGTACATAAAAAAGGATTTATAAATATCAAATAATGAGATTAAATAAATCTTACATATAAAATACTCATCAAAAATAAAGACTTGGTTGGAGAAATAAAGAAAAAATTTTAAAATTGATGGTGACATGAGTTCAAATCTCATCATAGGTAAATTTTAAGATACCAAAAAAAAAATACTTATCAATTATATAAAATATTTTTAATAAGCTTTATAAATATAATTCATAATTAAGTAAACTCAAAATAAACAAGTAAAAAAATATTCCATAAATTAATCAATAAGATCATCTCATATTATGTATGTAATAATTTATAATTCAACTAAACCATAATAAATAATAAAATTCAAATTCAAATTTTAAATATATTTTTTGATATAAATAAATAATAAAAATTTAAAATTAAAATATATTTTTAAATTAATCTTTTTACAGTATATTTCGATTGATACGAAAGAAATCAACTATACAACCAATACCAACTAAAATTAACTTCAGAGCTGAACCTAAAATTTATTATTTTAACTTACTACCCAAACGAAACATTTCGGTTAAAAAGTTCATACCAACTACCATTCTCAAAACGATGATATTAGTAAATATATAACTTACCATTTTCTAGAAAACACAAACAAATTCATATAATACTATTAAAAAGTTCACTCAATAATTTTTTGTCTTTATCTACCTTAAAAAAATTAACATACCATATTGAAGTTATTTCTCACATCTAAAATTCCTTTTTTATTTAACGTGAATTGAGCCTTACCTTTAATTTTTGGGTTAATTCCATCAACAGCCTCAATTTTGTTTAAATTTGCTTTTTTTGTCACTAATCTTTTAAAAATTACAAAAATATCACTAACGTTTTCAGATTGTTACCAAAAAATTACTCCACCATTTTCCACCATTAAGGAGGTAACATGTGTCTAATGTGGCATGTTAAATATACCATGTGTTTAAGAAATTATTTCATTTCTTTTTTAGTATTAAATTATTTCTTTTTCTTATATTAAATATCTCATGCCTTTAAAAATTTTATTTCTCTTATAAAATAAAGGGAGATAGAGAGAGTAAAGAACAAAGAAAATATGGGAAGTAATAGAGAATGTATTTTATTGATCAATAGAATGTTACAATGCTATTTTAAAGTCTCTATTTATAGGCATAAGAAATATAAATGAAGTAGAGATCTAATTCTAATAACTATTAGAATTTAAAGTACATCAAAACTTATCTTGATCCTGATGGACATCCACTTAATAAAATATTCATAGCAATTCCCCTTGGATGTCCATTGGTAGATAATGTACCTCATTAAAACCTTATTAGGAAAAACCCTGTGGGATAAAAAACTTAATGAAGGAAAAAGAGTACACAATATTCTATTGGAAAACTCAATGAGACAAAACCTTGGTTAAAGGAAAAGAGTATAACTTATATTTAGACTCCCCCTAATGGCAACATTATATTACGTCTTTGAGTTAACGCATTCCAATCTTGTGTAGTAATCTTTCAAATGTTGAAGTTGGCAATGCCTAAGTAAAAAGATTTTCTAAATTATCATTAGAACGAATTTGTTGAACATTTATATCATCTCATTTCTTAAGATCATGGGTGAAGAATAATTTTGGTAAAATATGTTTCGTTCTGTCACCTTTGATATAGCCACCCTTCAATTGAGCTATTCATGTTGTGTTATCTTCTTATAAGATAGTTAAAATCTTTTCCTGTAAAGGCAAATTACATATCTTCTGGATATGTTGGGTCAATAACCTTAGGCAAACACACTCTCGACTAGCCTTATACATTGCAATTATTTCTACATGATTTGAAGAAGCGACAGCTAATGTTTGCTATGTTGAACGCCATGATATGGCAGTACCCCCACATGTAAATAAATATCTTGTTTGAGATCAACCTTTATATGGATCCGATAAGTATCTAGCATCAGCATAATCGACTAATAAGGATTTTGAATCATTTGAATAAAATAACCCCATATCAATGGTCCCTTTGAGATATCTAAATACATGTTTAATTTCATTCCAATTTCTACGTGTTGGAGAAGAACTAAATCTTGCTAACAAGTTTATAACGAAAGTTATATCAGGTCTTGTGTTGTTTGCAAAATACATCAATGCCCCTATGGCACTTAGATATGGTACTTCAGGACCAAGAAACTCTTCATCATTCTCGCAAAGATGAAATTGATCTTTATTCACATCTAACGATCGTACAACCATCGGACTGCTCAATAGATGTGTTTTATCCATGTAAAATTTCTTTAATATTTTTTTCCGTGTAAGTTGATTGATGAACATGAATTCCATCTTTTAAATGCTCGATCTGTAAGCTAAGAAAAAACTTTATTTTTCCAAGATCTTTCATCTCAAATTATTTCTTTAAACAATTTATTGTATTTTGGAGCTCTTCAAGAGTTCCAATAATACTTAGATCATCAACATAAATAGCAATTCTCACAAAATCTGATCCAAACCTTTTTATATAAACACATGGACAAATTGGGTCGTTTTTGTAATTTCTTTTAACAAGTATTCACTAAGACGATTGTACCATATACGTCCAGATTGTTTTAATCCATATAAACTTTTCTTTAATCTGATCAAGCAATTTTCCTGAGAAACTCTACATCCTTCTGGGATTTTAAACCCTTCTGGGATTTTCATATAAATTTCACTACCAAGTGTACCATACAAATAGGCTGTAACAACATCCATTAGATGCATGTCAAATTTTCACATACTGCCAAACTAATAAGATATCTAAACATGATTGCATCCACCACAGGAGAATATGTCTTTTCATAATCAATGTCGGGCCTTTATGAAAATCCTTGTGCTACAAGTCGTGCTTTATATCTTACGACTTTATTTTTTTCATTTCGTTTTTGCTCAAATACCCATTTATATCCTACCGGCTTTACACCTTTAAGTGTTTGGACTACAGGTCTAAAAACTTCACGTTTAGAAAGTGAATTCAATTCTGCTTGAATTGCATCTTTCCATTTTGGCCAATCTTTTCTATTTTTACATTCCTCAATAGAATTAGGCTCAGGATCCTTATTTTGTTTTGTTATTTCAATGGCAACATTATAAGCAAAATTATTTTCGACAACTACATTTTTTTCGGTTCCATGTTTTTCTTGTATTGATATAACTTATCGAGATCTCTTTATTTTCATTATTTTAATTTTCAATTTTAGGTACCTAAATCTCTTCTTGACTTTTATAATTAGTTATTTTATGGGTCTCTTCAATAACACTCACCTCCACTATATGACCATATTGAATGTTTGCTCTTTTTCTTTTACGAGGATATTTATCTTTGAAACCGATCGGTCTTTCACGCTTCATACGTGGATTACTTTCTTTTACACTAATAGTTTGCCCTATTAGGACATCAATTCATATTGGAGCTTTTTTAGCTGGTATGTAAGATTTAATGAATCTGGTAGTTGATTTGTAAAATGAATTATCTGTTGAACTTTAGGTTCACATTGCTTTGTACTAGGATCTTAGGCATTGATAATTCATTTCAAATAATTTATTAATCTAGCTTTTTATTCTCTCCCCCTAATGTTGGAAAAACTGACAACTCATGTCATAACTAAATCTCGAATTAATAGCTCAAAAATATTTAATAATATAAGGAGAATCATATAAATATACATTCTCAGTCTCTTATGATGACCCATCTTTATGCGTTGTGGTGGAGTAGTTGGAACATATATCGCACATCCAAAAATTGTAAGATGGGAAATATTTGGCTCTTTTCCAAAAATCAATTGTAATTAAGAGTATTTATAATTTATTGGCTTGATGCGTACAACATGTAAATCAATACAATCTCATGTTAAAATAGGAAGTTTTGTTCTCATAAGTAATGGTTTAACTATTAGTTAGAGGCATTTGATAAATGATTCAGCTAAATCGTTTTATGTGTGAACATGAGTTACAGGATGTTCAACTTTTATCCCGATTGACATACAATAATTATTGAAAGCTTGAGATATAAACTCACCAACATTACCAAGATGAATTGTTTTAATTGCATAATATGAAATTAATCATTTAAATAAGAAATCTCGCAAATGACATGTTGCGAGTTGATAACGCGTGTGATTAATTTGTAGATGCATCTACCAAAATCATATAATATCAAAATCATCCACATGGTGGATGAATGGGCCTATATTCATTTTAGAAATGCAAGACATTAAATCTCAACTTTAGCCAGTGAGTTTGTAATAAAAAATTATTATTGAGAACAAGCAACACATGAGAATTCTTTAAATTAAAGAATCTTCTGGTTATTTAATAAATGTCTACATGAATTCTCAATTAATTTTCACATCATATATAATCCAAGATAATCTACCTAGTCATGCCAAATATTAAATGTATTTGTATCAGTAAACTTCTGGTTTACTTTAACATATTTTTCAATTGTATTAATAATGTCAATATAAATTTTGACAATTGATAATTTTATTGTCATTCTTTTTATTTTGTATCCACATATAAGCAATATTGTGACATTTACTTCTGGAAATGCCTACATCAATGTAAAGTTCATAATGTTATTAACTCAATAAAAGAAGTATAATTTGCAAACAATTATTTGCAATATTCACTTCAAGGAATATGCCAAAATCTTCAAATGTTCAAATTGACATTAATTATCAAAAGTGATTATATAATTTGTTATATTTATTACAAACATTCACTTCAAGGAATGTGCAAAAAAAAAAATACAAATTCGGACAATAATGTAAGCATATATCATATTCCTTACCAATAAGATTATATAGATATCATTCGCTTCAAGGAATGATTAATTAGTATGAATCATTGGTCATTTTGTCCTAAGAATGAAAAATTAGCAACATTTCGAATCATCTATCTTCTTTTCATATATTTGTCAATAATGACAAGAGGTTCTATTTTATAATTACTATGTATTGCTACATTCACTTTGAGGAATATAGTAGAATCAGTGGAACAAACAATTCATTATTTTGTTTGGCCTTAAGAAGGCATTAGATCAATCCAAAATCCTTTTAAAGCCATTTTCACAAGAGTTTTTCATCATCAATTAACTAGAAAGAAATAACCAAGTCATGCATGGAGTTTATTGCAAATCAAATATACTGATAAAACCGACATTTAAAATATCAAACCTGATATAATGCTAGTGCCAACAAAAAATTCATAAACCATTGCAGACATGTATGAAATTTACTTCAAAATCATACATCTCATGTTCACTAAAACTTTTCCATTTATAATTGCTCATATAATTTCTCTAAATAATTAACAAATATAAAGTGTATGAATTACCTTTAACAACTTTACGAAAGTATCAAGTTTCCCATGGTTGTATAGTAAGAAAATATAAGGCATTTATAAAATAAAATTACACGAGTTGTTTTAATGCTTCTTGTTAAAAAATAATTGGTTAATACAAACGAGATTCATAAAAATGTAAACGGTCAAATTAATATAGTAATTCTCATTTTTAAGTTTATGAAAATGTTTTCAACCACAATAATTCAAGAATTAAAAATGGCAACAATTAAACTTGAAATTCAATATTAGAACCAACCCAAAAATCAATTTAGACATTCCTCAAAAAATTATCTTTAGAACTACGCATGTATGAATGTTGAAAATTTTCAAATTGTATAACAAAAATAATAAGAGACATTAAAGGAACGTAATTTATATTCGAACTAAATCAAATCTGAACAATCATAAATTTCATAGGTTTATCAACACAAATTTACATACTAATATGTTTTTAGCCAAATACATTATTTAATTATAAAACCTACTACAGCAACATAAAGAAGTCAATCAATATTCATTTTCATGAACAAATAAGACGTTTGAAGCCATAAGTAACCCATGAAACCAAAACTTAAAATAAAATCATCTCAAATATTTAAACCATATAGCAAATTAATTTAATATCTAAAGATGCTATTATTAAGAAAAAGTATAAAGATAGAGATCTAATTAAGATGATGTACCTTTCTTGTTCAACGAAATCTTGATGATTTTATCAACAAGTAAGCAAATTTAAACTCCAATAGTAGACTTTGAATCCAAACAAAATTTATCAATAGCAAACTTTGAGAATGATCTTATTTCACAATTTCATATAAATAACGATATCAAATCCTTCACCATCATTAATAACATAAAAATAAAATAAGTTAATCAAAATAATTATAGTTGATCATGAATTAGCTAAAAATAATCAAATATGAAGTATTAAATAAAAGAAACTTCCTGTAAAAACTTTACATATTGCCATCTAAGATCTTGGAAATCATGGAGAATAAATTTGATTGTCGATAAAAGGAGCTATCACTTTGAGCAAGATTGTGCTAATAACGTGTTATAAAATAAAGAGAGATAGAGAGAGTAAAGCACAAAGAAAATATGAGAAGCAATAGAGAATGTATTTTATTGATCAATGGGATGATTACAATACTTTTTTAAAGTCTCTATTTATAGGCATAAGAAGTATAAATGAAATAGAGATCTAAATCTAATGACTACTAGAATTTAAAGTACATCAAAACCTATCTTGATCTTGATGGACATCCACTTAATAAGATATTCATACAAATTTCATTTCTTTTTTAATATTAAATTCTTCTTTTCTTTTCTCTCTTTTTTCCTTTTTTCTTTCTCCTCCGTCAACATTCACCAACATCAACAATTTCACCGTCTCACTACTACCAACACTCATCACCATCATCAATCTCATGATATCACCATCGCTAAACTTGAACTAGCAATCACGCTCACTGAGCTTTCCACCACCATTGCTTCAACCAATACCACAAGTACTCCCAACCCCAACTCTTATTGAGTTTACTAGCCATAATAATACTCATAAAATTTAGTCTCTTTTACCAACCAAATCAAACTTCCTTTTGATTTAAGCTTAGTCAAAACTAAAGAAATTTGGGTAAGTTCAAATTTTTTTTCTTTTTGAAGTTATTTTCAGCTAACTCTTTAAACCATAGAATTTTAATTAAAATTTACACAAACTAGAGAGAAATTAGATTAAAGAGAAACAAAGTATAATCTCTCTCTCTCTCTATATGTATGTGTGTATATGCAGATTCAACAACAAAAATGGAAAAATTTTCAAATAAAAAAACTAAACAAAGGAAAAAAGGAGAAAAAAAACCTTTGAAAAATCTTGAAAAAAGGAAAAATAAAGGATTAAAATAAGGAGTAAACTTTCAGCAGAACCAAAAGTGAACATTCAAATACTAAGCATTTAGCTTATTGTCAAAGGGTATCTAATGCCTCAAAGGCCTCACATAGATGATAACTACAATGAGGAGGTCTATGCGATCATGCGGATGATAGAAACTTGTAGTGCTAGATAGAAAATTAGGAGAAATAAGAACTAGACTTGAGGCGTGAATCACTTTCCTTAAGGCTTTAATTTTGCTTCTAAGATACAATAAGTTATAAAGCAATAAAGCGAAATTATGAAAATGGCTTGAGTCATATTGAATGGTTGAAAACCAAAGTATGTGTCCCTTGGTACATACTTTATAGAACAAGGTGTAACATTCCCAACCCGTCTCCGTCGCCAGATTAAGGTTATGAAGCATTACCATACAATACAGGACCTTTAACATCAAAACAGAGATCAACATGCAATTTACATTGACAACATTATTTAACTATGACATAAATACTTTTTACGGGTCTTAAATTAGACTTACGTGACCTTAAAAATAGTTTAAAATTAATTAAGGACCAAATCGAGACAAATTAGAAATTTTAGGAAAAACATGAAAAATTGTAAAACAGGGGTCGCACGGCCGTGTGGCCAAACTGTGTGACATAACCTAGGCCGTGTAAGCATTCGAACAATGGGACACACGACCGTGTCCCAACTCATGTGTCAAACCATGTAACTCACTAACTTGTGTCACACAGCCATGTCGTGGGTCGTATGAAACCTGTACCTAAAATTTATTTAAAACAGGGTTGTGTGGAGTGATCGTGTGTGGTACACGGCTGCGTGACAGCCTGTGTCCCAAGCCATGTGCAACACAAATTACCCCAAAATAAGCCATTACCTATTCTTACACACCAATATACACCATTTCCACAAGCATTCATATGACCAAAACACAGTCCATACATACTCAAAATATACCAAATTAGTAGTCTTATAAGTTCTAACCAATGTATCGACAATGAGTACCACAATCACAATCAACCTTGAACGTATTCAACAGTAAAGTTTCTATCACTTAGCATACTTTATACACACAAAATGACCATATCACAAACATATAAAACAACCAAGTTATTTCTACTTACATGAGGGCATGCAATATTAACTATCATCTCATATATACACATCATTTACAAGCCTTCATCAAAAGGCATAAACATAAGTGAACTTGGCACCATTTCAAAACAAACCAATCACCAAGACAACACTTAAAAACTCTATTACATGCTAATGCACATATATCATTTAACCACGTTAGTGAATCAAGGGTTATCTAAATCACAAGGCATACACAAGTGATCAAAATTCATACTTACATATATACATTTGTAAACCAACATCAAGGCATATGGGCAAATAAACTTAAACCACATCGCATTGGTAAATAGCACAACAACTCCTAATACATGCCATTTTTAACCATTAGCCAAAATAATTAAAACTACCAACATGATGAATGGATAGTGTGATGGTGCTCCGATGAGACTCCAATCGATTGAGCTTTCCAATGATCTACAAAACAGAGAAAACACATACATAAGCAACTAGTGCCTAGTAAGCTCGTATTAGGAACTTAAACTTACTGTGTACTTTAAGTTAAACAATCAAAGATAAATTTCATTTTCTTATAGGCCAAACATAATTTCCTATGTACAAAAGTTCACAAGGTTAGTTAGTGAAATAGTGTACTTATAAGATCTAATAAGGCATGGCAATAAACACATCAACATCTCAATTTCACCAACTAACATTTGTACTTATACCATACAACTTCATCTTCTTTAAATTATGCATATCCAAATTCCCATATCATGTATTTAATATGATAGTTTAATACATACATGTATTTTTCCATTTGAACCTTAACTACCCATTGAACTTAATAGAATAACATCGGATACTTATAATATTTTCAGTACAAGTTACCTGATACAATACACCGGCACGAAGCTTGCTAGGCTCAAGGCCTGATACAATACACCGGCACGAAACCTGCTAGGCACAAAGCCTGAATCAATACACAAGCAAGAAGCATGCTAGGCACAAAGCTTGAATCGCTATCTCCAATTCAATTCAATCTCATTATTAATTTTTCATCAGTAAACATTCAAAATAACAAACACTAAAATTATTTGAATAACTCAATTAGCAAGCAATTTAACTTAACATATTACATTTATTACAAACTTATCTGAACTCGTAAATGACTTCTAACTCGAACCGACCACTATTCCGCTACTTAGACTTTTCCACGATTTATGTCCGTTCGAGTTGTTTTTTTATCTAGATAAATATTTTTATTCAATTAATTCCATCCCATCATTTAAAATAATTAAATTTACACAATTTAACCTTTCCATAAAATTTACAAAATTTCCCCTAACATTTTACCCTTTTTATAATTTAGTCCCTATACCGGAAACTTGCAATTTAAGCACAATTAAAGAAAACTCATGCTGACCGATTTTTACTTAGTCCCTAATCAACCCAATTTTATCAAAATTTCACAATAATTTCATACAATTTCACCATTTTAACAACTTAGTCCCTAATTACAAAATTAACAAAATTTACTTAATCAAATAGTCCCTATACATTTCATTGCTTCAAAATCTAACAATTTCTATCACAACATCTAATATTCATCAATGAAAAGTTTTAAAATCTTTAACATTTTTTAAAACAGAGATATAAGTTAGCTGGATCTAGTTGCAACAATCTCAAAAACATAAAAATTACGGGCAACGGGTGAAAAAATGGCTTACATGCAAGGAAGAACCAAGGCCAAAGCTTCCAAAGTCCTTCCATGGTGGTTCAGTGATAACAAGAATGGAAGAAGAAGAAGATAGACACAATTTCTTATGGTTTATTATTTTAATATAGTTCATTTATTTTTATTATTTAAACACATATTTTAGTAATATAATGAAATGTATAATCGGCCATGCACATAGAAATGGCTTATTTTCCTTATAAATCCATCCACTTATAATAATTAAATCATTTAGTCAATAAAGTTCAATAGCGATTAAGTTTTACGCCTTTTTACGATTTAGTCCTTTTTTTTAATTAACTAGTCAAACAATAAAATTTCCTAACAAAAATTTAATATCACCCTAATAACACTCTGTAAATATTTAATAAAATATTTTTGGGCTCGGTTTATAGAAATGAGGTCCCGATACCTCCTTTTCAAAAACTATTTGACTTTAAGGATTTACCACTTGAACCTAAAATACTCATTCAAATAACATAATTTATCAAATCAAAATTTATTATAATACTATATTTGACTCGTAAAAATTAAATAATAATATTTACGAACTCACTCGTTGAATTTGTGGCCCCAACCTATTGTTTCTGACACCACTAAAAAACGAGTTGTTACATAAGAAGTATTTTTCTATAACATTAACACTTTTCAATGGAAAATTATGATTCTTCATTTTGAAAAATTTCAAGAAAGTTGTGTTATTCTAATATATATTAATTTAGATGCAAATTTTGATAAAACCAAATAAGTAAGCCCAAATACTTAGTAGGCGAGGCACATAACTCAATTACACAAATTGAAATTACGACCAAAGTGGTGCATAGATCGGATAAGGAAACCATTGAATTGTGGTGGTTTTTCTAGGTTTGAGTTTTAGACTTGGTGGCCTTTGGGGAACTTTCTTGGAAATTTAATCCAAGAGGATGAAAAAGGGAAAGGAAATGGTCATTTTTGTGCTTCGATTTTCAAGGAAAACCATCGATGATGTTGGAATCAACGACGGCTAGGAGTTGTTAGGGAAGGGAAATAAGTTAAGAAGAAGAAGAAGAAGAGAATAAAAAAGAAACAGAGAAAAGAGTGAAAATGTGAGGAAATTTGTGCTACAAGAGGGAAAAAAATCTCATATTCAAAAAAGGAAAGGAAATATATTTTTTTAAAATACGTGGCATACTTAATGTGCCAAATCATACACACATTACCTCTGTAATGACAGAAACTAATGGAATGACCTTTTTGTTACAACCCGAAAACGTTACTGACATTTTTGTAAATTTAAACAAAAAATTTAATAACAGAAAAAGGTTGATGAAAAAAATAAAAATTTAAACTAAGTTAGGGGATTGTTGATTTAGTTTACCCTTTGTTTTTCAATGCACAAGTGACATACAATATACCTTTTTCTTTTAATGTTGTAAGGATTAATTTTCTTTTAAATATTGCTTGAAATTGTTATGAATGCTATTAAGTGGATGTTCAACCTTTCATCTTCCTTAAAATAAATTACACATTTACTAATGTTATATGATAAAATAATATTTTATTACATGCTCCTGAAGAGCGAATGAATATTGCATTAGATTGTCAAAGCTCTAGAAGAGCTAATTTTGCACCTCCTTATGATGCAAAATTTTGTAAAACATAATATTATTATTTTTAGATCAAGAAGAGATATGCTGAAGGTAACCTTTATGTGTTTTACATTAAAATTATGGATAGAAATGACATGAAATACTCGTTTTTTTATATGATAAATATTCCCTGAAGGAATACATTACACATATATGATTGACATATGAGATAGTGAAAAGAAATTCATAGTGTTGGTATGACCGGTTAGACCATCCTAAGTCAATGATGATGAAAAATAATTTGATGAAAATTTATATGATTTTATTGAAGAATTAGAAGTTGTATTTTAATCATTTTCATCAATACTAGTTATTTTGACAACATATTGAACTAACACCAGCTAAAGTTAGAGGTCGGTTGCTTTTTTGGATAATAACCAAATAATATATGAGCTCATGTATCACATTTAAGCAACCCGAAGTTTGCAATTTTATTTTTTGAAATAATTTGATTGTGGACAATTTTTATAGTATGCAATTTGTCCTAACAACGCTGGTGGACTATATCCCAAGCTTGATTTTCGTAGTTTTATCTGGGATAATATTAAGTTGTCTATGCCTATATATGTTATACTTAATGGTTAGCAAAATTATGCCTCCATTTAATTGCTTAACCATTAATATAAGAATAGTTTTACGATAAGCATGTATTATTTGCATCATGGCCAACATGTAAGAAATATTTGTCTCATGTGAATTGATTTTCATTTATAAACTAATAGGTTTCATCTAAGAATATTTGGATGTGCAATATCTATTTTATGTTCCACCATAACGTACTAAGATGGATCATCAAGTATGAAGTTGATAAAATTTAGAAATTTCATTAGATGTGAAAAAGATGAAGGGAAATATATTTATAATTTTGAAAAAGTATTATCATGTTACAAATTTTCTTAATATTAAAGAGAGACAAATTGGTTAAATAATTATGTCATCATTTTTTATGATCCTACCTAATATTATGTGCACAAAGTTTGAATGATAAAATTATTTGTTAGACATGTTTAGTGATGATATTTAGAGATTGCATAAACTAGCTGATACATATACTAGCTAAAATGCTCCAAATAATTATATGTCCGAGAACGACAATGTGATAAAAATAAGTCTTGGGCATGCTAGAAGCATGATAAACTAGTCGATTCCATAAAATGAAAAATTCTTGAAAGAAAGGAGAAAGAAATGAATATGGTCATATGCTAAAGGAGACGAGTACTCATGAAGAGACCCAAGGCATAACTCTTGATAAAACCCCAGAAGAGGTTCAAGTACCTAAAATTATGAATATAATGGGATATCCTAATCAGTTATGTCATACCTAAATATGATGGAGCTAGGAAAAAGGAAATTGTTGTTGACAATGATAATATACATAAAATACTTCAATATTATGGAAAAGTGGGGATCTTGAATGAAAATATATTTGAAAGCATTGAGATGAGAACAAGTCATCAAAATAAATAAAAAAACACTTCTATTATAACTTATGAAATGCATCTCGGACAAGAAGTCCAAACACTTGGAAGGTGTAAAGCCAAGGGGAGAACATGTTAGCATAATAGCGAAAAAAATACAAGTTATAATATATAGAATTGACTTGCAACAAGAACATTCACAAGACACTTGGTTTTGGTTATGAAAAATGATTAATTTGTGGTGAATGCAAAAACCAAATGAAGTTATTTATTTACGTCTAGTGAATTTGTATTCTACTGATATAAATGATTTGATAATATTGATGCCTAAAACATAAAACTTGAGTTTCATAATAAAATCATTAGAGTTCCTAACGAATTTCCAAGAGAAATACTTACTCAATAGATAAACTTTATAATGAAAGTATATCTATAAATTAAAAATTTGTCTCGACATGAAGATCAAATATTCAATAAGGACAAATTGTTACACAATGATATTATAAAGAATTGCTATTGAGTATCCAATAGTGTTTATATAATCAAAATTAATCAGGCTATGTTTTCATGTAGATTGGAGTTATTGAAAAGGAATACAAATGGTCAAACAATAATGTTATAAAACGATGGTCTTGAAGTACCATTTCTTTATGTGCTCAATGCACTTATTGTATTGGTAGTAGTTAATGATACAATATATCATGCTTTATAAAGTTGTTTGCAACATCTAAAGCATGAGAATGCAATTGAATTTTATTGCTATATTGATACGCATCAATAAAATTTGTTGTATATGTTGATGATTTATTATTGATAAACAATATTGAATGACTCAATATTGAGTTATAAAATCATGTTCAAATAAGCGGAGCAAAATATGCACTATTGTAACACTCCTCACCCAATGCAAAGAATAATCGAAAATTCAATTGGGCACTCCCTACCGCTACACGTGAGAAGTTAATTTTCAGCATTGGATTGTGTTGTTTCAAAGACCTTAAGTGATGCTTACTTGAGGGGTAGTAAATTCGCATTATATTTTTTCTTTTAAGGTTGTGAAAAGTTGTGTATTAAATGATTATGTATTTTTTTTTCCTTCACTAGGTTTTTGTCCCACAGGGTTTTTCCTAGTAAGGTTTTTAATAAGGCATATCATTTATATAATGAACATCCAAGGGGAGTATTATGAATGCTATTAAGTGAACATTCAACGTTTCATCTTCCTTAACTCTTCACCTTTTATCTTATTGTAACCCTTTTCGTATTTATGTATTAGAAAATGAGGAGTCTAATCTCCCAATATATATAGGAATATACTACTTGTAATGATGATAGACTAGAAGAGAAATGCAATAAAAATCCCTCTTATTCTCATATATTATTCTTGTGTTCTTTGCATTATTATTACTGTTTTATAACGAAAATGACTTTTTTTTAAATATTACTATGTGTATATTAATAAATTATATTTAAATATTAACTTTTGATGTTGTACAAATTTTATTTGTTGGTTCTATCTAGATGTGTTCATGGGTCGAGTTATGTTGCAAGTGTACATAGTTGTCAACAAGTAATAAAGTAGAGTAAAAAGTATTGTCTCCACAAGGACTGTATATGTAAGTAAAAAATTGTGAAATTATTAAATAACAAGTTGGTGGAGGAAATAGATAAAAGTGAATTTAGTAACTAATTTACCTAATTTAAAATCCCTAAATGTGCAAAGACAAATGAAAGTAAATAACCCAGAATAAAAATTAGCAAAACACAAGATTAAATTAATATGACATGAAAGAGCTAGATTAATTACTTTCCTTTAATTTAAAATTATTACAAACAATGTTAATGATGTTACGGTCAATCCGTTGGCAAATTGGCTAATTACTAACCCAAAATTAGAAGTTATGAAATCAAACTTTTCAACCCTGAAGTCTCTTTAGCATATTTCTATGATCAATTAATCTCAAAATCTCACAAGCAGATATCATGGTTATGCAAGGTAACAATATTGCTAAATACTATTACTAATTTAATTTCCAAGAAATCAAACATGCACCATTCAAATATTGTGTCCACTAATTATCATCTAATTTGAATTAAATAATTAGTTCAAATGTTTCCCAACATTAATTATGCATGAGTAAACATAAGTATGATTTTATTTGAATGAGTAAACAAACCAATGCACAAAACAAAATTAACAAAGTATAAATAAAATAAATCAAGGAATTGCAATTAAACTAACACGAACAAAATTAAGCCATAAACATTGAATTGAAAGCAAAAGAATAAATTGCAATCATGTTTATCAACTTGAACAAAAATAAAAGAGTAGAAGAAAGAAGCTAGAAGCTAATTTTGTTGACTTCTTTGACACTGTTAGTATTACTCCTTCTTTGCTCCAATGCAAATATATTCTCTCAATGTTGATTCTGGCAACTCCCAAAATCTTACTACTTTGCTTCTCTCAAATTTATGTTTCTTCTTTCAAGTGTAGTGCTCGAGAAGTGGGATAAAAAAAATATGATATCTCATAAATGAATGATGGAATGATGCCCTATTTATAGTGGAGAAAGCCTTAATGTCCCTTGCTAAAAAGAACAAGGGAAATCCTTAAAAATCTCCCTTCTATGGGTGACCCTTAATTAGTGGAAGAGAGGTGGATAGTTTACTATTTTTGGAGGAGGAAGTTGCCGTCCCCTTTATTCCTTCCACTTGGTGGTTGCCTTCTCCTTTTATCTCTCTTAGTGGTTCCTTGATTCAAGGAACAAGGGAGGAGAAAGGGTCTTATGATGATTCTACCCTTGGATGGACGATTTGGGCCTCATTGTGGATGGTTTGGGCTTCCATCTCCCTTAGTGAGTTGTCCATGGATGTTAACTTCCTTCAAAGCTAAACCTAATAGGAATTCTGAAACCCAATAAATATTTTTAGTGCTTTTAAAGATGTTAATAAATCAAAGCAACACTTGACTTTCCTGACTATTTCCCTAATGAGTCAATTTATTTCCTAAAAAATATGGAAATGAAAGTATTTAGCATAGAAATAAATTAAAATAACACATCTTTATAGTATTAAATTTATATAACAAAATTATAAATAAAAACTACAAGGAGCGTTATCAACTACCAAAAATCTGCATAATTTATATATTAAAAACTGCTAAAAATATCTCTATATTATAGAGTTATCACACCCCAAACTTAAATCATTGCTCATCCCGGGTGTTGAAAAATACTAAAAACCTGTCAAACCAAAGAGAATTAATTCCCTCATGTGGTTATGTATTAACGAAATCGAGTCCTTAAATTAATTTTGCAAATATGCAACCTGTATATAGTTATTATCCAAATTTCCTCAAATATTAAAGTGTTAATAAACTCGTTATTTTAATTTTCCTTTTATTGATATGCATTTGATTTCCCTCCACTTAATTTTTTAATTCCCTAGATTAAACTAAGCATCATTCATTAAGTTTAATACATGTCTTCATATGTTGAATTCAATAACTCCTCTCCACTAATGTAGTCAGCTTAGTGATTTAAATCAATAGGTCTTTACAGGGTTGTAATGGGGCTAGGTTTAAGGTGGATTTGACATTTCTAGGCTAACAACCTCAAACTCAACTTGCCTTGGACCGACGCAATTCGCCTTCTTCTTTTTCCTAAACTCATCCAACTAAAATGCTCATAACTTTTTCTCTTCCTCTTTTTCTCTTTTTTTTTTAACAATGACTGCTTGAGCAAATAAATTTTTGAGCATGTTCCCCCCTCTGAATTCCCCCAAACTTGTTCTCAAAACATATCCAAGACAAGAAAGGTTAAGATTTGGTGGTATAAAAGGTCGAGAAAATTCTTTAGGGAAAGCTACTTAATTTAGTGGTTAAATAGAAAAAAAATACGACCATATAGCTCAAATTGGGCTTTCAAGGGATAGAAATTGATATGGTGGACTTGAAAGGTTCAGTACTATAGTTCCTAGGTTTTCACCTTAAGGAAATTATCAAATCAATTCTAATGACTAAACCCTCATTCATACTTAGATTTTTCTAAGGAAATTTCAAAAATTTCATAGTGAAATCTATAAATACCTACTAAAATTAACATTCATCTCATAATTTAAACAACATAAAATACTTGAAGTAAATAAAAGATTTATACTTGTACCCGGACTACATATTATGCAAAATTAACTGGTGTTGAGAAACTTTTCACTTACATACCTCCATGAGAGAACCAATTTCCCAAAAACTCCTAAGACACGTCCCCCCACACTTAAGAGAAACAATATCCTCATTGCTTTAAAAAACATACATTAGATAAAAGATTGATATGGAAACTCAAAATAGTATAAATAATAAGCTTTTCCAAAATAAATTTATAATTTCAACCACGTTTTATTGTGAAAAAAATGAATAGTATCTAAATAAATAATATGAACGTCTTAAACCAAGTCAAAAGAGGACTCCCTCATTTATTTTTGGAGCCATCATTGTCTGAATCTATCTCCATTTCAACATCTTCATCATCTTGCCTCAATGTTTCTGAATCTTCTTGTTCTGCTCTACAAGTTGGCTTACATGGCTCAAAAACAAAATCTAGAAACTCATGTAAAAAGTCAAACAGACTAATTAAATTCTTTTGGAAGGTAGTCTGATTGGAATCATCTCCAATAGAAACATATCTCCAGTATGATTGTTGTTGCTTATGCATGTATTGCAAAAAAACCGTTATAGTCAATTGATCTAATTATGTTGCTTGATTAGTAGAAGGTTGATTCGGTGTCGGATAAGGTGGTTTTGCATTACTTGGATTTTCTATCGGTTCTACTAAAGATGGTTCTTCTATTGGTTCTGCTATTTCTAGATCATTAGTTGGCTCTGTTGTTTCATCCTCATCAATCTGAATTGTTTGCCTTTGTCGAGTCATGTCACCTACTACTCTTGCAATATCATGAGCAGTAATCATACCTTTGCCAAAATCTTCTTTTGTAGTATCTTGCATCTGTACTTTCGTTCAGCGACATAACATTGTGAAGAGTGATGGAAAATAAGCACAACCTGTCTTTCTTACCACAGATTCCCGAATTTCTTAGAGAATTATCTTCCCCACATTAATTGATCTTTTGGTTATTATGCAATATAAAAGAAGCATTAGTTCCATCAAACTAGTGCTACTATGTGTTAAAGGCATAAATGTAACACCCCTTACTCGAGACCGTTACCGGAGTTGAGCACGAGGCGTTATCAGACTTAACTTACTAGATCAGAGCATGAATTTTTTTTTAAATTAATTCACTCACACTCAATCAATATGTCCCTAAACAGAGCTCCCGAGACCCTAAAACATGCAACGAAAATGGTTCGAGTCCAAACCGGGAACATTAAAAATTTTTCAAATACTTAAATAAATCAAAATAATTTATTTCACTATTCACAATAAAACTATCCACTCGCATAACAGTCACTAATTTAATTATAACTCAAGTTACGAAACTCAAAATTTAGATCCGTAAATTTTTCCTGAAACTAGACTGATATATATTCTTACCATAAAATTTCCAAAATTTTTGGTTTAGCCAAATAGTATAGTTTATTCGTTAAATTCTCCCATGTTTCACTGCTCGACAGTTTTGACCCATTTTAACTAAAAATCAATTATCTTATTGTACAGAATTTGGATAATGTTCTCATTTGTTTCTATTGAAAATAGACGACTAAGGAATCTAGACATAAAAATTATGACTCACAATTCTTTCTGTACAATTTTTAATGATTTTCTAAAGTCAGAACAGGGGAGTTCAAAAACCATTCTGACCCTGTCTCACTAAAATTCAAATATCTCATAATATAAAATTCCTTTACCTACACCGTTTCCCTCATTTAAAAATAGACTTGATAAGATTTAATTCTATATCTCATTGACTTTCTAATTCTATTTCTACTATCCTTGTTGATTTTTCAAATTCACATCACTGCTGCTGTCCAAAAACTGTTCCATTGCAATTTCTTACTCTTTTATAATTTTTTTGTATTAACTATCATTTAGGCATACATAACACCAAAACATGTTCTTAAATAGCCATTTAAATAGCTAATAATTATCTAATATTTACATTCTATTCATTATCCATATCATACGGACACACACACAAATTAACTAAGTCCCTATACATGCCATAACTTAATCGTTCGAATCATAAAATACCGAGATGTCTGTTGATAGTGTGAAACGATCTTCGACGTCTTTACGATCGCCGAATTGGCTTGACGATACTATAAAAGAAAGAAAATAAAGGGAGTAAGAGTAAAGCTTAGTAAGTTTACGAGTAAATAAATAACAACATTTATCATAAATAATTATACTCATAAATCATCATCAAGTATCATGGTCTTTGCTTCTTCTTTACTTACTCTCTTACTTGTTTACTTACTTGCTTACTTAAATAACTCATGATTATAAGTTCTCCTCCCTTGTTGAAATTTCTTTCTCAACTGATAACTGAAATATTCTTAACCCTTATAACTCACCTGAATGTATTTATTATGCTTTTACCTGAACTTTCATGTAACATAGTTTATTTACTAGCCCGTTGAACCACTTGGAATACTAAGGATACTCGGGTCTCCTTTCTGATAATAACATGCCAAAGCCATGTCCCAAACATGGTCTTACATGGGATGTTTCCTGTACTGCCAATGTCATATCCCAGATATGGTCTTACATGAGAGTTCTCATATCGGTGCCCATGCCATGTCCCAGACATGGTCTTACGGCGGACCTCTCATTTCGGTGCCAACGCCATGTGCCAAACATGGTCTTACATGGGACCTCTCATAACCTCAGTAATGTCAATTTCATGTCCCAGACATGGGATCTCATTCCCTTAATGCCATGACATTTGTATCTGATACATTCCTAATGTTTCAACTGGACTTTTTAACACTGATTCTCTATCATCTCATACTTGACTCAACATTAAATAATTTCTTGAAATAAGTACATAATAGCTGGAAAATAACAGCATTAATAATAATTAATGAAATATTACATTTATTTACCGTAAGCTTACCTTAGTACAAAATACAATCAAATCTAGCAACTTAGTCCTCAACGATTTTCTTTCCTCGGTCTAACTCTGGATTTCGTTCCTCTTGATCTATAATAGTAAATTTAGCTTATTTAATACTCACATTCATCAAAACAGTCCTTCACTCGAGCTTTGGCAAAATTATGATTTTCTCCTAAACTTTTGTATATTTATACTTTTGCCCCAAAGCTTAGAAATTAAACTTCATCCTTTATTCTTATGTTTTATGACATGCTGAACATCTTTCCCTTCTATGGCAACATCAAATTCCCACTCTAACATTTACTTATGAACATTATCTATTTTTACCGATTATGTCGTTTTACTCGTTTTCACTTAAAATCGCCTAGCAAAATCATAATTTCAAGCTTTATATTCTACCATAAAACATCAAAATAAACATATTTCACCTATGGTTATTTTCCCAAATATAAACCCTAACATGAATTAATGGTAGAATAAGCTAACCCCAGCTACGAGGACTCCAAAAACGTATAAAAAAACATTAAAAACGGGGTTTGGATGCACTTACTATAAGCTTGAGAAAATGAAGAAACCCTAGTTATGGTGTCCCTTGAAGGTTCGACCCTATGGAAGAAGATCAACACATTTTGCCATCTTTTTCCCTTTTAATTCTTTTTATTACCAAATGACTAAAATGCCCTTCATTAAAACTTTAGTTATTTTTATCTATCATGCCCATTTTTGTCCATGAAGATCTAATGGTAACGGTGTAACATAGACACATGGAATACATCATGAATCTTTTCTAACTCAGTTGGCAAAGCTAACCGATATGCTAAGAGCCCAACTCTTTTAGTCACCTCGAATGGTCCAATAAAACATAGAATTAGTTTGCCTTTCTTGCCAAATCTGAGAACTTTCTTCCACGAGGATGCTTTCAAAAATACCCTATCACCAACTTGAAACTCAATCTCTTTTCTTTTCAAATCCGCATAAGATTTTTGTCTATCTGAAGCTGCTTTCAAGCAATCTCTAATGACTTTTACTTTCTCTTCTATTTCTTTGACTAGATCAACCCCGTAAATCTGATTTTCCTTAAGCTCTATCCAATACAAAGTCTTACGACACTTATGTCCATACAAAGCTTCATAAGGTGCCATCTTCAAACTCGACTGATAACTATTATTATAGGAAAACTCTACCAACGACAAATATTTCTCCCAACTACCTTAAAATTCTAAAACACAACATCTGAGCATATCCTCAAGTATCTGAATAACTCTCTCTCTGACTGACCATCGGTCTGAGGATGGAAAGTTGTACTAAAACTCAACTTTGAGCCCAAAGCTTCCTGCAATTTCTTCCAAAACCGCAAAGTAAATCTCAGATCTCTATCTCAGGTAATCGATAACGGTACTCCATGTTGTCTGACTATCTCTAAAACATACAACTCGGCCAACTTATCAAGTGAATAATCCATACCAACTGGGATAAAATGAGCTGACTTCGTTAGCTTATCAATCACAACCCATACTGAATCTTTCTTTCTCAGTGTCAACGGCAGCCCTGTCACAAAATCCATGGTAACTCAGTCCCATTTCCACTCAGGAACTAACACAGGCTGCAATAAACCTGAAGGTACCTGATGTTCGGCCTTTACCTACTGACAAATCAAGCATCTAGAAACAATATCTCTTTTCATTCCTGCTCACCAGTACGTTTTCTTCAAATCATTATACATCTTTATACTACCTGGGTGAATAGACAAAGAATTACTATGTGCTTCCTATATGATCTTTCGAATAAGATCATCATTCTTTGGTACACATCCGATTTCTAAACATCAAACAACCATCAGAACAGATTTAAAAAGTAGACTCAACACCTGACTCGCATTGAACTCTTTTAGCTTGCAACTTACTGTCATTTTTCTGAGCTTTACAGATTTCTTCAAGAAACATCGGTTTAGCTCTCAACTCAGCTAAAATAGAACCGTCATCTAATAAAGCTAAGCTAGTACTCAAAGTTGTTAATGTAAATAAAGACTTTCTACTAAAAGCATCAACAACAACGTTTGCCTTACCCGGGTGATAGTCGATTACTAGCTCATAATCTTTAATCAACTTTAGCCATCTTCTTTGCCTCAAGTTCAAATCTTTCTGAGTCATCAAGTATTTCAAACTTTTATGGTCAATGAATATTCGACACTTCTCACTGTACAAGTGATGTCTCCAGATCTTCAACGCAAATACAATGGCAGCTAGCTCTAAATCATGCGTCGGGTAGTTTTTCTCATGTGGCTTTAACTGTCTGGAAGCATATGCTATTACTTTACCTTCTTGCATAAGTACACAACCCAATCCATTCAAGGATGCATCACTGTAAATCATAAATTCTTTACCCGGTTCTGGCTGTACTAAAACAGGAGCTTCAGTCAACAATGCCTTTAACTTGTCAAAACTCTGCTGACACTTCTCAGTCCATTCAAACTTGACATCTTTCTGCAACAACCTTGTCCACGGGGTAGCTATCATGGAAAATCCCCTAACAAATCATCTGTAATAACTAGCTAATCCAATAAAACTTCTAACCTCTGACACATTTCTGGGTGGTTTCCACTCAACAATTGTTGAAATTTTACTCAGATCAACTTTAATACCATCACCTGAGACAATATGTCCAAGGAATCTGACTTCTCGAAGCCAAAAGTCACTTTTGCTAAACTTGGCATACAACTGATTATCTCTCAAAATCTGTAAAATAGTTCTGATATGTTCGGCATGTTCAATCTTATTAGGAGAATAAATCAGAATATCATCAATAAACACAACTACAAACTTGTCTAAGTACGGTCGAAAGATTTGGTTCATTAAATCCATGAATATGGAAGGAGCATTAGTTAAGCCAAATGACATCACAAGAAACTCATAGTGACCATACCTAGTCCAGAAAGTAGTCTTTGGAACATCTGACTCTTTAACCCGCAACTGATAGTAACCGGATCTCAAATCTATTTTGGAGAACATAGTGGCTCCCTTCAATTGGTCAAGCAGATCATCAAATCTAGGCAGTGGATATTTGTTCTTTATTGTTACTTTGTTAAGCTGCCGATAATCTATACACAACCTCATCGAATCGTCTTTATTTTTCACAAAAAGCACTGGTGCGCCCCACAGAGAACAACTAGGCCTTGCAAAACCTTTATCAGTTAATTCCTGCAACTGAGCTTTCAATTATTTCAATTCCATCGGGGTCATTCTATAAGGAGCAATAGAAATGGGAGTGGTACCTAGAACCAACTCAATATCAAACTCAACTTCTCTAATAGGAGGCAAACCTGGCAATTCTTCCGGAAACACATCGGAAAACTCACAAACTACTAACACTAATTCAATTTTCAACTCTGGATCTTTAGTATTCAATACAAAAGCTAGATAAGCTTCATACCATTTTCTCAAACATTTCTGAGCAGACATAACAGAAATCATGGCAAGAGAACTATCTGAATCATCTGAATTAACCCGAATAATGTCACCGTTTTTGCATTTCAACTCAATGTATTTCTTTCTGTAATTCACTATCACATCATGGGCAGTCAACCAATCCATACCAAGAATCACATCAAACTCATCAAATGGCAATAACATAAGATCTGCTAGAAAACAGTGACCTCTAATCATCAAAGGGAAATTTTTACATACTTTGTCTACTAACACATACTGGCCTAATGGATTCGATACTTTAATCACAAATTTGGTAGATTCTATGGGCATGTTCATACTAGGCATCAATCTTATGCAAACATTGGAATGGGTCGAACTCGGATCAATCAAAGCAATAACACTAGTATCATAAAGAGAAAATGTACTCGTAATCACATCGGGGGAGGATGCCTCTTCGCGCGCGCGAATAGCATAAGTCCTTAAGGGTACTCAAGCATTTTGTCTAGCTGCTGAGTCTCTGAACGTACCCCTATTACTTGCTCCAACTCCTAGATTCCTCTGTGGTCTACCTCTAGTGGGAGCATTTCCCGATCTTGCACTCGGTATTACTTCTCTTTTAACTGTTTCGAGACAATCCCGAATAAAATGATCTAGTGCACAACATCTAAAACAAGAATTTTCATCTGCTCGACACTCACCGAGATGACGTCTACCACATTGAGCACACTCTGGTCTAGGTGGTCGACTACTACCCACACTTGCGACTGTAGTAGTCTAAGCTTTTGAACCCACAAATCTTCTACCTCTGTTTCGACTAGGATACCCGGCTGAAAAATTCGATCTAATAGATAAATCTCCAGGCCTCTTGGATGTAGACTGAAATGATCTGCTCATCTGCCTTTTCTTCTTGTCTTGAACCTTAATTTCAGCTTTGCCCTTTTCTTTTTCTTTTAACAACTCCTTTGCCTTACAGGCTCTTTCAACTAGAACAACAAACTCTTTTATCTCTAGAACGCCAACTGACAGCCGGATATCATCATTGAGCCCATCCTCAAATCTTTTGCATAAGATACCTCTGTAGACACACACTCTCGAGCATACTTGCTGAGTCTGACAAATTCACGTTCATGCTCAGTTATAGTCATCTTACCCTGCTTAAACTGAAAGAACTCTTTTCTTGTCTGCTCAATAAATCTCTGACTGATATACTTTTTACGGAACTCCTCTTGAAAGAAATCTCAAGTAACTCTCTCGCTCGGTATAACTGACACAAGAGTCTTCCACCAATGATAGGCCGAATCTCTAAGGAGTGAGACAACACACTTCATGCATTCCTCAGGTGTACAGGATAACTCATCAAAGACTCTGATAGTATTCTCGAGCCAAAATTCTGCTTTCTTTGCATCATCATCTTTAGTAGCCCGAAACTCTTCAGCCCTTGTTTTCTGATCTTATCAACTGGTGCACTTTCTTTTATAACTGTACCTATAACTTGGGGAGCTACATGGGGGATCAGAAAATCATGAAGGGGTGGAGGTCTAACAGCTGGATTCATACGAACGAACTCGGCAAACCACTCATTCATAGCTTGGAAGAAGGCTTCTCGAGCTCCTCTTCCCTAACTAACTGTAACGGGCCTTTCACTACTATCTGGTGGCACCGTCCCTTCTGTGAGAGCAAGTACATTACTCTCTACATCATCTGCACCAGCTCGTTCGAGATCCATAACTATAAAAGAAAAAACATTTTAAAATCATAAGGAGTCATCACACTATCAAAATACAAATATGGCATGTATAGCTAGACTCTTATTCATACTGGTTATTCTGAGAATCGACTAAACTCTCGCTCTGATACCAAAAAATTAACACCCCTTACCCGAGAACATTACCGGAGTCGAGCACGAGGCGTTATCAGACTTAACTTACTAGATCGGAGCATAAAAATTTGCTTTTAAAATTAATTCGCTCACGTTCAATCAATATGTCCCTAAACAGAGCTCTCGAGACCCTAAAACATGCAACAGAAATGGTTTGGGTCCAAACCAGGCACATTAACAATTTTCCGAACACTTAAACAAATTAAAATAATTTCTTTCACTATTCATAATAAAACTGTCCACTCGAATAACAGTCACAAATTTAATTATAACTCAAGCTACGAAACTCAAAATTTAGATCCGTAAATTTTTCCTAAAACTAGACTCATATATCTTCTTACCATAATAGTTCCAGAATTTTTGGTTTAGCCAAATAGTACAGTTTATTTGTTAAATTCTCCCATGTTTCACTGTTCGACAGTTTTGACCCATTTTAACTAAAAATCAATTATCTTATTGTACAGAATTTGGATAATGTTCTCGTTTATTTCTATTGAAAATAGACTCACTAAAAAATCTAGAAATAAAAATTATGACTCATAATTCTTTCTGTACAATTTTTAATGATTTTCTAAAGTCAAAATAGGAAAGTTCAAAAACCATTCTGACCCTGTCTCACTAAAATTCAAATATCTCATAATATAAAATTCATTTACCTACACCATTTCTTTCATGTGAAAATAGACTTGACAAGATTTAATTCTATATCTCATTGACTTTCTAATTCTATTTCTACTATCCTTGCTAATTTTTCAAATTCACATCACTGTTGCTGTCCAAAAATTGTTCCATTGCAATTTCTTACTCTTTTATGATTTATTTGTATTAACTATCATTTAGGCATACATAACACCAAAACATGTTCTTAAATAGCCATTTCAATAGCTAATAATTATCAAATATTTACATGCTATTCATTAGCCATATCATAAGGACACACACAAAATAACTAAGTCTCTATACATGGCATAACTTAATCGTTCGAATCATAAAATACCAAGATGTCTGCTGATAGTGTGAAACGATCTCCGACGTTTTTACGATCCCCGAATTAGCTTGGTGATACTATAAAAGAAGGAAAATAAAGGGAGTAAGTGTAAAGCTTAATAAGTTTACAAGCGAATAAATAACAACATTTATCATAAATTATTATACTCATAAATCATCATCAAGTATCATGGTCTTTGCTTCTTCTTTACTTACTCTCTTACTTTTTTACTTCCTTGCTTACTTAAATAACTCATGATCATAAGTTCTCCCTTGCTGAAATTTCTTTCTCAACTGATAACTGAAATATTCTTAACCTTTATAACTCACCTGGATCTATTTATTATGCTTTTACCTGAACTTTCATGTAACATAGTCTATTTATTAGCCCGTTGAACCACTTGGAATACTAAGGATACTCGGGTCTCCTGTCTAATAATAACATGCGAAAACCATGTCTCAAACATGGTCTTATATGGGATGGTTCCTGTACTGCCAATGCCATATCCCAGATATGGTCTTACATGGGAGTTCTCATATTGGTGCCCATGTCATGTCCCAGACATGGTTTTACGGGGGACCTCTCATTTCGGTGCCAACGCCATGTCCCGGACATGGTCTTACATGGGACCTCTCATAACCTCAATAATGCCAATGCCATGTCCCAGACATGGTCTTACATGGGATCTCATTCCCTTAATGTTATGACATTTGTATCCGATACATTCCTAATGTTTCAACGAGACTTTTTAACACTGATTCTCTATCATCTCATACTTGAGTCAACATTAAATAATTTCTTGAAATAAGTACATAATAGCTGGAAAATAACAGCATTAATAATAATTATTGAAATATTGCATTTATTTACCGGAAACTTACCTCGGTACAAAATACGATCAAATCTAGCAACTTAGTCCTCAACCTTTTTCTTTCTTCGGTCTAACTCTGGATTTCGTTCCTCTTGATCTATAATAGTAAATTTAGCTTATTTAATACTCACATTCATCAAAACAGTCATTCACTCGAGCTTTGGTAAAATTATGATTTTCCCTTAAACTTTTGCATATTTACACTTTTGCCCCAAAGCTCAGAAATTAAACTTCATCCCTTATTCTTATGTTTTATGACATGCTGAACATCTTTCCCTTCTATAGCAACGTCGAATTCCCACTCTAACATTTACTTATGAACATTATGTATTTTTACCGATTATGTCGTTTTACTCGTTTTCACTTAAAATCGCCTAGCAAAATTTGTTTAACATAATTTCAAGCTTTATATTATACCATAAAACATCAAAATAAACACATTTCACCTATGGGTATTTTTCCAAATATAAACCCTAACATGAATTAATCGTAGAATAAGCTAAACTGAGCTACTAGGACTCCAAAAACGAAAAAAAAAAAATTAAAAACGGGGCTTGGATGCACTTACTATGAGCTTGAGAGAATGAAGAAACCCTAGCTATCCTATGGAAGAATATCAGCACATTTTTCCATCTTTTTCCCTTTTAATTCTTTTTATTTCCAAATGACTAAAATGCACTTCATTAAAACTTTAGTTATTTTTATCTATGCATGCCCATTTTTGTCAATGAAAAATCTAATGGTCTAATTTCCATTTAAAGACCTCTTCTTCAATTATGCACTACAATTAAATCCTTTATTATCTAAAACTCATATTTACCCACTTTTACAATTAGACCCTAATATGTAATTTAGACATGCAATCGCTGAAATTTCTTATCGGTATTCTAACACATGCATCCAATCAATCGGTAAATCATAAAAATTAATCACAATAAACTTTCCTATCTCAAATTCGTGGTTTCACAACCACTATTCCATTCAGTCCCTATTTCAGGATGTTACAATAAAACTCAACCGAATAAAATAGAACCATACCTTTTCCTCTTGGGTCAGAAATTCTCTCTGATAAGAATGAGTACCTTGCCTCGTAATCTTTCATCTAGTTCCAGGAACTGTAACTACTTTAAATATGTCTTGAATCGTCTCCTCATCAACATCTTCACACATGGTCAAGTAATTATCGTTATCAATGTCAGGAAAATCAAACATGTTATTGATAACGGATGATGTTAAAGATAACTCCTTTTCTCACACCTAGAATGTTGTTATTGTGGACAGATTAAGATGAGAATAGAATTCCCAAACAAAGTTTTCATATGAAAAAGGTCAAACATCACAAAACAACTTCCAACTCAATTCTTCAATGGTTTTCTGAATGAATGTTGGCACAACGACATTGTCATACTAACAAGCATGAAACCTTTATCCAAGAACATTGGTTTTTTCTTAAAAATTATGATAAATCACACTTTTGCACCTGAAGCTCGAAACCAAGGCTGGAATTCATCAATCTAAACAACCAAACTTTTCTTTTTTCGAGACATATCACTTAACAAAATAGTTAACACTCAAAGTGGAATGAATAATGAAATCCAATGCACTGTCAATTAACCAAATAGGTAGTGTACAAAAGTAAAAAAAACTACCCCAGTTATCTTGTTAATGTGCATACAAGCTTGATACACAAAGATGGGTTGCCATGAATTCCTGGCGTGGATGATCTGCTGCTACCATGAGTCATCGAGGGTTGTTGGCTGCCTGACGTTAATAGTTGTTACCGATGGTGGCGTGAGATGGTGGAAAGGAATAGAGTGGTGGATTCGGATGAAAAAGATAAGCGGTGGCGATGGAGAAATAATGGAGGAGCGGTGAGATGGAGAAGGAATGGAGGGTGGCGGCAAGCTGTAAAAAATAAAAAAAATAAGAGGGAAAGAAAAAAATGTAATAGTAATATAAGAGTAAGCCCTAATTCAACCTAGGTCAAATTTAATCTCTTATTAAGTAGGGTTTTATCTTATTATTACTATTATGATTATTATTATTTTATTTCCAACTCTCGTCTTTTGAAAGATTGCAGCTATCGATCATAAAATTTCTCACAGATCAAGTAAAGTGAGTGAAGTTTTATTTCACTCAACTTCACCACCCTTGTAGTGTTTCAACCATTGACCATTTACCTTAAACATATCTCCCTTACCATCTTGTAGCTTGATCAATCCATATGAAAATACCTGATTGATAGTTAAAGGTCCGGGCCATCTAGATTTTAATTTTTTAGGAAATAATCTCAATTGAACAATAGGACTCGCTGACCTACTTCAAACTTACAAGATTAGATGTGCATATCATGTCACTTATTTGTTTTTTCTGTCACTTATTTGTTTTTTCTTTAAACATTTTGGCATTTTTTGTAGGAAAACATTCTAAGTTGCTTTAATTCATCAAGTTGGAACATCCATTTCTCTCCAGCATGCTTTAGACCCAGATTAAGCTGCTTGAGAGCCTAATAATATGTATGCTCAAGCTTTACAGGTAAATGACAAGCTTTTTCCAACACTAGCCGATAGGGCAACATACCTAAAAGAGTTTTGAATGATGTTTGGTAAGTGCATAGAGCATCATCAAGTCTTCTAGACTGATCTCTGCGCCTTAGACATACCACATTTTCCAGTATCCCTTTTTTATTTCTTTGTTTGCCATCTTAGTTTGCCAATTTTTTTTACGGATGATAGGCCGTAGCGATCTTATGTCTCACATCATATTTATCGAGTAACCATTTTAGCCACTTTATTCACAAAGTGATATCCCTCGTCTCTAATAATAGCCCTTGGAGTCCAGGACCTTGTGAATATTTGCTTATGTAAGAATCGCATGACCACTTTGGCATCATTCGTTGGATATGCCTCGACCTCTACCCACTTGGACACATACTCAACCACCACTAAAATGTACATGTTACCATTGGAGGGAGGAAATGGACCTAAAAAGTCAATGCCTCAAATATCAAATAATTCTACCTTAGGGATATTACTTAGAGGCTTTCTTTTCTTCTTGAGATATTTCCCACCCGTTGGCACCAATCACAATTCTTTACATAGGCGTACGTATCCTTAAACAAAGTTGGCTAATAGAATCTAGCTTGCAAAAGCTTGGTTGCAGTGCATGACACTCCAAAATGTCCCCCACTTAGGCATGAATGACAATGGAAAAGAATATCAACTACCTCACTCTTAGCAACACACCTTCTGAACATTTGATTTGCACAATGCTTAAACAAAAATGGCTCTTCCCAGAAATAATATCGCCTATCATGAAGGAATTTCTTCCTTTTTTGGTATGACATTTCGGGTGGCATTATTCCACTAGCTAAAAAGTTAGTAATGTCAACAAACCAAGGAATTTCATGAATTTCGCTTACCTCAAAGATATGCTTGTCAGGAAAATATTCATTAATAGGAACAGTGGAGTGATTTTCCTCTTGTTATACCAATCTTGACAGATGATTTGCCACTTGATTCTCAACCCCTTTCCTCTCTTGGATTTCATGTAATAGCTCGTTATCCAATAATGTCGAAAATAGTGGTTTTAAGACCACAATTCCAACATTTGAGTCCATATTGAAATTTGGTCCAGTATTTTGATGTTTGATTTGTTAATTAAAGAAAAAGGACTAAAGTGTAAAAGCTGCAAAAGTTAATCACTATTAGTTTTTATAGGCTAAATGGGTCTAAAAGTATGTTTGGATGGATTTATTGGAAATTAAGCCATTTTTAAAGCTAGTGGTCGGTTTTAAGCTTAATTAACTATGTTTTATAAATAAAAATGTTAATTAAAATAATGTTAAAGTAATAATAATAAAACATAATGAAACAAGGTCATCTTCCCCATTTCATTTTATTTTTCAACCGAAACTCCATTGAAGTAGCTAAGGAAGCTTTGGCCTTGCATATGTCCTTGCATGTAAGTCAATTCCATACCCATTTTTCATGAATTTTTTGTTTTTGAGATAATTGTAGCTTAATCTAGCTAGCCCAAGGACTATTTTGAAATAAATTTAAAGTTTTGAAAACTTACCATTGATTTTCTTGAAGCTTTTTTGTAACACCCCGTACCCGAGACCGTTGCCGGAGTCGGACACGAGGGGTTCACAGACTAAATTCGCTTACTATCGCAGTCCATTTTAAAATTTTCCAGGCAGTTGGCTAACTGCGACACTGTCACCTTAAAAATCATATCTTGAGTTTCACAACTCGAAAATCAGTTTCGTAATTTTTCCCTGAAACTATACTCATATGCCCATCTACATAATTTTTTCTAGAATTTTTGGTCAGGCCAATTAGTACAGTTTATTAGTCAAAGTCTCCCATGTTACAGGGATCGACTACACTGACCTTTGCGCATTACGACTTGGATATCTCCCTGCACAGGGCTTCAATACTGATGCCGTTTGTTTCTATAGAAACTAGACTCAGAGAGGAATCCAGACATATATGGCATAACTCCTAATTATCTCTGGTTAATTTATAATGAATTTCCAAAGTCGGAATAGGGAATCCAGAAACCGTTCTGGCCCTGTCTCACGAGAACCTGAATATCTCTTAACATACTGTCCATGTGATCATTTCGTTACTTTCCTATGAAAATAGATTCATCAAGTTTCGTTTACATAATTTATTCACTATTTAATTCCAATCCTACTATTTTTAGTGATTTTCCAAATCTACATCACTGCTGCTGCCAGCATCTGCCTTTAAGGTAGACTTTACCTATTTCATAGTTTCCATGATTCAACTAGCCCTTTTTGCATAAATAGCACAAATCATGATAGTGATTAACCATTCCATACCAAATGATTATAACATTATGCTCGAACATATATAAGCCATTTTCGCATGGCTATATACATTAACCAAAATATTCTTCCGCCACTAGTCTATTTTATACATGTCATAAGACAATCCGAAACATAGCAGTACCAAACAGTGGATAGTGATAGTGTGACTAGTTGCTGACGATCCCCGAGCCTGTAGCTTCGCAATGAGATCTATAAAACAGAGGAAACAGAGTAAACGGAGTAAGCATTACAATGCTTAGTAAGTTTTAAGCAGTGGCAATAGATAACAAACAAATTATAACCTAGTTGTTCGTATTTTTATTTCACTCTTCCTTCGGGCATACCATCCCTTTTCCGAATACGCACATCTCATCATATACAATAGGCAGATAAACTTTCACATAAAAGTGAGCTCATGTGACATAGATATATCGTATGATTTCACATCACCCCTCACACTGATCCGATGTCACATAATCATAAGAATAGTCTCATAGATTGCTCTCGTATGCATCACATAACTACCTTATGATTTAGTGCAAATCAAGCTCACATATAAACTTGGAGTACATACCTGTTTAACCTTTCGCATTGAATATATTTATAAGCAATTCTTATTACGAAATCTTACCCGGACATAATCTCCACACGAAGTTATCGGGTCTTACCCGGACAAAATCCCCACACGTAGTCATCGGGTCCTTAGAACTCGGATATAGTACGAGCACGAAGCTTAGGGACATTAATCAGTGATAATATTCTCGCATAAAGCCTGCGGGGTTTTAACCCGGATATAGTACTGACACAAATGCCCTTCGGGACTTATCACATTTATGCACTTTCACATCCATCACATTGGCCACTCGGCCCTGTCACATATATACACTTTCACATTCATCACATCGGCCATTAAGCCTTATCACGCATATACACTTTCACATTCATCACATCGGCCATTAAGCCTTATCACATATATATACACTTTCACATTCATCACATCGGCTATTAGGCCTTATCACACATATACACTTTCACATTCATCACATCGGCCATTAAGCCTTATCACATATATATACACTTTCACATTCATCACATCGGCTATTAGGCCTTATCACACATATACACTTTCACATTCATCACATCGGCCATTAAGCCCTATTCACATATATACACTTTCACATTCATCACATCGGCCATTAGGCCTTATCACATATATATACACTTTCACATTCATCACATCGGCTATTAGGCCTTATCACACATATACACTTTCACATATGGGTTTAATCAATAGCTTATAAGCAACTAAAACAAGTTTATCAAGGTTTACAACACAATCTCAAATTCAGCACAAGCTGTTTTTCCTGAGCAATAGTCACTAAATTATTTATAACTGGAGCTACAAAACTCCAAATCACTTTCCGTAAATTTTTCCTGAATATAGACTCGTATGTCTTCCATCCATAAAATTTCCAGAATTTTAGGTTTGGCCAATCAATACCAGATTTTTCTTAAAGTTTCCCCTGTTTCACTGCTTGACTAATCTGACCACTCTTCACTACGAATCAAATTTCTCATTATCAGAAATTCCTTTGCTTGCACGGTTTCTTTTATAAGAAACTAGAGTCATTAAGCTTTAATTTCATGTCTCATTCAGCCTCTAATTCAAATCCATGAATTTATGGTGATTTTCTAAATTCATGTTACTGCTGCTGTCCTGAGCAGGTTTATCACAATTTTACTCTTCTGACATATCCTTTCAGCACTTCATAATATCATATCCATTTGGCAACATATCATATCAATAACTTACCTATACTTCATAATAACCATTAGGCTATATGCATAAAGATTTACAATAGAGTTATGATTCTATTAATATGTGCTTAACATATCATAC
Organism: Gossypium hirsutum; assembly: GCF_007990345.1. NCBI lineage: Eukaryota > Viridiplantae > Streptophyta > Magnoliopsida > Malvales > Malvaceae > Gossypium > Gossypium hirsutum. The sequence goes on along the minus strand of NC_053448.1, from coordinate 36,951,552 downwards.
TCAATCACATTATAGGCTTTAATACTTAAAACTTACCTCGGATATTTTGAATAGTTATGGATAGACTACTCCATTGCTTTCTCTTTTCCCCTATCTAATTTCGACACTTTCTGCTCTTGAGCTTGATTTAAAACAAATAGATTTATTCAATTACTTATCAATTAAGCAATTTAATTTAATACATATATATCATATATTTAAGGTACAAATGACCTTACTAACTAGCTATTTAAACATCATACATATGCCCTACTCATACAAAATCGAATATATTACTAGGCTACACTCAACAATTACATTTATCCCCATATAATAGATTAAAACTATCAAGGGACGTTTTACTAACTTATTACCTTGCATATTTGAATTTAATAAACTAATTTACTAAATTAATGAATAATAAATTTTAACTTAACAATTTCATAACCACACATGATTATCATATCTACCAATTTGGCCGAATACTTATAAGATTAGCATTTTGCAAGTTTTCAAATCACTTCCAGAGCCAAATATCATTATAAATTAAGATATACTTTCACACATCTATACAAGTTTACAAAACCACATTTAACTTCATATATCATCATCACTTATTTAGTAGAATATGCAAGATCAAACATATCTTTACAAATATATATTTATTTATATATACATATGTGGTCGAAATTACAAGTTCAATTGGAACACTCCATAAATATTTACCTATATAACCGGATATACCAAATTCATTATATCATTACATAGGTACATATCTATAAGACCGAATATATAAGGCTCAATATATCATCACATATGGCCGAATATTACTAAACTCAAGCCACCATATTTTTACCCCTTAAGTCACACCCAAAAATCACATTCGGCACTTCTCTTCCAAAATTTTTCCAAGTCTTCAAATTCACTTACAAGCTCATTTATATAACATATGAAACATTTAACAATTATTTTATCAATAAAATAGCATGACCGATTACCTATTTCTCTCCCTAAATCCAAGTTCGGCATATTGAACAACCCAAATGCTAACCTATCCAAGTTCGGCATATTCAACAACCCAAATGCTAACCTCAACGTTTAAGTTAAAATAACAAGTAACTTAACACATCCAACATAATTTTCCAAGCTAATGACATCAAAGCTTCAACTAAAATTTCAAGCTTCTTAGCCAAATTTCAAACTTCCAAATAGCCTAAATTTAATCCATGGAATAGGTAGAATTCAAACAAATCATCCAAATTATGCATACATTTCTAAAGGTGGCATTAAACATACCTTCTTCTAGCAATCACCATAGCCGGAACTCAAACAAAAAGTTTTATTCTTTTTCCTTTCAAGTTTCGACAAAGGAGGAACAAGATGAATTACTTTGGTTTCTCCTCCCACTAACCAATTTCCCCCATGGCCAAATGCTCAAGACACCATGAAACTAAAAATTTTGTCATGGGCTATGTAATGAACTTAATACCTAACTCAAAATATGCTAAAAAAAATCCATAAGCTAACATGAATTTCTCACCTTATTCATGACTTAGAATTGCCGAATGGTTGCTCCCTCTCTCCCTCTTAGAATCGGCCAAGAAGAAACAAGAATAAAGACTTGTTTCTTTCACCCCTTTCCTTCTTTTCTTTACTTTATTTCTAACCTTTTATTTTATTCCACCCTCCATACTAATATGGCACCTAGTTAATTAAAGTTAATATAAAATTCACACTTGACTATACAATTTGTAGCATGGCCGGCCACTACCTATAGTTTGGCTAATTTGACATGCAAGGACAAGAACTTTCCCACATATACTAATAGGCCACTTTAGCACTTGCCTAGCATATCTCTAAATTGTCTCACATAAGTCCCTACTAATAATTTTCACATACACTGACCAAATTGAAGTATGAAACTATCACACAAGCATTTACTCACATCATAAACACAGAATATAACCTTTAATTATTTATAAGACTCGGTTTCGTGGTCCCGAAACCACTTTCCGACTAGGGTCACTTTAGGGATGTCACATTTTTAGTTGTTAATGGTCGAGCTTGAAGCTTGATGATGAAATAAAACTATTTTGTAAAGTGATTTTGAATAGTTTTTAAATTTAGGGATTGAATCAAAAGTATGTTAAATTTGGCATGGTTTTCTTGTAAAATTTTAGCACTTGAGGGCGTAATAGGGTTGTATAAAATTTGGCATGTTACTCTAGGGCTTAATTGTGAAAAATAAGCTTGTTTCGATTTTAAGGACTAAATTGAACAAAATGCAAAACTTTAGGAAACTTATGAAAAATATTAATTTGAGCTCATATGCATCAAATTAGATGTTGTACTATAGTAGGGACTGATAAATTGGAATAAAATTACTTTTTAGATCAAGAACCGGTAGATAATCGTGGAAAAGAGAAAATTACAGACCAGTCCCTGATACTGCTATCTTTGTTGTTTGGCCCTAGTAAGTTCATACATTATTGTTTTGTGCATTTTGATAATGTTTTATTGAATTATGTTTATTGTGAATTTTTAATGTAAATTTTAATGTTACAATTGGTACAAAGTGAGAAAAATGGATTGAAATAGAAACAATTATAGGATATATGTATCGAGCCCAGATGAACATAGAATAGGATAAATTGGCATGCCAATAGGTTATTTTGCACGCTGTACAGGATTGATATGTGATAGGATGATGATATATGACATGATACTATACACTAAATGTACCGGAATCCAACATTTGTTGTGAATTGCCGAGTTATATTTATTGTGATCCTGGTGTGTTTCTAGGGGCTGATATAAAGCTTACGTACTTAACACTTGGTTCCCAGGCGTATTTCTAGAGGGATGTTAGCCTTTGGGCTAGGCATTTAGTGCCTAGGCATGTTCTTGGTTGGATTAGCTCGATTGAGCATTCTGGTGTGTTTTGGGTGGATAACCTGTATCTGTATCTATTATTATTAGTTCATCAGGCTGACTCGTGAGTGTTAAACGATTTAATGAATTGTATGGATGTAAGGTGATAATAACTTTTTGAATGACTTAAAAATGTACTCATATCTATAGATATTATATGATGTTTTGGTATTGAATGAACTTGTTTACCTGAAACGTTCATATGATTTGAAGTGTGAGACACTCACCTCTTGATATGGTTGTGGTGACAGGGTTAATATAGTTACTTGTTTGTTAATAAAATTTGAATATGAGGTATGTATATTACTTTGACCTATGAACTTACTAAGCTCAATTGTAGTTTACTTTGTCATTTTCCTGTATTTATTATTTTGCGGAATCAAGCAATCGGATCAACTAGAAGATCACACTATCTAGTCTCTTTTTGGTAGATTTTGAAATCGTTATATTTTAGTTTTGTGGCATGTAATAAAAGTAACTTGTATATGTATATAAGTGTTCACTACAAGTGGTATGTTTTGTCTTGTATAAAAGTTGTATACTTGTTAGCTAATAATGTGGTTGATTATGGCTTAGTATGGGATTTGAATGTGGTATTAAGCTTGATATGTGATGGAATATTTGTGTTGGAATGAGATACATATAGATGAGTTATAATGTGATATGGAATACTTGGATAGGTAAAACCTTGGTTGGATATTTTCTTTGGATGTCATGAAAAGGATATGTGCATTGGTTCTTTTTATGGCAATGGTGTTAGGGATTGTACCTTGATAAATGATTGTTGGTTGGTGATAGAAATTATAGCATTTTGACACCTTACATGAAATTGTTTGGTTAAGTGTAAATTTGATAAAAAATTGAACATTAGGTTTGAATGTTGTTTGTGATGGTGCCCTATGGTATATTGGTTAGAATTAGGCAAATGACATGTTTTGGTACGTTTTTTATGTGATTTGAATAGGTTGATTAAATGGTTAATGGTATGCTTCAGGCTTAAGTAAGCAAATACATGCATGACTTGCTTTTAAAGGTACTTTATGACACACATGAGTTGTCACAGGGTTGGACACATAGTCGTGTGCCACACATGGGCATGTGGCACAATCGTGGTTCTTAGGCTTTGGGAGTCACACACGACATCAGTGAGTTATACGGCCTGGACATACAGCCGTGTACCTCTAGCTTACACGGCCTTAGTTTGTTACATAGTCTAGGATACAACTGTGTGACTTTTGTTAGGAATTTTGCATTTAGGTCCACACAGCCTCAACCTGTCACACGGCTTGGCTACATGGCCGTGTGACCACTGTTTTCTATTTTTATCCTACTTTATGTTATGTTTCGAATTAGTCCCTGCTTGTTTCTGAATTAATTCTAGGGCTTCGTAGGCTCGATTTAAGCCCCATCTTTGTATGAAAGTTATGACTATTGAATGATTATCTATTAATATTTGTTTTGAAGTAAATTTTGAATTGAAATAACATATTCCTATTTTGTTAATTGTTGTGGCATCCCATAACCCTAATCCAGTGACAAATATAAGTAAAGGCTGTTACATCTCAAGATCAAATTCTTGGAGTAAAATACCGATCCAATTAATCTTGGCTTGGCATCTTTCTTTGTAAGCAAGTATTTGTTTGCCAAATGATCCGTATAGTCTGTCACTTTAATTCATACAAGATAAGATCGAAATTTATCAAAAGCAATAACAATAACAAGTAGTTCTTTTTCAATTATCGTATAGTTTAATTGGGCTCCAGTCAAAGTTTGACTTGTATAGTAAATTAGATAAAAGACATTTTTCCTCCGTTGACCCATTATAGCTCCTATTGCGAAGTCGCTAGCATCACACATCAACTCAAAAGGAGAACTCCAATCTGGTGTAATGATAATAGGTGCCAAGATTAATCATTTTTTCAAATCATCAAAGGCTCTCAAGCACACTTCATCAAAATTGAATGTTATATCCTTTTCTAACAAAGTACATAGTGGCTTGGAAAACATCGAAATATCTTTGATAAACCTCCGATAAAAACTGACATGTGCTAGAAAACTTCTAATGCCTTTTACAGACACCAGAGGCGACAACTTTTCTATCACCTCAATTTTTTCTTTATCAACTTCGATTCATCTTCTTGATATTCTATGCCCCAAAATAGTACCTTCCCTAACCATAAAATGACATTTCTCCCATTTAAGGAGAAGCTTTATCTCTTCACACCGTTTTAGCACCTTAGCTAAATCATCTAGACAATCATCATATTATCTCCAAACATTGGAAAATCATCCATGAATATTTCCAAGAAACACTCAACCATGTCAGTGAATATCACCATTATGCAACTTTGAAAAGTTGCAGGCACATTACATAAACCAAAAGGTATTCGCCAAAAGGAAAACATACCATATGGACAAGTGAAAGTGGTTTTAAGTTGGTCCTCTAGGGCTACAACTATCTGATTGTACCCCAGATATCTATCTAAGAAACAATAGTAGTCCCTACCAGCAAGTCTATCCAGCATTTAATCTATAATCTACGCAAATTCACCAACCTGTAATTGTTCTTGTTGGAATCATCATTATTCCATTCTCCACAATCGTGATTCCCCTTTCTTTGGAACACATTGGATTAAACTTACACACAAGCTATCAGAAATAGGATAGATGATCCCCACATCCAACCACTTAATGGCTTCCCGCCTGACTGCCTCTTTCATGATTGAATTTAGCCTCACCTGCCCATCAATTGATGTTTTCTCCCTATCTTCTAGTAGAATTTTATGTATGCAAAGAAACAGACTAATTCCTTGAATATCAGCTATAGTCCACCCAATTTCTTTTTTGAACTTCTCCAGAACATCAATTAATTTCTCTTCTTGGCTCTCGGCTAACTTAGCTGAAATTACGACAGGAAAAGTAGAAGAGTTACCCAAATAAACATATTTCAAATGGGGTGGGAGTACTTTTAACTCCAATTCAGGTGGCTCTTCAATTGACACCTTTGGCTGAATATGTTCATGGTTTGTTAACTCCAATGGTTCGTGTCCTATCCCAGATGTTATGGTTGAATTCGGAAAGCTATATTGGCTACTCGAATGGCCGAAGTAAACTTTTGGAATTCCAAACGTACTTTTTTAAAAACATTTACTAATTCGTTCAAATTTTATGAAAAACGAACATTTATCTTTATTTTCAATCATATTGCAAAACCATTTTGTCCATGAAAAATGGCCTAAAATAAACTTCTGTAATTTGAACATATTTTAAAATAATTGATTTATCAATTCGAAACAAGTGAAATCAAATGTTTATCTTAATTTCGTAAAAACCTATTAATTTTAGAAATTCAAACAGATAATATTTCATTTTTAAAAATTCAATCATTTATTCAAATATATTTCAAATTTTATTAAAAACTTCATTTTTCAATATTTGTAGCGAAAAATGTATTATTGACAGATTCTATTTAAAAATCGAGTTTTTTGGTAGCCCAAATTAGGTCTTCAACATGTCCTAAGTCTTTTTATAAGTTTGATTGCGCGAACGAAAATAACTCCGATGAACTTGGGCACACTACAAAAATAAATAGGCTTTTAGCGGCGTTTTTTTAGGCCTATAGCAGCGCTAAAAAGCGCTAAAAGTATTTGCGACGCTTTCACAAGCGCCGCAAAAAATGCTGCTATAGACCATGTCGCTAATTTTGGTGGCATTTTGTCCACATAAACGCCGCTAAAGAACATGACCTTTAGTGGTGCTTTTGTCACAAACGTCGCTAAAGGTCATGTTCTTTAGCAGCAATTGTGCTAAAAGCGCCACTAAATAACATGACTTTTAGCGACGCTTTATTCACAAACGCCGCTAAAAGTACCGTTCTTTAGCGGTGTTTTACAGAAAATGCCACTAACTTTGGCAAATTTCTAACATCCAATTTTCATCCATATGCAACCCTTCCTGTAGTATGGAAACCAACCAAAAACAACAAATCTAATTGATACTTCAAATTCAACGAAAGATATATGATATAAATTGATAAATGAATATAATAATGTTAAAAGTTAAAATGTTAAAAATGTTCATACAATAGTCTAAGATGGCAGATTTTGCGACTAGTGAAATATCTTCATCATATTCTGAAGCTGTAGTTGGAGTGCGTCGTACTTTCTGCTCTGCTCTGCTTCGCTCGCTGTTGCCTCCGCTTTAAGTTGAGTAATTTGCTCAATTGTGTAATTTGATCAACTTTGCTTGCTTGCATCTGAGCCATCTGATCTCTTAACTTCTGAACTTCAACTTGAGCCTGACTCCCCGAAGGCATGTATTGCTGCGAGCTGGATCCAAAATATTGGGTTGGGTTAACAAAAGATCCTTGAAATCGAACCCGACCATACCTTTCAGGACCCAAAACTTCAGTAATAATCCAATTATCAATGTCGTCAACATTAACAGAACTATCACTCGAAGCAATCGCTTCAAACTTTGCCTTTTTATCCTTTAGTTTCTCCTAATAAATTAATCAAAGAGTTAGAAACAAAATATATAATAAAAACAAATGCAACATAACTTGACATTATTTGCATTACAAACGACGAATTAAACCATTATAATTAAACACTATAAATATTTAAAATAATTCAAATTTTATTAACTAAACATACCATAATTTCTGCAGCTTCAGAAGTCATAAAAGATCCATCTTTCTTCCTATGTGTAATGTCAAAAAGCTGAAGGTGTCTAACTTTTTGACCAGACAACAGTTCTTACAATATAGTAGTAAAAATATTATTTAATGGAAAGTAATAAATATTTGACACTATGAATAAATTCAAAATACCTCGGCCTCAGCTACACAAGCAAAACTTTTCGACTCAGTACGTAATACCTCTCATTTCTTTGAATTCCAAAATCAAACCACATCTTCCCATTGGTACCTTAGCATTCCCGGTGGGGCATTTTACAATTTCTCTTCGAGGCTTGTTTTTGTCTTAAAATATTCTTTCTTTAAGGTACTTTTATGGTCTCTCCATATTTTTCCCAATGCCTTCTTGACATAATTATCCGAGACCTCTAAAGCAAACCTCGCCTACAAAAAACACAAGTTTAGAAAGTAAATATAAATGAAACTTAAACCAAAGTATTATAAATTACATTAACGTTTTGTTACCTTAATATTATCGAGAGCTTGATTTTTGTTACTATCAGGCATTTGATGCCATTACTCATAGTTCATAGGCAACATATTGGCATTTCATGCTATAATGTCGAAATATCCTGCTAAAATCCGAGCTTTTGATCCAACAGGCTGACCAAAACTATTTCTACATACTTTGACATGCTCGACAGGATCTAACTCATATAAATCTTTAAGTAGCGTACGTCCTCAACCTCTGTGCATCCCACCACTTTCAGATGGAAAATGGTATATTATAATATAAGAAAAAGAAATCAATAATAAAAGTCAACACGCATGTAAATCAAATTTAACATTACTTTGAATTTCTGTAGGTTCGTCAGGTGTATTCAAAACATTCGAAGATCCAAATAGCAATATGTTGTTCACTATTTGTTTCTTCCGATTTTGGAGTATTTTGAACAATACTTAGATCTTGCAATCTTCTTCTAGGCATTTTATCTGCAATACACATAGAATAGTTGAAACTTTAGTAACTAATTACAACAATAACAGCACATATAAAATAGTTGAAATATTTAATAAGACCAAGATTTAAATTATGATATTACATATGATTAAAAAATTGTAAAATCTTACTACATCATAATTCGTAAATATCTTCATCAACAGGAGAACCCATTGAAATTGTGTACTAGTACTAGGGATATTTTCATTTAAGTTTTGTTCTGAAAAAGGCAAAGTTTCTGATCTATCGTCGATGTCATCTCTACTTCTGTTACCCATGTCAAACAAGTCTCTAGGGATGTTACGGAGTACAACGTACCAACCCTCACCAGTTGGATCTTTTGAGTAAAAAACTTGTTTCACTTGAGAAGGAAATACATACAGCTCATCTATCAATTGTTGTCCAGTGTGAATCAATCGAGAGAAGTTCACCATTGTAAAACTAAATTGATCTTGTTTAATTCCACAAGTAGTATTAACATCAGTCCAATCACATCGAAATAAGACAAATTTACATTTGCCATAGTAATCCAACTCAATAATGTTAGTAAGAAGTCCATAATACTCCAAATTTCCCTCAACAGGATTACTGTTCCTAGCACTAGCATAACTTGTAATTGAAGAATTAACAACTATTCCAAAATTTTCAGTTCTCCTCAATCTCTCCCGATATTTTGTATGAAATCTGAATCCATTGATGGGGAAGGCACTATATCTTTTTACTACTCTATTCGGACATTGGGAAAGCCATTTAACTTTGTCATTGACGTCCTTCCCACTCCAAACCTATTGAATCGAAAGTAAATTAAGTAATTATAAATATTATGAGAAAACATTATTATTTGTCAATGAAAGCTTCAATTGCATATCGTTTTGCTTAACCATTCATGAAAAGATTCTGTGAATAACTTATTAATCTCTCGATGTTGTAATCTTCGGGAGCATGAACGAGGTCTCAAGATTTGTTTGTACTCACTATGTTAAAAAGAGGTTTACTTTTTTAGAATATAAACAAAATTATAATTAATGAATATTTATCAAATTCTAGAACTTACTTACGTAATGGTTCCATTGAATCGTGGTGAAAAAGAACATATCGATGTGCTTGTACCCACGATCTATCATTTAATTCTGAAATTTCAACTTTGCCGATTGGTTCTCCATAACTTTGAAATAAATAAGTTTCGGCCAAGTTATGATCAGTGAGCCCAGCATTTCTACTTGGTCTGTTCATTCTTGTTTCAACATCTTCCAAATATCTAGAATAGAAAGTCATACACTCCTCAGCCAAGTAGCCTTCAGCAATTGAGCCTTCTGGATAAAGCTTATTGTGGCAATAACACTTCAATTTGGATAGGAACCTAAACACAATATACAACATTATCGAAAGTTGTAACTAAAGGCATAGAGGTTAATGAATGAATAATTTACAAATAAATTAACAGACTTCTATGGGATACATCCATCGATGGAAAATGGGTTCACCACTTCATGAGGGAGATGGATTAGCAAGTGCACCATAATAGTGAAGAAGGAAGGTGGAAAGATCTTCTCCAAATTGCATAAAGTCAATGCGGCTCGATCTTGTAGTATCTCAAGTTCTTGAACATCCAAAACTTTGCCACAAATGACTTTCATTATATTGGATGGTTCAATTATACAAGACGTCACCTTTTTTTACATACAACACCGCATAGCAATTAGCAGTAAATATTGCATCAATATGTGATAGTCATGTGATTTTAAGGCATATAGTCTTCGATCTTTAAGACTCACACATTGAGATATATTTGATGCATACGTATCTGGGACCTTTATATCCTTCAACACCATGCAGAACATTTCTTTCTCCATCTTCGACATTGAAAAAATAGAAGGCGCCAATCGGTATTTCCCATTCGGAAGTGCTTGGGGATAAAGATCATGCTGAATTCCCATGTGGACTAAATCAAGTCGACTCTGAAGATTGTCTTTCGATTTTCCATTGACATTCAAAATTTTCCCAATGATGTTCTCGCAAACATTTTTCTCAATGTGTATGACATCAATATTGTGTCGTAAAATGTGATGCTTCCAATAAGGTAACTCAAAAAAAATACTTTGTTTTTCCACAAGTCTACCTCATTAGGATCATCCTCTTCATCAGATTCATCATAAGATTCATCCCTTGATCTTCTATTTCTTTGCGTGTTGGCTAGCTGATTCATCTTTCTATAATTGAAATTCATATCTTTCAACATGAACAAGATTTCAGATCCACCGGTCTGCGAAGGAGCTTCTCTAAACTCTTCAGTACCGTCAAACCGAGTACTCTGAAATCTAAATCTATGATTTCTTGGTAACCATCGACAATGCCCCATGTAAGAGAACTTCTTCCCATTATATAACCATTGCGAACATGTTTGCGCAGCACAACAAGGACAAGCATAACGTCCCTTAGTACTCCAACCAGATAAATTGGCATAAGTCAGGAAGTCATTAATAGTCCACATCAAAGCTGCACGTAAATTAAAGTTCTCCTTTCTTAGTACATCATATCTCTCAACACCAGCCTATAATTGTTTTAAGTCTTCAATAAGTGGCTACAAATAAATGTCAATATCATTTCCAGGACCTTTCTCTCCGGGGATAATCATAGATAAGATAAAGGAAGATTGCTTCATGCAAATCCATGGAGGCAAATTGTAAGGAACAAGCACTACAGGCCAAGTACTGTACGCAGTGCTCATGATTTTGTAATGATTAAATCCATTAGATGCTAGCCCAAGCCTCATACTCCGAGGATCGCTTGCAAAGCTTGGAAATTTACTGTCAAATGATTTCCAAGCTGAAGAATCCACAAGATGCCTTAACAATCCATCACCGGTTTGTCCATCATGGTGCCACGTCATAGACTCGGCTGTCTTCGACGACATGAAAAGCCTTTGAAGCCTTGGTATTAGCAGAAAATACCACAAAATCTTAATTGGCTTCTTCCTTGACTGTGCATCATTTCCATCCTCATTACCATCTTCTGTATTTCTATTCATCCAACGAGATTGACCGCATACATGACAGCACTGTTGGTTTTTTTGATCGCCCTAATACAACATGCAGTCATTTGGAAACTATGAATTTTGTTGTACCCAAGGCCTAAATCTTTTATCAGTTTCTTCATATCTTTGCATGAATGAAGGATTTTTGCAACGGAAACATATCTCTCAAAAACTCTAACAGCATTGTCGAAGAGTTTCCGGTCCACCCTCCCGAACACTTTAACTGAAAAGACGAATACAGAAGGACACTTTTAAAAATTTTGATCCCTCATAAAGTTCTTCATTCATTTCATTAAGTAGCGTGTAGAACTTCGCCGCTTCTCCATTCGGCTCTTCATTAGGTATATTCTTCCCGTTTCGATAAAAGCATTTCCACCGAGATTACAATCATCGGATGCAACAAAGTCTGGTGGAAACGATTGGAAACCATGGTGCATATTAAATGCATCCCGCAACTTACCTTCCATGTCATCTTCTCTAACAGACTGATGGTAAGTAGTACGAGGATAACCCGAATTAATCGTTGAAGAGGAAGTACTAGGTATGCATTCTCCATGGAAAATCCATTTTTTATACCCCCGAATAAACCCATCAACAATTAGATGCTCGTAGACAACTTCACAAAAATGCCAATTAATGTTGCCACACTTCTTACACGGGCAAAGAATCATATTCTCTTGGCTTACATTTTGAAATGAAAAATTTAGAAAAGTTTGTACTCCATTTCGATAGTCGTTGCTTACACTTGACAAATTCATCCAAGACCGGTCCATTTCTTAATTATTGAAGTCTAAAGTTGACAATAAATTACACGGGTAAGTTGTTTATTTATAAGTATAAATACGTTATGTAGTTATGAAAGTTATGTAAGTTATATTTATGTATTATGTAAGTTATGTATTATATAAGTATAAATAAGTTATGTCAGCTATGATATGATATATATTTATGTATTATGTAAGTTATGTAAGTTATGTGAGTTATGTAAATTATGTAAGTTTTGATATGATATATATTTATGTAAATTATGTAAGTTATGTAAGTTATGATATGATATATATTTATGTATTATGTAAGTTATGTAAGTTATGCGAGTTGTGTAAGTTATGATATGATATATTTTTATGTATTATGTAAGTTATATTTACGTATGTTATGTAAGTTATATTTATGATATATTGTAACACCCCTTACTCGAGACCGTTGCCGAAGTCGAGCATGAGGCGTTACTTGACTTAACTTAAAAGTTCGGGGCATAAAATTTTACTTTTGAAATTAATTTCACTATTTACAAAAAATCTGTCCACCTGCGCAGCAGCTACTAAATTAATTATAACTCGAGCTACGAAACTCGAAATTTAGATCCGTAAATTTTTCCTGAAACTAGACTTATATATATTCTTACCATAAATTTTTTCAGAATTTTTTGTTTGGCCAATTAGTACAGTTTATTAGTTAAAGTCTCCATTGTTTCACTGATCGACTATCCTGACCTCTTGTCACTAAAATTTAATTATCTCTTTGTACAGACTTCATATGGTGTTCTCACTTGTTTCTACAGAAAATAGACTAAATAAGGAATCTATAAATTTAAATTACAACTCATAAATATTTTTTTTACAATTGTTAATTATTTTCCAAAGTCAGAATAGGGGATTCCGAAAACCACTTTGACCTTGTCTAACTAAAATGCAAATATCTCAGAATACATAATTCTTTTGTCTACACTGTTATTTTTCTATGAAAATAGACTCAATAGGATTTAATTATATATCTCATCCACCCTCTAATTAATTTTCTACTATCCTTGGTGATTTTTCAAAATCACATCACTACTACTGTCTCAAAACTGATTCACTACCAATTTTTACTTTTTCATGATTTCTAGGCATAATTTATCACCTAGACTTTTATAACAACAAACACCTTCATACTTACCCATTTAATAAATATTCATCATCAAATATTTACATATCATCTTTTGGTCATAATTTAAGAATATACAATCAAAATGACTAAGTCTCTATACATGCCATAGCTCGAAATATTTATCGTCTTAAAATACCGAGTTGTGGTGGTTGATAGTTTGAATGCTCTCCGAAGTCTTCAAGATCCCGACTATGCTTGATAATACTATATGAAAGAAAAAGAAATAAAAAAAGTAAACATAAAGCTTAGTAAGTTTACAAGTAAATAAATAACAACATTTATCATAAACCATCATACTCATAAATTTTCATCAAGCACTAGGATCTTTACTTTCTTCTTTACTTACTCACTTACTTGTTTACTTACTTGCTTGCTTAAATAACTCACGATTATAACTTACTCTTCACTTACTGAAATTCTTTTTCTCAACTGGTAACTGAGATATTTTCAATCCTTTATAACTCCTGAATCTAGTTATCATGCTTTTGCTTGAACTTTCATGTAACTTAATTCATTTTCTAGCCCGTTGAATCACTTGGAATACTAAGGATACTAGGGTCTCTTGTAACACCCCGAACCCGAAACCGACACCGGAGTCGAACACGAGGTGTTAACTGACTATAACCCCTTATAAAATTTATTTTCCAGACACTGCCCAATCTGTGTACTAGTCGTTTTAAAAATCATATCTTGAGTTTCATAACTCGAAAATCAGTTTCGTGATTTTTCCCAGAAACTAGACTCATGTGCCCATCTATGTATTTTTTTCTAGAATTTTTGGTCGGGCCAATTAGTACAGTTTATTAGTCAAAGTCTCCCATGTTGCAGGGGTCGACTACACTGACCTTTTCCCATTACGACTTGGATATCTCCCTGCACGGGGCTTCAATACTGATGCCGTTTGTTTATATGAAAGATAGACTCAGAGAGGAATCTACACATATATGGTACAACCCCTAATTATCTCTGGTTAATTTATAATGAATTTCCAAAGTCGGAGCAGGGAATCCAGAAACCGTTCTGGCCCTGTCCCACAAAAATCTGATTATCTCTTAATATACTGTCCATATGATCTTTTCGTTACTTCCTCATGAAAACAGACTCATCGAGCTTCGATTACATAATTTATTCATCAATTAATTCCACTCCTACTATTTTTAGTGATTTTTCAATCTCATGACACTGCTGCTGCCAGCATCTGTTACGAAAGTAACTAGGTCCATTTCATGCCTACCCTTGATCCAACTCAATCGAACATTCGTGCCATTTTCGCATGGCTTAAAGTTTACATGCCAAAGTTCAAACACAACGTAATAGCTTATACATGCCAAAATGTTCTTCTAAGCCAACTAAGAAGAAAGTACCAAAACTTGCTATCCGGTGTGATGACTTCGATGACGACCTGACCCCGCAAAAATAGATGAGTCCCAGCAACCTATAATGGGTGACAAGGAAACACCGAGTGAGTTTATAACTCAGTAAGTCATAAGCTATGCACTACCATCCATCAATAACATTATCACAAGAGAAAACAAAATGGAACGAGGCTAATTACTCCATCCATTCCGAACCATACCATAGTTCCTCCAACCTATCGATTCAATTTCATATCAATTCATGCATTCACATTCCATATACTCATCAATAGGACATTGAAGCATTTTCATAAATCAATTTATTTTCGTTACAATCAAACGACTAAACGGCCTTTCACCCATCCTACGATAAATTTTATGTACGTGACTTCAAGTATAGTTGTCACATAGGTTCAAACTTACCGAGCTCAACACCAAGCATAAGCATAGCACCTATTAGCCATGTACTCAAGACACTTACCCGATCCGCTGTCCGCGATCGACTCAATAGTGTCGCACACATAGTGTCCATAATGATTCACGAATGCATATTGAGTCCGCACACTCAGTGCTATATAGTCAACTCGCACACTTAGTGCTACGTAATCAAATCGCACACTTAGTGCTACATAGTCAAACTCGCACACTTAGTGCCGCATGGTCAATTCGCACACTTAGTGCATCATATTCATTTCGCACACTTAGTGCAACATAGTCAAATCGCACACTTAGTGCTGTACAATTTAATCCCGCGCACTTAGCGCCAATCTCATGGTCATAAATGGTTATACCCGCACGTTTAGTGCCGAGATCAACAACTCAGTACATCTTACCTCTTTTCTTTTCATTCAACAATTTCATCATCACATACGTACATGCATATATATATATATGTATATTTATTCATTCCATTCAGCATCAATACATAAACATTATGACCATTTGAAATAATACCAACTACATGCTTAATGACTTACCTTGTGTTGGGTAAGACGGTTCCAACTCGACTACTCAGTGATCTTTTCTTTGCCTTTATCGGATCTAGTTCCCTTTTGCTCTTGAGCTTAAGTTCAACAAAATTTAAAATAGTCATTAATCGACTATTCAAGTATTACTTTCAGAATAATATATATATTGATTTGACCTTCACACACATAGATTATAGTAAGCTTTATAATAGTCAATAAATAACTCATTGGCAAATTTTCATTAATGTTTACAACAAAA
The DNA here is from genome assembly GCF_007990345.1 of Gossypium hirsutum. Classification (NCBI taxonomy): domain Eukaryota; kingdom Viridiplantae; phylum Streptophyta; class Magnoliopsida; order Malvales; family Malvaceae; genus Gossypium; species Gossypium hirsutum. Next base: position 36,935,461 of record NC_053448.1, on the reverse strand, counting down.
TCACATATTCACTACGAGCTGTTTTCCTGAGCAGTAGTCGCTAAATTGTTTATAACTGGAGCTAAAAAACTCCAAATCACTAGCCGTTAATTTTCCCTGAATATAGACTCGTATATCTTCCATCCATAAAATTTTCAGAATTTTTGGCTTGGCCAATCAATACCAGATTTTTCTTAAAGTTTCCCCTGTTTCACTGTTTGACTATTCTGACCACTCTTCACTACGAATCAAATTTCTCATTCTACAGAATTCAAAATGTGTTGTATTTGATCTCATTTGAAACTAGACTCATTAAGGAGTCTAAGCATATAAATTTTATCTTATAATCATTTTTGTACAATTTATAATGATTTCCTAAAGACAGAACAGGGAATCTAGTAGTCATTTTGACTCAGCCCCACAATACTTCAAATATCTCAAGATCGGTAACTCTTTTGTTTTTATAGTTTCTTTTGTAAGAAAATAGACTCTTCAAGCTTTAATGGCATAATTCACTCAGCTTCTAATTCAACTCCTACAAATTATGGCGATTTTCCAAAATCACCTTACTGCTGCTGTCCCCAAACAGATTATTACCAAATCAAATACTAACATTAGCATTTCACCTTAATAGCTAGCTTACCAAGCCTTAATTTAACATATTAATCTTTAACATATCTTTCACTTTTCATCAACAACTATCAAAAAGCTCAAGCACTCATCAATGGCAAAACACAAAATCATCATCAATCCACAAAATTGAACCATGGGTTTTTAGAACTCAAGTCAACTACTAAAACATGCATGCATCTCAAGAACAACATCAAACATACCTTAGTCTAGCAAACCACCATAGCCGATTTTCTCAAGCTCTTCCCCTTCCTTTCTTTCCTCTATTCGGCCAAAGGTGTTCAAGAATGAACACATTTTTTTTTTGTTTTCTTTCCTCAACTCACGGCAACAAGGGGGTATGGATGAGACCATTTTTTTTTCATCACCCTTCCTTTTCATTGTTTAATTACCATGCTCTTTATTTTATTTTATCCTACATACCTCACTAGGCCAACATGTTCCCAACATGTTTCCACCCATAGCATGGCCGGCCACTACTTATTAGGAAGGGGGAATTTGACATGCAAGTCCCCTTTTTCTTCCACATGCACTAATAGGTCCTCATGCATTGACCTATCACATTTTAAAATTTTCTCATATAAGTCCTATTGACTAAATTCACATGCAATCGACTAAATCGAAGCTTGAAATTTTCACACATTCATGATTACATATTCTAGACAATAAACATCACATTCAAACCTTTCGGTGACTCGGTTTAACGGTCCCGAAACCACTTCCCGACTAGGGTCAATTTTGGGCTGTCACAACTCTCCCCCACTTAAGAAATTTTCGTCCTCGAAAATCTTACCGGTAAATAGGTTTGGATATCGTTCTTTCATCGAGCTCTCGGGTTCCCAGGTTGCTTCCTCGATCCCGTGTTTGAGCCACAACACCTTAACCAACGGAACCCTTTTATTTCGTAACTCTTTCACTTCACGAGCTAGGATACGAATCGGTTCTTCTTCATAGCTCAAGTCAGATTGAATTTCAACTTCTGAGGGATTAATCACATGTGACGGATCGGATTTATAACGTCGAAGCATTGAAACATGAAAGACATCGTGAATCTTTTCAAGTTCATGGGGTAAAATCAATCGATACGCAACTGGACCGACTCGTTCGGATATTTCGTATGGCCCAATGAATCTCGGACTCAACTTGCCCTTTCGGCCAAATCTGAGTACCTTGTTCCAAGGCGAAACTTTAAGAAACACTTTATCTCCCGCCTGATATTCAATGTCTTTTCGTTTCAAATCCGCATACGATTTCTGACGATCCGTGGCTGCCTTTAGACTTTCGCGGATTACCTTTACTTTTTGCTCGGCATCTTTAATCAAATCAACTCCGAAAATTTTACTTTCACCAAGCTCGGTCCAAAACAATGGCGTACGGCATTTACGACCGTACAAAGCCTCATAAGGTGCCATCTTAATACTTGATTGAAAACTATTGTTGTAAGCGAATTCAATCAAAGGTACATACCGTTCCCATGAACCACTAAACTCAAGGATGCAGCATCTCAGCATATCCTCGAGTATCTGAATTATCCGCTCGGATTGTCCATCGGTTTGGGGGTGAAAAGCGGTGCTAAAATGCAGCTTGGTACCCAAAGCTTCTTGCAATTTCTTCCAAAATCGTGAGGTGAATCTCGGATCTCTATCCGACACGATAGAAATAGGTACTCCATGTAATCTCACAATCTGAGAGACATACAATTCGGCTAGTTTATCCAATGAAAGATCCGTACGCACGGGGATAAAGTGAGCCGACTTAGTCAGCCTATCAACAACAACCCAAATCGCATCCTTCTTACTTGCGGACAATGGCAGTCCGGACACAAAGTCCATTATGACTCGGTCCCATTTCCACTTGGGTATCATGATCGGCTGAAGTAACCCTGAAGGCACTTGATGTTCTGCTTTCACTTGTTGACATATTAAACATCTCGAAACAAAGTTGGAGATGTCTCGTTTCATACCACGCCACCAAAACCGACGTTTCAAGTCGTTGTACATTTTCGTGCTCCCGGGGTGAATTGACATTCGGCTACAATGGGCTTCGTTCAGAATCATCGGAATGAGTTCCGAATTCCTTGGAACACACAAACGACTTCTAAACCTCAAACAACCATCATCATCAATCTGAAACTCCGATTCCTTGTTCGGAACACACTCAGCTCGTTTAGCAACCAATTCATCATCGACCTTCTGAGCTTCACGAATTTGATGAGTCAATAATGGTTTTGCTTTTAATTCAGCTACTAACACATTGTCAGGTAGAACAGACAAGTGTACATTCATCGCTCGCAAAGCAAACAGTGATTTTCGGCTTAAGGCGTCCGCAACCACATTAGCCTTTCCCGGGTGGTAATCAATGACAAGCTCGTAATCTTTCAACAACTCAAGCCAACGTCTTTGTCGCAGATTCAAGTCTCGTTGAGTCATCAAATATTTGAGACTTTTGTGATCCGAAAACACATGGCACTTCTCACCAAACAAATAATGTCGCCATATTTTCAATGCAAACACAATGGCGGCTAGTTCGAGATCATGGGTCGGATAATTTCTCTCGTGTGGCTTCAATTGTCTCGACGCATAGGCCACAACTCGACCTTCTTACATCAATATGCAACCCAACCCAAGTAGGGATGCGTCACTATAAATGACAACTCTTTACCCGATTCGGGTTGCACCAAAATTGGAGCTTCAGTCAAATGAGTTTTCAGTTGATCGAAGCTTTTCTGACATTTCTCCGTCCATTCGAACTTAACATCCTTCTGAAGTAGCTTCGTCATTGGTGTGGCTATCATCGAGAAACCTTTGACAAATCGTCGGTAATAACCGGCGAGCCCTAGAAAGCTCCGGACTTCGGTAACATTTCTCGGAGGCTTCCAGTTAAGTATGGCTGAAATTTTGCTCGGGTCAACTCGAATACCCGATGCGGATACCACATGACCCAAGAAGCTAACCTCTCTTAACCAGAACTCACACTTACTGAACTTAGCATATAACTGATTATCCCGCAAAATTTGCAACACTTGCCTCAAATGCTCAGCATGTTCGGTCTCATCTCTTGAATAGACCAAGATGTCATCAATAAACACAACTACGAACCGATCCAAATACGGCCTGAAGATCCGATTCATCAAATCCATAAACACCGCAGAGGCATTAGTGAGCCCGAACGGCATCACTAAGAACTCGTAGTGACCGTACCTCGTTCTGAAAGCAGTTTTGGGTACGTCCGAATCTCGAATCCGCAACTGATAATAACCCGATCTCAAATCTATCTTTGAAAACACCGATGCTCCCTTTAATTGATCGAACAGATCATCAATACGCGGTAACGGATACTTATTCTTTATCGTCACTTTATTCAGTTGACGATAGTCAATGCACAACCTCATGGTTCCGTCCTTCTTTTTCACGAACAATACTGGTGCACCCCAAGGTGAGAAACTCGGTCGAGCGAAACCTCTATCCGTCAATTCTTGCAACTGAGCTTTCAACTCTTTTAACTCGGTTAGTGCCATACGATACGGAGCGATCGAAATTGGCGTAGTTCCAGGTACAAGCTCAATACCAAACTCTACCTCCCGAACAGGTGGCAAACCCGGTAACTCTTCAGGAAAAACATCCGGGTATTCACAAACCACCGGCACCGATTCGGGTTTCTTTTCTAACTCCTTGTCATCAAGTACATACGCGAGGTATGCTTCGCACCCTTTCCTTACATATTTCTGGGCCAACATTGCTGATATTACAGCTGGCAACCCCCTTAAGTCCGCAGACTCAACTCGGATTATTTCGTTATTTGCGCACCTCAAATCGATAGTCTTGCTTTTGCAATTCACAACCGCATCATGCGCGGTTAACCAATCCAAACCAAGAATAACATCAAACTCGTCGAACGGCAAAAGCATCAAATCGGCCGGAAAACAGGATTCTCGGATTATTAGAGGGCATCTCTTACACACTTTATCAACAAGTACGCATTGACCCAAAGGGTTTGATACTCGAATTACGAGCTCAGTAGACTCAACAGGTAGAGTCTTACTGGTTGCTAAGGTTTCGCATACATATGAATGAGTAGAACCAGGGTCAATCAATGCAATCACATTAGTATCAAAGAGAGTGAAGGTACCAGTGATGACGTCGGGGGAGGATGCCTCCTCTCGTGCGCGAATGGCATATGCTCTAGCAGGAGTACGGTTCTCGGCTCGATCGGCCGTATCTGAGGCCCCTCTCTGGCTACCACTCCTACCTCCTAAAATTCTCGGTGGTCTACCTCTAGATGTCACTCCACTAGGTCTTGCACCTTGAATCTTATTCTTCTCATCCAGCTCCGTGCAATCTCTAATGAAGTGGTCCTTCGAACCGCATCCGTAACAGGCCCTGCTAGTAGACTTGCCCCAACATTCACCTAGGTGTCGTCTTCCACATTGGGGACATTCAGGTTTCTCGTGACGATTATTGCCCACACTAGCTACCGAAGTAGCTCGGGAGCCCATCGATGGTCTTGCCCTGATGGAAATTCCCACAGTCGCCCTCGACTTATTAATGTCCTCCCTGAACTTCTTTACAGCTGAGAACGGAGCTTTACCCGTCGATCTTTTACGATAATCTCTAGCTTCAAATTCAGCCTTCCTCTTCTCCTTTCCAAGTTCTTCCGCCTTGCAGGCTCGTTCGACTGGTGTTACGAATTCTTTTATTTCCAAAATACCCATTAGTAGCTTTAAATCTTCATTCAATCCTTCCTCGAACCTTTTGCACATAGCAACCTCATCAGCTACACACTCCCGGGCATACCTACTGAGTCTTACGAATTCATGTTCGTATTCAGATACAGTCATACGGCCTTGCTTGAGTTCCAAGAACTCCTTACGCTTCTGATCAATGAACCGTTGGCTAATAAATTTCTTTCGGAATTCCGTTTGAAAGAAGTCCCAAGTTACTCGTTCGTTCGGGACTATGGAAATCAAGGTCCTCCACCAATAGTAGGCTGAGTCTCACAACAGAGATACAGCACATTTTAGACATTCGTCAGGTGTGCATGACAATTCATCGAACACCCGAATGGTGTTATCAAGCCAGAACTCGGCCCTTTCGGCATCATCAGTTACTATGGCCTTGAACTCCTCGGCCCCACGCTTCCTAATCAAGTCTACAGGTGGCTTACTCAGCCTCACAGGATTAGCGACTGATGGCATTACAGGCTCTTGGGGTGGATTATTCAAATTTGGGAATTGTTAGACAGCCGGGTTGGTTCGGGCATATTGCGCGACCCACTCATTCATCATGGTAAAGAAGGCTTGTTTAGCCCCCTCACCTTGATTATTCGCAGATGACTGAGGTTCAACAGGCGGCGTCCCTTGTGCAGGAGCAGCCGCTACACTCTCAACGTCATCCGCTAGGGTTCTTTCTTCACCGGGGTCCATTTACTAATCAAAACAAAAACATTTCAACCGTCGGAAGTCATCACACATTTAAACATTAACATTCGGCATGTATAGCTAGACTCATACGCGCTATGGTAGTCCTAGAACCGACTAAACCATAGCTCTGATACCAATCAAATGTAACACCCCGAACCCGAAACCGACACCGGAGTCGAACACGAGGTGTTAACTGACTAAAACCCCTTATAAAATTTATTTTCCAGACACTGCCCAATCTGTGTACTAGTCGTTTTAAAAATCATATCTTGAGTTTCGTAACTCGAAAATCAGTTTCGTGATTTTTCCCAGAAACTAGACTCATGTGCCCATCTATTTATTTTTTTCTAGAATTTTTGGTCGGGCCAATTAGTACAGTTTATTAGTCAAAGTCTCCCATGTTGCAGGGGTCGACTACACTGACCTTTTCCCATTACGACTTGGATATCTCCCTGCACGGGGCTTCAATACTGATGCCGTTTGTTTCTATGAAAGCTAGACTCAGAGAGGAATCTACACATATATGGTACGACCCCTAATTATCTCTGGTTAATTTATAATGAATTTCCAAAGTCGGAGCAGGGAATCCAGAAACCGTTCTGGCCCTGTCCCACAAAAATCTGATTATCTCTTAATATACTGCCCATATGATCTTTTCGTTACTTCCTCATGAAAACAGACTCATCGAGCTTCGATTACATAATTTATTCATCAATTAATTCCACTCCTACTATTTTTAGTGATTTTTCAATCTCATGACACTGCTGCTGCCAGCATCTGTTACGAAAGTAACTAGGTCCATTTCATGCCTACCCTTGATCCAACTCAATCGAACATTCGTGCCATTTTCGCATGGCTTAAAGTTTACATGCCAAAGTTCAAACACAACGTAATAGCTTATACATGCCAAAATGTTCTTCTAAGCCAACTAAGAAGAAAGTACCAAAACTTGCTATCCGGTGTGATGACTTCGATGACGACCTGACCCCGCAAAAATAGATGAGTCCCAGCAACCTATAATGGGTGACAAGGAAACACCGAGTGAGTTTATAACTCAGTAAGTCATAAGCTATGCACTACCATCCATCAATAACATTATCACAAGAGAAAACAAAATGGAACGAGGCTAATTACTCCATCCATTCCGAACCATACCATAGTTCCTCCAACCTATCGATTCAATTTCATATCAATTCATGCATTCACATTCCATATACTCATCAATAGGACATTGAAGCATTTTCATAAATCAATTTATTTTCGTTACAATCAAACGACTAAACGGCCTTTCACCCATCCTACGATAAATTTTATGTACGTGACTTCAAGTATAGTTGTCACATAGGTTCAAACTTACCGAGCTCAACACCAAGCATAAGCATAGCACCTATTAGCCATGTACTCAAGACACTTACCCGATCCACTGTCCGCGATCGACTCAATAGTGTCGCACACATAGTGTCCATAATGATTCACGAATGCATATTGAGTCCGCACACTCAGTGCTATATAATCAACTCGCACACTTAGTGCTACGTAATCAAATCGCACACTTAGTGCTACATAGTCAAACTCGCACACTTAGTGCCGCATGGTCAATTCACACACTTAGTGCATCATATTCATTTCGCACACTTAGTGCAACATAGTCAAATCGCACACTTAGTGCTGTACAATTTAATCCCGTGCACTTAGCGCCAATCTCATGGTCATAAATGGTTATACCCGCACGTTTAGTGCCGAGATCAACAACTCAGTACATCTTACCTCTTTTCTTTTCATTCAACAATTTCATCATCACATACGTACATGCATATATATATATGTATATTTATTCATTCCATTCAGCATCAATACATAAACATTATGACCATTTGAAATAATACCAACTACATGCTTAATGACTTACCTTGTGTTGGGTAAGACGGTTCCAACTCGACTACTCAGTGATCTTTTCTTTGCCTTTATCGGATCTAGTTCCCTTTTGCTCTTGAGCTTAAGTTCAACAAAATTTAAAATAGTCATTAATCGACTATTCAAGTATTACTTTCAGAATAATATATATATTGATTTGACCTTCACACACATAGATTATAGTAAGCTTTATAATAGTCAATAAATAACTCATTGGCAAATTTTCATTAATGTTTACAACAAAATCACATATTCACTACGAGTTGTTTTCCTGAGCAGTAGTCGCTAAATTGTTTATAACTGGAGCTACAAAACTCCAAATCACTAGCCGTTAATTTTCCCTGAATATAGACTCGTATATCTTCCATCCATAAAATTTTCAGAATTTTTGGCTTGGCCAATCAATACCAGATTTTTCTTAAAGTTTCCCCTGTTTCACTGTTTGACTATTCTGACCACTCTTCACTACGAATCAAATTTCTCATTCTACAGAATTCAAAATGTGTTGTATTTGATCTCATTTGAAACTAGACTCATTAAGGAGTCTAAGCATATAAATTTTATCTTATAATCATTTTTGTACAATTTATAATGATTTCCTAAAGACAGAACAGGGAATCTAGTAGTCATTTTGACTCAGCCCCACAATACTTCAAATATCTCAAGATCGGTAACTCTTTTGTTTTTATAGTTTCTTTTGCAAGAAAATAGACTCTTCAAGCTTTAATGGCATAATTCACTCAGCTTCTAATTCAACTCCTACAAATTATGGCGATTTTCCAAAATCACCTTACTACTGCTGTCCCCAAACAGATTATTACCAAATCAAATACTAACATTAGCATTTCACCTTAATAGCTAGCTTACCAAGCCTTAATTTAACATATTAATCTTTAACATATCTTTCACTTTTCATCAACAACTATCAAAAAGCTCAAGCACTCATCAATGGCAAAACACAAAATCATCATCAATCCACAAAATTGAACCATGGGTTTTTAGAACTCAAGTCAACTACTAAAACATGCATGCATCTCAAGAACAACATCAAACATACCTTAGTCTAGCAAACCACCATAGCCGATTTTCTCAAGCTCTTCCCCTTCCTTTCTTTCCTCTATTCGGCCAAAGGTGTTCAAGAATGAACACATTTTTTTTTGTTTTCTTTCCTCAACTCACGGCAACAAGGGGGGTATGGATGAGACCATTTTTTTTTCATCACCCTTCCTTTTCATTGTTTAATTACCATGCTCTTTATTTTATTTTATCCTACATACCTCACTAGGCCAACATGTTCCCAACATGTTTCCACCCATAGCATGGCCGGCCACTACTTATTAGGAAGGGGGAATTTGACATGCAAGTCCCCTTTTTCTTCCACATGCACTAATAGGTCCTCATGCATTGACCTATCACATTTTAAAATTTTCTCATATAAGTCCTATTGACTAAATTCACATGCAATCGACTAAATCGAAGCTTGAAATTTTCACACATTCATGATTACATATTCTAGACAATAAACATCACATTCAAACCTTTCGGTGACTCGGTTTAACGGTCCCGAAACCACTTCCCGACTAGGGTCAATTTTGGGCTGTCACATCTCTTGTCTGAATATAACATGCCAAAGCTATGTCCCAGACATAGTTTTACATGGGATGTTTCCTGTACTGTCAATGCCATATCCCAGATATGGTCTTACATGGGAGTTCTCATATCGGTGCCCATGTCATGTCCCAAACATGGTCTTACGGGGACCTCTCATCTCGGTGCCAACGCCATGTCCCAGACATGGCCTTACATGGGACCTCTCATAGTCTCAATGATGCCAATGCCATGTCCCGAACATGGTCTTACATGGGATCTCATCACCCAAATGTCATGACATTTGTATCCGATACATTCCAAAAGTTTCAACGGGACTTTTTAATACCAATTCTCTATCGTATCATACTTGAGTCAACATTAAATAAATTCATGAAATAAATATATAATTGCTGGAAAATAACAACATTAATAATAATTATCAAAATATTGCATTTATTTATCGTAAACTTACCTCGGTACAAAATTTGACCAAATCTAGCAACTTAGTCCTCTATCTTTTTCTTCCCCGGTCTAACTCTGAATTTCGTTCTTCTTGATCTATAATAGAAAATTTAGCTTATTTAATACTCACATTCATCAAAACAATCCTTGACTTGAAATTTGGAAAAATAACAATTTTGCCCCTAAACTTTTGCATAATTACACTTTTTCCCCAAAGCTCAGAAATTAAACTTCATCTCTTATTCTTATGTTTTATGACATGCTGAACATTTTTCCCTTTTATGACAACATCAAATTCCCACTCTAGCATGTACTTATGAACATTAGGTATTTTTACCGATTATGTCGTGTTACTCGTTTTCACTTAAAATCACTTAGCAAAAGTTGTTTAACATAATTTCAAGTTTCATATTCTACCATAAAACACCAAAATAAACACATTTCACCTATGGGTATTTTTCCAAATATAAACCCTAGGTTAAATTATTGCTAGAATAAGCTAAATCAAGTTACCGGGACTACAAAAACGTAAAGAACATTAAAAACGGGGCTTGGAATCACTTACTATGGAGCTTGGAAGCTTGAAAACCCTAACTATGGCTTCCCCCTTTCTATTTTCGTTCACCATGAAGAAGATGAGCACATTTTGCCATCTTTTTCCCTTTTTAATTCTTTTTATTACTAAATTATCAAATTGTCCCTAACTTAAAATTTTCTTATTTCACTTATCTCATGTCCATTTTTGTCTACCAACTTAATCAATGGTCTAATTACCAGATAAGTACCTCCAATTTAAAGTTTCATAACAATTGGACACCTCTAACATGTAGAACTTAACTTTTGCACTTTTTACAATTTAGTCCTTTTGACTAAATTGAGTGCCCAAATGTCGAAATTTTTGAACAAAATTTTCACAAAATCATTCCGTGAAATCGTAGACCATAAAAATATAAGAAAAATAAATTTTTCCTCATCGGATTTGTGGTCCCGAAATCACTGGTCCGACTAGGCCTAAAATCGGGATGTTACATATATATTTATGTAAAATATGCAAATTATGTAAGTTATGTAAGTTTTGATATGATATATATTTATGTAAATTATGTAAGTTATGTATGTCATGTGGAAATTAGTATTTCAAAATTTGTATTTAGATTTTTAAAATAATGTAAATTGAGTGATATAATATTTAAAATATAATTATTATAATTATTTTTAAAATTTAAAAACTTATTAGTGATGAATTTGAAATGTAGGTTAAATATCCATACTAATATAGGTTATATATTAAAAATATAGGTTTTAAGTTATTTAAAAATATAATAATTATAATTATTTTTAAAATTTAGAAACTTATTAGTAATGAATTTGAAATATAGGTTATATATTAAAAATATAGGTTTTAAGTTATTTAAAAATATAATAATTATAATTATTTTTAAATTTTAAAAACTTATTAGTAATATTATTAAATATAATTAGTAATATAATAATTAGTAATATAATTAGTAATATAATTAGTAATATAATAATTTTAATTTATTAGTAATGAATTTGAAATATAGGTTATATACTAAAAATATAGGTTTTAATATTTAAAATATAATAATTATAATTATTTTTAAAATTTAAAAACTTATTAGTAATGAATTTGAAATATAGGTTATATATTAAAAATAGAGGTTTTAATATTTAAAATATAATAATTACAATTATTATTTAATAAATTTAAAAATTTACTAGTAATGAATTTGAAATGTAGGTTATATATCCATACTACTATAGGTTATATATTAAAAATATAGGTTTTAAGTTATTTAAAAATATAATAATTATAATTATTTTTAAAATTTAAAAACTTATTAGTAATGAATTTGAAATGTAGGTTATATATCATACTAATATAGGTTACATATTAATTCTTCAAAGCATGAGTGAAAAAGGAAGAAAGCATTGAACTTGAATTAGTAAGCGTTACACTACTTTTGATTAAATAAAAACAGAAAAGAAAAACTGCATTTACTTAACACCAATAATATTGGTAAAAGAATTATAAAAAAATATACTAAAAATTGAATGATATATTTATTAAAAGCCGAATTCCCATAAGTGCAGAAATTTGTTTGTTGGTGATATGATATATTTATTAAAAGCCAAACAAAATGTAAAAACAACATTACTTGTTTAAACAACAATACAGGAGTACAATGCAACTATTGAGTGCTATTGGCCTCCATTCATTGTGGAATCTATATCAGACCATGCAAGAAATCATACTTCAAATTATGTTTACCATACCTAAATTAAATCTGACCCAAAAAATGAAGAACATAGCATAACAAAAAATACCAAACTTCAACGTTCACTGATATGTATACATATAAGCAATGAAAATTATGTTTAATTGCAAATGTATCATGCTTTAGAGAAGCAAATTGAGTACTATTAACAAAGCAGTGTTGTCAAAACAAAACTACAACTGACTGAGAACACCAGAGCCATTATTAATAAAGGGATTTTTGACCCTTTTTTTAATGAGAAGTATTAGTTTAGACATAACAATTCATAATAGTATATCCACTCATGCATTTTACCATATCTCATGTATTGAAACTAGTAAAGATGTACCAAACACGTCGATGAATGAAGTATAAAGTAAACTTCCAAGAAAATTTATTGGGATCCAATTGCTACAACCAAAATGAAAAGAAAAAACTAAGTGAGAAAGTAACCATAACAAATTTGCATCTGCCTTTTAACTTAAGTATTAGTTTAAACATATCTCATGCATTTTAACTTAAGACTCTGCCTCTGCCTGACTAGAATATGGATAAAACACTGCATGAGAAAGCAGCCATAGCAAATCGCAGTAACAAAGCCAGTGAAGGAAGCCTATCATTTTGCATACAACTTAAAAATCGCAATAACAAAGAAAGTGTAACATATGTTAAAAATAAAAGAGAAGATTACTTGTAGCAGAAACAAATTAAAAATCTATTTCAATACAAAATAGATTTTAAATTCGAAAGCATAGATTTATTGTAAAAAATCTAACAATAAATGGTTAAAAACGCGATTCAGACTAAATTGCTAAAACTTGAATTAAGAGAGAAGAAAACAATACCTTTGGGAAGATGAAGAGAACTGAAATCACTTCGGAACAGATTTGACGAGTGAAAGGGTGAAATCTGAACATTTTAAGGGATCGGAAACCTGCATTACAAAAGACGATTTCATTGGATTTCAGGGTCAATAACAAAATATAAACAAAAAAATCACACAAACAAGAAAAACCCAAACCCTAAACACGCAAAAAAAAAAGAAATGAACCTGATCAAAGCTTGACCAAAAAACAGAATGTCGTTTTCTCTGTCTTCGTCTAAACGTTCAGAAGAAACCGAAACAAATACTCTTGTTAAGTAAAAAAAACGAAATGAAGAATCGAAATACGAATAAATAGGGAGGTGTCGTCTCAGTGAATGCGCCGAATTAGGGATTTGGAAGGGGAATTAGGCGCTGGGTGCAGGAATGGGGAACAAAACTAAGTTGTGGAAGAAAACGACGTCGTTTAAGTGAAGTTGGTATCGCAATATTTGCGGCGCTAAAAAAAACGCCACTAATTGTAAACTTTTACGGCGTTTTCAGCAAAAACGCCACTAAAAAATTAATTCTCTGTAACGAAATTGCGCCATTTTTGTACAATTTTTAATACATTGTTGCAGCATTTTTCAAACAAACGCCGCTATTGCTTACCTTTTGCGGCGTTTTTGAGAAAAACGCCACTAAAAAATTAAATTCCTGTAACAAAACAGCGTCGTTTTGAACAATTTTTAAAACACTGTTGCGACGTTTTCAGTCCAAACGCCGCTATTGCCTACCTTTTGCAGCGTTTTTTGTCCAAACGCCACTAATGATTGACATATTTTTACAATTTTATATTTAATTTTTATATAATTCATATCAATTTTAAATAATTAATCCCTATCAATTTTAAACCTTAAACCTTAAACCTTAAACCTTAAATCCTAAACTCCTATCCATTAACCCTTAACACCTAAACCTTAAACCCCAACCCTTAAACCGTAAACTGTAAACCCCTAACCCCTAAACACTGCATCATAAAACATTAACTATAAACCATAAACCCCTATCCTTTAACCCCTAACACCTAAACCTTAAACCCCAACCCTTAAACCTTAAACCATAAACCATAATCCCTAAACCCCTAACATGTATCCCTTAAACCCTAAACACTAAACTATAAACCTTAAACCCATAACCCATAAATCGTATAATCCCTAAACCTTTAACCCCTATCCTGTAAACCTTAAATCATAAAAGATAAACTATAAACCTTAAACCCCTAACCCTTAAACCCCAACCCTTAAACAATAAACAATAAACCATAATCCCTAAACTACTAATGCCTCTAATGCTCAACAAAAAAAGAGGCTGTTTTGCTCAAATTTTTTGCAGCGTTTTCCAATAAGCGTCGCTAATGCTCAATCTATTGCGGCGTTTGTTAAAAAGCGTCGCTAATGTCCCTAAAGCTCAACAAAAAACGTCATTTTGCTTACGCTAATGCTTGACCTATAGCGGCGTTTTACAAAAAGCGCCGCTAATGCTCGATCTTTAGCGGCGTTTCTCAACAAGCGCTGCTAATGCTCAATCTATTGCAGCGTTTTTTAAAAACCGCCGCTAATTCTAGTAAAGCGCAAAAAGAAAACGAGGTCGTTTTGCTCAAATTTTTTGCAACGTTTTCCAAAACGCGCTGCTAATGCCTGACCTTTAGCGGCGTTTTATAGAAAGTGCTGCTATTACTCGATATTTAGCGGCGTTTCTCAATAAGCGCCGCTAATGCTCGATATATTGCGGCGTTTGTTAAAAAGCACCGCTAATGTCCGTAAAGCTCAACAGAAAAATGACGCTGTTTTGCTTAACTTTTTTTTGCTTGATCTTTTGCAGCATTTTAGGAAAAGTGCCGTTATTGCTTACCTATTGCGACGTTTGTTTAAATTAGCTGCGAATGCTCGATTTATTGCGGCGTTTTTGGTTCAAACGCCGCTATAAAACGCCGTTAAAACCTTTTTTGCTGTAGCAGCACGTCGACGTGTGTCGCATCACACCCCTTATGTGGCTTGACAAAACACCAAAGATCTGCATTGTGTTGTCCATTTGGTGCTTTGACGTCCCAGGAAGCCAATTAACACAACCTAAGGCCTGTGTCGGCCTATTAGATCACAACACTTGCAAAAATGTGGTAAAAAATACTTATTTTATTAACTTTCTATCTTAAGACCTAATTATTGAAATGTAATATAAAATCCTAATTGCCTAGAAAACAAGCTCCTTAAGTTCGGAATTAATCCGAATTGACTCACCTTTGTTGAGTGATGTACCTCCACCTCATGTATAGCAAAACCATCGCCATTGCTAAAGACCCTTATCAATAAGACCTCCATCCTCTATCACTAGCTCAACCTATAACGTCACATCACTATCCTATGAAGTCACACTGTCGCTTTCACTAAAAGATCATAAGGTAACCCATATACCAATAGGATGCTTCCATGTGGCACCTCAATCCCTCATATAAATGCCTATCGAATAAAACATATGGGCATAAGAACATCCCTCTTCTCTCTCTTCCACTTTTCTTCTCTGTCTTACAGCTCTCTACCCACTTGGGTGAATTGATGTCGCACCTCCACCTATATCTCTCTTCTGTTAACACCCGGTATCAACAATCTATAATTTTTTCCCTATATTTTAAATCTTGGAAGAAAGATATAAAAAAAATTCTTAGAGTTCTTGAAGGAAGAAGAACACTAAGAGAAAATTTGATATGGATGAAAAAAAAATTTCTTGGTTTCTCATTGTCAAAAAAATAAACATAAAGAAAAAGCTTTAAAATATTTAATTTGAGTTTTTGAATATAAAAGAAAAAAAATTGGAATATTTGATTTAGGTTTATGGAAAAATATTTGGTACATCACGAGTAACTTTTTAGACTCTATAAGTAGAGTCAATGAATTGATAAATGTCTTAAAAATGTATAATAAAATATTAAAAAATAAATATTTAAAATAGAGGTGTGACAATTTTTTAAGAGTGCTTGTGAAATAAAAAAAACACACTACCACTATACTAAAACTAACCCTAAGTTTATTATTAAATTGTTTCCTTTAAAATAGAAATTGGTATAATTATTTCTAGATCCTTTGACTTTAAAGATTAATTTTTTTCTGACACATAGTGCCACATGGCAGAATAGTAGCGATCCATGTGTTAAATGATTTCAAGTATCATAATAAAAATTTTAAAAGTAGAGACACCACATTGAAAGATTTGTTAAAGAATAGGGTGAAAATTTGTCATTATCCCTATTAACTTTTATACATAAGCCTATTTTATAATCTCTGCTAATAAAATTCAAAATCATATTTCAAATCCCCATGCTTCCCGCCCTCACCAAAACAGCAAAACACAAAGTTCTTGTTCATTAGAAATTAAAACCCTTACTAAGAAAAAAAAAATCTCGCCCAGTTTTTTTGTTTCTCCTCATGCATTTTCATTTTCCGTTCATTTTAGCTTCTTAACACGATAGATTTTCAATATCTGATATCCCATTTGGTTTTTTTTTTAATTTTCATTTCTTTTGGATGAACCTTATTTGTGTTTTAGAAATTTTCTTTTGTTTTCAACCGATTTTAAGCTGAATTGAGGATTTTATTTTTGATATATTTCATAATGAGCGGAGACAATTTTACGGACGGGATACCCAAAGTCCGTCCGGTTTTGGGTGACATTTCAAATCGATCAGTTAAAAGAGGGTTTTCGTCGATTTCGGAAAAGTTAGGGTTTGATTCTCAAGAAGAAGCAGATTCGCAATTTGCAAAGCAAGTTCGTATAGGTGTAGAAACATTTATCAAAGAGAAATCTCAAAAACCCGAATTTGAACCAAACCCTAATTTTTTGCCTACTTGTTGTGGTGACATTGACATATTAAAAGAGGATTTAGTGTCGGTCAATGACAAATTTGGTGAGGCTAAAGAAGGGTTTGAATTGTCTGATAGTGATGATACGTTGGAAGAAGGTCAAGGTGTTGCGGAAGTAGGGTGTACATTGAATGAGAATTGTAGGAATGAGGGTGAGGATTTGGGCTTCGGTAGACTGGCATCGAGTGAAGGTGGGTGTATTGAGTGGTCGAGGTTGCCGAAGTCGTCCTCGCAGAGTTCTAGATCATTTGAGTTGGAGAGGTGTCTGGGACTCAAGAATGGTGGTGTGAATTTGAATGCCGATAGCATCCTCAAAGCTTGCTCTTGTTCTTTTTGCTTGAAAGGTAACTACTTTAGCATCTTATCTTGGATTTGTTGTTTGCTACATTTGTGGATAAGAACGTTTTATCTTGTAATGTGTTACCTAATGGGTTATGCCTGTTTTACACTGATTATCAGCTGCTTACATTTGGTCGGACCTTCATTATCAGGATATCAAGGGTCGAATAGCTGGTAAAGTTGAACAAGTGCTTTGCTCTATTTTCCTTAGGTTTCTTTTGGTTGTAGTGACAGAACATGTTACTTTCTGTAATAATGGTTTTGACATTGTCAGTTTTGAAGAAAAGTCAGAAAGAAGCAAGAATTTTAGTTCAGAAAAGTGGCAGGGGGAAACAGACTGACATGAATAGCCAGGGAAATGCCAATAAATCTTCAAAATTAGAATCCGACCTCACTAGTCAGTGGAGATCACTCTTTCTTAACATGGAGGATATATTTGTCCATGAAGGCAACCAGCTTGTAAGTTTGATATATCTTCTTTAGCCTGAATCTTAATTGTTCACTTCTTGTTGTACAGGTTCTGCCTTTCCTTTTTCCTTGTTCACCATATTGCTTGAATGATCTATAAAAGAAGCCTGATTCGTACTGTTTGACGCAAGTCACATTTGACTCTTTGTTCATTCTGATTTCTTAGTTTTTGGACCCTGTTGAGAATCTTTAGTTGATGCTTCATTGCTAGAGTTATTGGCTATAACAGGATGCATTCATATGATTTCTAATTTTCATTATCCTGAGTAGGAATTTTTATCTATGTTCTCATGTGTGATGGATACAATTGAACTTTGAGTGGCAGCAAGCCAGTTACACTGAACTAAAAGATTTGAGGGAGGATTGTAAGATGGATCTGGAGCGAATAACAGGGATGCCTTCAGAGAAATAGGAGTGTGCTTGTGACGCTTTGTCGATTGTTTGTACTCCAAATTCCAGCCATTTGTATTTGTATGTCCGCACCTCTGTGTGTCTATAACAGATTCTATGTTATTGTTTGGTAAACTCTAATGTGTTTGCAGTTGTCCAAAAGTATAAAATGTATGATCTCATTTTGTAATGACTGTTGTTTCTTAGTATGTGCTTAAAAGTATTATCCACTTAGTGAACCTCTCATCTTATAAGTTTGTTATGCCTTCTACTTTGTCCTGAATTCTGTGCGGTTAGAGGTGATAAACGTTGAGTTGATCTATCCAGTTTTCTTGGTACCAATCTGATCCATCTAATTTACTAGAATAATCAATTATAATGAACTCAAACCTGCACTTGAAGTGAACGAAACCAAATTTGATTTTGAATTGAATTACTATCTACTTTTTCAGTAAAATGTGCGAAAATTCAACCTAATCACAATAGATATTCCAACTTGCTTGAAACCCAACTCGGTTTGATTGTAAACACCAATAACTTAAATGAAAGAAATTTTAAAACTCAATGAGATCTGCACCACCTAATGGTAACCACTACATATGGTTGAGCCTATGACTGGTTTGGGTGGATTTCTTTGCTACCGAGTGCCATTAATGTCATATGTGCCTCTTGTCTTGGTTGATTATGCATTATTGTACTTTTTGTGGGTTAGGCAAGTGAGTATAGACTATAGAGTGTGGCATCTTTTTACTGGTGAAAAAGCAGGAAAGATTAATTGTTTGGCTAACTATGATACTTAGTACTTAATAGTGAAGCCAATATTTTACGGTAGAAGTAATTTAAGCATTATGATTCTAAGGTTAAAAGTTGGGGAGCCGATTTTAAAAAGATTAGGCATCCAAAAATATGCCCTATATTTGTTGAATTTGAGTGTGAACTATATCTGTTGGCTGCTTATTTATTCAGATTACCAAATTGAAGAGTTGAGACATTTGTTGGCTTCTTTGTAAATTATTATTGAAGAATATTGATTCAGTCTGACACTTGATTATTAAGCTGTTAGATCAGATGTAATTGAGCTTCTCTTTTATGTTACTGGTCTATAGTGTTTCCCTTGAGCTGCTTTGTTACATTGAGTACTTTCTTGATAACTTGCTTCTCTGCAATACCAAGGAATAGATAATGCTGATATCATTTGCAGCAAAAGTGCAAAACATAAACAATAAACATCTCTGATCTCCCCTAGGGCACATGCAGCAGTATTTTTAATTTTTATTCCCTTTTCAATGTAAAATCGAAATTTGGGTCCTTTTTAGCACATAGGAAAATGCAATTTATTTTTGTGTCATCAGATATCCACACAGGTTCTTCATGATTTCTAACTTTCTGTCAGTGTCAAAAACATTTAAGCCTGTTTGGATCCTTAAACAGCCTTGTAGTTAGAGTCGTCCATCCTAGCAAGGTAGGTATTAAAGTGAAGAGGGTACCAGTGTTAGTAGTCAAATTTTAACATTGAATAAAAAAGTTTGGTTACCTAGGTGGTTAGGCCATAGAAGCCTGGTAGAACCTTCTCTGTCTAGATTGCAAGTTGGGTTATTTCTTCAGGTTTAGCCTCTTCTGCAGCAGATGGTGCTAAAGTTGGTTTTGCTTTGCTTGAGGGTGGTCCAGTAGGAGATATAAAGCAGCTATGCCTTATTGAATTTTCATTTTTTGGAGTTGTGTTTGAAACGTGTTTGATAGAGATTCAGATATTTATAAATACAAGAAACTTTAAAAAGTTGAACATATTAGTGTCAAACACGTATCTATATCCAACATTTACCTGATGGAGGTACGAAATGGAGACCATCTTGCCTTTTACTTGAGGTCAAGGGTTAATAAAGGTGTTTTGTTAACATGCTTGTCCCAAAACGAGAGGTGACATGCTAATATGCTATGCTATACACAATTGAGATTGGATATCAATCATTGTGAATTATATATAAAACTTTTACTCTTTGCAGTTGGGTGTGGTTTGGATATTTATAATTTTTAAATATTTAAATTTAAATGTTAAATATCCAGCGTTTTTAAGTAAAAAAATTTCCAGAATGAAAATTTTAATAGTACAGTTGATATTGGATTCATAAATTTGAATTCAAATATATTACCCACAAAAGTCAAGAAGATTAGGATAATAGATATCTCAATATGAATATGGTATTTTTAAAATAAATTTAATTCAAATAATGAATATTTGTCTGTTAATATTTTTATCTGTTTCAAAGCAGTAGATAATAATTAAAATATTTAAATTTGAATGATTTGAATTAGATCTCATGGCAAAACATCCAGCTAATGTTTTTGAGATCTTTGGCTGCCAAATAAGTATTATTAACTATTGGATTATGGCACATTCGTAGTGTGCATGAAAAAAATCTATATAAAATATATTTATAAAAATGTTATGTAAACGATAAATAAGATTTTTGTTTAAATAGAAAATTGAGACTTGAGAATTATGGTGTTGTAAGTTTAAATCACAATATTAAAAGTACAAAAAAATACTTTAATAATGATATTTGTTATTTTTTAAGTTAATTATTTCTTAATTAAATTAATATTCTATTGACTTTCATCACTTATTTAATAATTTTTTTATTTAATTCAATTATCAAATATTCTTTTTTAGATAAAATATTGAATGCTTCTCCTTAATAATATAAGGATAAGAACAAGCTGCATGGATGACACAAGTCCTAACCTATCAATCACCATTAAACCGTGATAGACCCTAATTAATGAGAAAGCCGAAAATAGAAATATTTCTTAAAATACTTCAATCATCAAAAACAAAAAGACACATTTCCTACTACCATAAACCCTAAAAATACTCTAGCATTAGAAACCATTAAACGAAATGAAATCAACTTAATCTTATTCTAAAATTTGAGGAAAACCCCCCATAGTTCAAATTTTCAGGCAATCCACCCATTGATTCTAATTCCATCATCATATCTTCAGTTGATTTGTAGTAATAGTGCCCTCCATGGAACTTTCGAGAAAGAAATCGTCAGAGTCCCTTTATTCTATTTCTGTGACTCATTTCAAATGTTGATCCGGGCACTTCTATTAAGTATGACAGATATATCTAATGATTACTTATTTCATTCTCTTTTGATAAAAAAACATTTTCTTTTGTAGTTTTTTTTTTCATTTTAAAAGAGAATTATTTTATGAATATAATTACTCAGGTGAAGTAATTTTCATCGTTAACTTCCTTGGATAGAATTCTTGTTCATATCCAAAAGAAAATTGGTTCAAAATTGAATACTTAATGATAGTTTTTTTCCCTATTATTATTAAGATATAAATTTCATGTTATTTTAAGGAAAGGAGAAATTAACCATCATAGATAGAAAACGTAACATTTTAATGTTATATTAGTTTAGATTTTCTTTTATGAAATGTTTGATTCAATGAAATGAAATGAAATAGAGTGAAATTTAAATACATATTCAGTGAGAATAGAATAGAAAAATATTAGGTATTAAATTATTTGGTTTATTAAATGGAATAAATTAGTATAATATTATTTCGTTAGATAAAATGATTTTAAGGAATAAGTAACCATCAATTAAATAAACCATATTTTAAAATAATTGTATGAAATAATAAATTATAAAATAAAATAAATAGAAATATTTATAAAATTTTTTAATAAAAAATTAATATCTATAAATATTTTAAAAAATTATAATTATATTCAATATAAATTAATAATATTTAAATATAAAATATTTATTTAATATATAAAACAAAATATCTTATTATTTGAAAATAAATTTGTATTCATACCATAAAATGGTATTGAATATATTAAACTATAAAACTAGTTTAAGTTAAAAAATATATCAAAAAACATATAAAAATACCTTTTAACACGACTAAATAAGGAGAATAGGCCGTTTTTTTTTTGTTTTAAAATTAATTAGAGAAATAGGCCGATTTAAATGGAAAGTGCATCTAGTTGGGCGAGCTTTTTGCACAGGTGTCAAAAAAGCGCGCCTAGCTGGACGCGCTTTCCTTCAAAGGTCAAAAAGCAACGACTCTTTAAACGTTGTCGAGCCAACGGTAAAAAAAATCCAACGGTAAGTTGTTTTTTACCCTATAAATACACCCCCAAATTTTATTTTTTTTCATTCACATCTTTCTCTCAACTCTTTCAAACTCTCTCAACTCTCTCAACTCTCTCAAACCCTTTCAAGTCTCTCAAATTTCTCAACTTTCTCAACTCTCTCATTTTGGTTGTGTTCGATATTTTTATTTAAAAATCATATTTTTATTAATTATCTCAAATTGTATTTGTTCAAATTCAATTTTTCACGAATGACCGTCTTTCTAATCCGCTTCAACGACAAGCATATTTCCGCCGTTCAAGCAGTAATGGTAAGGTGGAAATTTAAATTTTGTTAATTTCAATAATGTTAAATTTATTTTTTTAATTTGAAATTGTTTTTATTGTGTAAATAGGCATATGATCGTGTTCTAGAGGGATTCATTCATAATATGGGAAAGCCTACAATCCCTGAAATTCGTGGCCACTTGCAAGTGGCTGGATTCTTACATGTGTCTCACATGTCCGGGGGCGACAAACTCGATTTGGCACTAATCAACACGTTGGTGGAAAGATATAGGCCCGAAACACACTTTTCACCTTTTTTGAGGCGAGTGTACAATCACACTCGAGGACGTAGTGCTACAACTCGGTCTGCCGGTGGATGGGCCAGTCGTCATGGGATCAGCAATCGTTCCTGGTACAGTGGACCTCTATAGATCACTGTTGGGGAAGGTCTTGGGCAAGTTCAAAGGTGTTTGAATATTGATGAACTGGTTAAAGGATAATTTCGATGAGCTCCTTGAAGACCGAATAGAGAAGGTCATAAAAAAATACGCTCGAGCATACAACATGAGGTTAATCGGGGGCATTTTAATACCCGAAAAATCTTAACATTTGGTGCACATAAGGTGGCTACTACATCTAATGGACTTTAATGAGTGCAGAAGACTAAGTTGGGGATCTGCCATATTGTCCACGTTATACTTGGAGATGTGTCGGGCCACGGTACCGAGTGCGGTGTCGATTAATGGTTCCTTGCTCCTGTAGCAGTCATAGACCTGGTGGCGACTACTGTTTCTACGTCCCAAGGTAACCGATCCATACATTTTCTCGTTGGTGACAAAGTAAACATCATTTATTAAAAAATATGTAGTCTGTACATTAAATTTTTTTATTATACATTTCGACTAACATATCGCTTGTACATGTAGAACCATGGGCCGAGCTACATGGGATTGCCTGAGGAGTTAGAAGATATTAGGCTGTTGTTAGATCAACACTCGGAAGCCGAAGTTAGTTATTTATTCTTTCGAACCTATATTAATTACGTAATGATTCGTAAAAAAGTTTCATACATAACGATAGTTACAATTTTGGTTTCCAGTTTGAATAGATGTCGTACGTCGACACCGATGTCATATTTTGTATCCCGCCAGAAATGTTGGACAATCGGTAGATGTGGGACGCCAAGGTGCCGTTGGTAGTGTACATGACGGTGGAAATGCACTAATAGAATCGAGTGTTGCGACAGTTCGAGTGAAGGCAAGAAATTTCGCCGCCACTATGAGACCTAAAGGAGTTGCACAAGGTGGTCATGCGGGGGAAGGGCAACAACGACTAGGCTGTACGACATGGGTGCAGGTTTAGACAGACAATTTTACTATTCATTATTCTTTTCTTTTCTTTTCATGTTCATGTAGTCGAAACTTTTCTATTTCGATATGAAGACAATTGCGAGCAAATATTGCTCCGGATTTGCGCTTCAATATATATTAATGAACATTCTCTTATCTCTTATTTTCTATTCATTTATTTATCTTTTGTTAATTTGGTTAATTGATCGTTGTATAAATATTAAAATAGATTATTATGCTTCACTTATATTTTGCATGATTCGGTTAATAAACTAATTTATTTGTTAAGTGATTATTTATTCAAAATTGATTGTTTATTCAAGAGTACTTAGTATATTAGGGAATGATGCCCCTAGTAGATATCGAGACAGGTGAGACCAGAAGGGTATCCTGTCATGTATAACTTGTGTCGAGCGAAGAGATCGAAAGGATATCCGTATGTCTAGGAAGAGACTGGAATGGTGACTTAGGTGGTAATCCTCAATGAAGATGATTTGAGAGGGTAATCTTAGCTAAGAGTGATAAATAAATCAATTTAGGATAATTAATTATTTAATTAGATAATTAGGGATTTAATTGAGCATAGGCTAGAGGCTCGCATTGTTGGCACTAGGAATAGGAAAATCCTTTAGGTTAATTTAGGTTTAATAATTTAATTAGTTTAATAATTCTATTAATTTGGATTTACACTATTAAATTGTGACCCGATTAGATTAATAATTATTTCTGTAATTAATTTGATAATAATTGCTTCAATCTGCAATCCCTTGGGTACGATCCTCAAAATACTTACCGATGTTCCATTGTAACACAATACTATATTTCAATTTGACTCGTACGCTTGCAGATACTGTTGATTTAATTTTACATATTTTTGGTGTGCTATTTATACTATAAATGATAACAAGTTTATAGGTGGTCAAGTTGTTGGCGCCATTGCAGGGGATTTCGACGATAAAATTTTTAATAGATTATTTACTATAAAATAATATTAATCGAAAGACGAAGGAGCTACATAATTTTCTAATTTTTATTTAATTTAATTTAATTTATTTTAGTGTAAAAAAATTATTTTGAATTTTTGTAGTTAAATAAATAGTGTTATTTTAATATTTTTTTATTTACCTTGTTAATTATCAAATTTAATTATGAATATTGATTTTTATAGGTCGATGTATGAGCTATCCAAATCGAGTTGGTTGTATGGAGCTTCGACAAACCAATGGAGTTGAGATTGCAAAGACGAGTAGCCTCAGTGTTCAAATGAACTTCCACCGAAGTCGAGCAAGTATACGTACGAGAGGGATGGAGATTCGATAAACCTATGGGATGAAGACGAAGTATACGATGAGGGATTATACGAACAATGAAAGATTATAGAAATGGATGGAGGACTCTCTATGTTGCCATAGTCGAGATATGATCTTACACATTATACCCTATCTTTAATGTCCTGACGGACTCTCTATGTTGCCATAGTCGAGCTATTGTCTTACACATTATACCCAATTACAGCCCATCCATTCCGCCTCACTTCTAGCCTTGATGCTTGAACACCATAGTGTCTTCTTCGCAAGCCCGGAGCTTCGCAAATCACAGTTTGCACCTAGCAATTCCAGATTGCGGTAAATGGAAACTCTACCTCCCAAACCATCCGCCTAATCCCCTACATTGCCAAATCCTAACTTCATCTAACCCGTTGAGAATTTTCCCTCTGTACTCCACCATTATAAACATGCAATATATATGCATTTCATAAACATATTATCTTGGAGCACACTACTTTTTAGGCATAGAATCATAACCATTTCATACATATCGGAATACATTTGCGGATATTCATATACCTACATAATCTTATACACGTAAAGCATTCTTTATTAGTAGAAATTATACATCATTACAGGGCTCTATCTGAACTCAACAGAAATTCATGTCAATCATACAACAACCCAGGAATGGAGGATAGAAACTCATCTAATGCTTCTTTGCTTCCTCAACTTAGTTTTTTTGAACGCTAGAGCTTCCATTCTCCTAGTAGCTAAGCGCTACAACTAAGTCATAAGTTAAACTCAACATTTCCACTGAAAAACTTTGTTTCCAGAAACATTCAAAACCCCCTCAAAGGTTTTAAAAATTATTAACTCTATTTTCTCAAATTTACGAACACCGAAAGTTTTAGAAGCTTACCAGTCAGTCCCTTTTCTTATCTATCGTCTTAACTCAATCTTTAAGAATATTGCTCCATGCAAAGCTCTCTTATATTCTCCTTTTTCATAGTAACTGAAGAAGATGACTAAGAGAACAAAACAGGGTTAAGAAGAATTCACCCTAGGAATTCATTTCCCTACTATTTATAACCCTTTATGCCCGATTATCAACCCTATAAAAGCCATCCATTGGTAATCATTTTGTCTCCTACTAAGGAACCAGTTGGTCTTAATCCAACTGAACCAGATTTGGAACTCAGTTATATCCAAATCAACCACTAGATTTTCCTGATTTTTCAGTAGAAGTTGTGAATTTACGATTTCTTTCAATTTAACCCCAATTATTCCTAAATTACAAACTTAAGGAAAACAGAGTGTCACATGTATTATGCGCGTTTTATTACCTCCATAAAATGTATATTTATACTTACTATTATTTAAGTCCCTAATTGAGTTGCTATCACGAGTCAAACGAGTACCA
The DNA here is from genome assembly GCF_007990345.1 of Gossypium hirsutum. Lineage (NCBI taxonomy): Eukaryota > Viridiplantae > Streptophyta > Magnoliopsida > Malvales > Malvaceae > Gossypium > Gossypium hirsutum. The sequence goes on along the minus strand of NC_053448.1, from coordinate 36,908,848 downwards.
GCTCGATTAGGGAATTATGAAAATATCTTTTTGTAATTAAAATATGTTATATTAATCAAGGGTACTTTAGTCTTTTTATTTTAAAAAACAATAAAAAAGATATGCAAATGATGTGATTTAAACTCATGCCGATTGTATTAGAAAAACATCGAAGTTACCACTCTACCAAAGCTTTATTATAATATTTTTATACATTTTAATTTTATTATACACGCTTTATTACCTTCATAAATTGTATATATATACTATTATTTAAGCCCCTGATTGAGTTGATATCGCATGTCAACTCAATACAAACTAAAGACTGATAAAAAACACCATGATAAAAAAATTATAGTGCATTTAGTAGTCTTAATATGATGTATTTTCGTGTGAAATTTCATTTTACAAACAATTTAATCTATTTTTTTCATTTTAATAACATACATATTTCATGTGTTATTATTAATTATTTTTAAATAATATGTTTCGTTATTTATTTTATGTTATTTTTAAACTAACAACTATGTTTTAATTACGTAGTTTCCACAAACATACACGTATGATAAATTTCTAATATAGATAATATTGTTAATTAGGTTGGTGTCATAAGTCAACTCAATACTAACTCAAGATTGATGACATCATGATAAACAATTATAGTGGATTTAGTATTTTTATATGATGTATTCACGTGTTTAAACTTTATTTTACTCATAATTTAATCTGTTTTTTCATTTTAATATTGTGTATATTTCGTGTGTTATATCAATTAGTTTTGAATCATACATTTCATTATTTACTGTTTGTATTTTAAATATGCAGTTTCCACAAGCATATGTGTGTGATAGAATTTTTAATATATATTAATATTGTTGTTGATTGAGTTAGTGTCACAAATTAACTTGACGCCAACTTAGGATTGATGATAATACCATGATAAACAATCATATTCATTTAATATTCTTAATTGGATGTATTTATATGTTTTAATTTCATTTTACTCACAATTTAATCTATTTTTTTACTTTATTATCGTATATATTTCACGTGCTATTATTATTAATTAGTTTTAAATCATACAATTCATTTTTTATTTTATGTTATTTTTAAATATACATTTATATTTTAAATATGTGATTTCTACACATATATATGTGATAGAATTTTTAATTTAATTTAAATGATTTTTCTTAAAATTGGATTAACTATTTTTTTTGAAAGATTATAATTAACTTATTGATACTACCCTTGCAATTGCCTTCTTCGAACTAAAGATGTCTAAATCAAATATTTTTTTTTCATTTATATAATCAATAGTTATAAATTTCATTTTTATGATAGACTTTTAATTGTCGAACAAATAATTCTATTCATATATATTGTTGCAAATTTTTTGAAGAATGAACCATACAAAACTACAAGAGAGAAAAAGTTTAAGGTTTAAAGTTGAGAGAGGAATTGAGTATAAGAGTTATTTTGTGATGTCTAATGCTTTTTACTTATAATTTAATTATTTGATCAATTAGTTTGATATAAAATTGTGATGAAATTTAAAAGAAAAACAACACCGTTACTTCTAGAATATACATATTTAAAAAAAAATAATGTTATCATATTTGAGGTTTGATTTTCTTATATTATAGGTGATTGACTTGTATAATTTGTATACTATTAATCGAAATTTAAATTTAAATTTAAGTGTAATAGATTATTAATAACAATTAATATGAAAGTAAAAATAATATTTGATACACAATTAATAAATTTAAAAATTTTATAAGTTAAATTAAGTTAACGTCTAATATATATAAAATATAATAAAAGAATTATAAAAATAAATGTATAAAATTAGTAACAAATTTATAACTAACTTGTGAAGTTAAAAGAAATATTTTACTTGTATACTAAAAATTCATCCATAAAACTATACTTTATATTTTTAAGAAGATCTTTTTCTAAAGCTGCCTTTGGAATATTTTTCTTGACATATAATTTATTTTAGATGTTACAATATATAATTCAACACTTTATCTAGATTTTTGTTTCATTTTATGATCTTATTTTAAAGAAAGAAAAAAAATTGAAAGAAAGACAGAGATAATAGAACCATAGTAATCATTACCGTATTAATGGACGCATGATTTTTTTAATCTAATCAAAACTTGTATGTATGGATGTTGGTGTTACAAAAATGAATGATTGAAAATATCTAATATTTTATCGGTGTTATAAAAATGGATGATTGAAAATATAATTTCTTTTTAATTTTCCTGGATTAACCGGTTAAAATTGAGCTAACGTGAAGCTCACGAACCAATTTGTAGAAAATTTTCCCTTCAAAATGAGGGGCAAAATTCTCATGGCATCCAATAATGGCATCTTCGAAGCTGACGAGAAACAGGGTGATAAATGCTTACGTTACATTTTAATTGTTTAAAATATTATGTTTTAGTTATTTACATTAATATGTTGTAACATTTTAGTCATTGAGCTGTTAATTGTCATTAACAATATAATGATAATTTGACATGATACTTTAAATCATTATTTCAAACAAAAATTTTAGGTTAAATTATACAATTGGTCCCCATATTTTTTCTCGTTTTGAGCAATTTAATTTTTTTTTATGTTTTTTTAACTTTTTTTTCTTTATTTTCCATTTTATTCTGCTTCTCCCTTTGTTTTCCTCCTTTCTCCATCTCTTTTAACATAGTTTTCTATGTTTTCCATTTGCTAAAACTTTTTTATGCTTATGAAAAAAGAAAAGGTGAAAGCTGAAACCAAAATAAAACTTGCTTCGCATATTCTCACCCCACAATTACAAATCCTCATCGTCTATCATCGCTTTAATGAACTAATCTGGATATCTCAATGACCTAGTCCACAAGATTGCCTCACTCAAAGACCTCGCTAGTCGAGACTTATGGTAGTCCACCCTCAACAAAGTTTCCCGAGCCTGTTCCCTTAACCTCCTAACCAACTCCCACGACCACCTTATCTATCTTACCTACAACATTCTCACCTTCTTGAAACGACGTTGTTTCATGAATTCTTCAAATGAGCTCTATACTCTTAATGCCTAAAATGACCACTATATGAAACTTACCCTCAACTTTACCCAAACTAGTTTGGTTCTTGGAAACATGAAAATATACTTACTTTTTCATGCCCTTTTTAACTCAAATTCATGCAGTTTCGATAAAATTCTTGTCGAAAAATATATAATTATTATAAAATAATTATTTTGTACTTAAATTATTAACATATTTAATTTTAATTAATTTTATAATTAATTTTGATTATTTTCGACAGATTTGCACAAAGGGCGAAAAACAGCCCGACAAATACTGCTAGAAGCACAAAATCGAGTAGCAATTTTGAAGCATCAAGGTGAAATAATTTTTTCAGCATAAGAAGGTCCAAATTATGTGTATTAATTCATAATATAATTAAATTTAATTTTAATCCAATTTAATTTGGGTTAAATAAATTCTTATTAATTAATTATGAAAAGGGCTCCAGTTGAGCTAAACCGAGAAAACCAAACCAATCGAGCATTGGGCAGCCCAAAACCGTCCTACATGCTGACCCAATCAGCTTACTTGGCTAATTATTTGGCTTGCAAAATGGCCCTTGAAGACTTCTTCAAATTGCATTCAAACCCCTCCACTATTTTTGTCTTTCTAGATTTGCCCCTACTTTAATATAGCAAGTTTAAAAACTTCAAATTTGCCACATGTGTGGCTGGCCATAAGGGGACTCTATGGCTGCTGATTTTTGCTAATTTTGGCAGCCATCTCAACCTATAAATACCCCATTGGCTGCTTACTTCAAACAGATCTCAACTCTTCTCATCTCTTCACTTCTCTCTCATTTTCTCTCTTCATTTCCCTTCCATTATTCTTCATTCCCTTGTTGATTTCACCTTTTGAAAAAGACTCATTCATCCACCATTTGGAGTAGCATTCAAGTGTTCCTAGAAGCCTCAATTCGACAAGAGCATGCGAAGAAGGAGTGGAGCAAACTAGTCAAGCCACGGAGAGAACACCAGATTTGATTCTTGTTCCCTATCCTTTTAATTTTGTTGTTGTTCTGATGAACATGTCTATGAATATCTATGATGTTGAAATGTTTAATTTCATTAATATGGCTTAAATTTAATTCGTGTTAGGTTGATTGCATTTTGTCTACTCAATTTATTAAAATTGTGTTTGTGTTGTTATAGGCCTCGGTAAGATGTTTGATTAAGTAAAACCATGACTAAGTTATTCTTGCATTACAATTGTAAGATAACTAATGAATTAATTATTTAAATGGATTGAAATTGTAATTAATTGACACAGTACTTAATCAGTGCATGTTTAATCATCTAAGGTAGCTAAGGATTAAATTAGCAATGGTATCTAACGATACATTAGCCTTGCATAACTTGAAAGATTATTGTGATTGAATTGTTTTAAGGTAGAAATACATTGTTACCTCACGCAATCTTTTATGTGCTTATAAGATTGAATTAATTGTTTGAATTAGCATAGAGATATGTATAAGAGATTATTTGATTTCATAAGTATGTATGTGCATTAACACATTTGCTTACTAAAATTTGTTTAATCAGCTGAATTGACATAGAGACATAGTCAAGAGATAAATAGATTTTGGTAGGTAAGTATGTTCATAAGTTAGCAAATTATCGAGTTGCCGTGAATTTATTCGTAACAACATGAACATGAGTTTAATAATTCTAAGTTAAGAAATGTAATTAATCTAACACAATTATGTCATATTGTTTAAAATCATCTTTTGAAATCATGCATTGAAACTTTTATTTTCTTTTTATTTATTTTACTTAGTTAAAAATCTTAGTTTTCAATCACCTCCTCAAATCAAAATATTTTTCTTCACCAAAGTGTTTTAAATTGCATTCATAAATAATTTTTTTCACAGTTCCTGTGGGTATGATAACTTGACATTTACTTGTCACTTTATTACTTGTTGCAATTGTGTAAACTTGTACATTTCCGTCGTTTCAAGCTTTTGGTGCCGTTTCCGAGGACTATTTTAAAAAGTCATTATTTCTGAATTTGTTAGTTTTGCATTTTGGTTTATTTTTCTGTTCAATTTTAACTTAATTAATTTTTCTGTGATTAATTTTTCTGTTCAATTTTAACCAAATTATTGATTTACTCCCTATAGATCCTGAGATTGAACGAACTTTTTGACAGCGAAGAAGACAAGCAAGTCAGAGAAGGACCAAAGAGATGAACCTAAAAAATTTGAATCGAGGAAACGGAGCAGACCCTGCTCAAAATCCTATCCTTATTGCTGATGATAGGGATAGAGCTCTAAGACAGTATGCGTGCCAGCATTTCATGATCTTAATCTGGGTATTAGGAGACCCGAAATCGAGGCACAACAGTTTGAGCTGAAGCCAGTCATGTTCCAGATGTTTCAGACAGTGGACCAATTCAGTGGAATACTTTCCAATGATCCTCATCTTCACTTATGACTGTTTATGGAGGTCAGCGATTCTTTCAAGTTAGCCGGAGTACCCGAAGATGCATTACGATTGAAGCTATTCCCATATTCGCTAAGAGATAGAGCTCGAGCCTAGTTGAACTCATTGCCGCCAAATTCAATTACCACATTGTAAGAGTTAGCAGAAAGATTCCTCATGAAGTATTTCTTGCCTAGCAAGAATGCTAAGTTGAGGAAGAGATCACTGCTTTCCAACAAATGGATAATGAGTCCTTGTATGAGGCATGAGAAAGGTACAAAGAATTATTACGGAAGTTCCCTCATCACGGAATCCCACATGGCATCCAACTTGAGAGGTTTTATAATGGTCTAAGTGCACACATGAGGATGGTAATGAACGCTTCTGCTAACTACGCTCTCCTTTCTAAGTCTTATAATGAGGCTTATGAAATCATTGAAAGGGTTGCTAGCAACAATTATCAATTGCCAACTAATAGAGCAGCATCAGGTACATGAGTCACTGGAATACATGAAGTAGACGCTCTTATTTCACTCGCATATCAGGTATCCTCAATATCCTCAATGCTTAAAAATTTTACCACTAATGGGTTTAATAGTTTTGCAGCACAACCATTAAATTGATTTGAAAATATAGCCTGTGTCTATTGTGGGGAAGGACATTTGTTCGAAGAATGTCTATTGAACCCAGAATTCGTGTATTATATGAGTAACCGAAACCAAAATCGAGGAAGGTGAGGACTGTAATCTGATTTCTATAACCCACCATGGCAAAACCACCTGAATTTTTCCTGGAGTAACCAAAGGGCTGGAACCGGTAACACTTACACCCAACCTAGACCGACCCAGCCACCTGGTTTCGCCCAACAAGTTCAGAAAAAAACCCAAGCTTAACTGTCCAATAGCTTAGAGAACCTATTGAAGGCATACATGGCAAAAAATGACGCCACTCTAAGGAATTTAGAGAATCAAATGGGCCAGCTTGCAACTGAACTCAGAAACCGACCACAAGGTGCTTTACCTAGTGATACAGAGAATTCGAGGAATCTTGGGAAAGAGCATTATAAAGCATTGACATTGAGGAGCGGAAAGACATTAGAGCCCAACACCATCAAAGTTGAAAAGGAGCCAGTCGATGCTCAAGACTCAGAGGAAGTTCAACCGAATGTTGAAATTTCAATTTCACCGGAACCAGAATCTGCAAAGTCCGACAAGGTATATTTAGAACCAACTAATTCTGATCAACAAACAACTTTATTAGATGTAGAATTGCCATAAAAGACAAATCAACCAGTTCCAGTAAAGAAGCCTCCACCACCCTACCCTCAAAGACTTCAGAAGCAAAAATAAGAAATTTAATTCAAGAAGTTCCTAGACATACTCAAGCAACTTCATATCAACATTCCGTTAGTTGAAGCACTTGAACAAATGCCGAACTACGTCAAATTCATGAAGGATATCTTGTAAAAAAATGAATACTTGGAGAATTTGATACGGTAGCTGTAACACCCCGAACCCGAAACCGACACCGGAGTCGAACACGAGGTGTTAACTGACTTTAACCCCTTATAAAATTTATTTTCCAGACACTGCCCAATCTGTGTACTAGTCGTTTTAAAAATCATATCTTGAGTTTCGTAAATCAAAAATCAGTTTCGTAATTTTTCCCAAAAACTAGACTCATGTGCCCATCTATGTATTTTTTTCTAGAATTTTTGGTCGGGCCAATTAGTACAGTTTATTAGTCAAAGTCTCCCATGTTGTAGGGGTCGACTACACTGACCTTTTCCCATTACGACTTGGATATCTCCCTGCACGGGGCTTCAATACTGATGCCGTTTGTCTCTATGAAAACTAGACTCAGAGAGGAATCTGTACATATATGGTACGACCCATAATTATCTCTGGTTAATTTATAATGAATTTCCAAAGTCGGAGCAGGGAATCCAGAAACCGTTCTGGCCCTGTCCCACAAAAATCTGATTATCTCTTAATATACTGCCCATATGATCTTTTCGTTACTTCCTCATGAAAACAGACTCATCGAGCTTCGATTACATAATTTATTCATCAATTAATTCCACTCCTACTATTTTTAGTGATTTTTCAATCTCATGACACTGCTGCTGCCAGCATCTGTTACGAAAGTAACTAGGTCCATTTCATGCCTACCCTTGATCCAACTCAATCGAACATTCGTGCCATTTTCGCATGGCTTAAAGTTTACATGCCAAAGTTCAAACACAACGTAATAGCTTATACATGCCAAAATGTTCTTCTAGCCAACTAAGAAGAAAGTACCAAAACTTGCTATCCGGTGTGATGACTTCGATGACGGCCTGACCCCGGAAAAAATAGATGAGTCCAAGCAACCTATAATGGGTGACAAGGAAACACCGAGTGAGTTTATAACTCAGTAAGTCATAAGCAATGCACTACCATCCATCAATAACATTATCACAAGAGGAAACAAAATGGAACGAGACAATTTACTCCATCCATACCGAACCATACCATAGTTCCTCCAACCTATCGATTCAGTTTCATATCAATTCATGCATTCACATTCCATATACTCATCAATAGGACATTGAAGCATTTTCATAAATCAATTTATTTTCGTTACAATCAAACGACTAAACGGCCTTTCACCCATCCTACGATAAATTTTATGTACGTGACTTCAAGTATATTTGTCACATAGGTTCAAACTTACCGAGCTCAACACCAAGTATAAGCATAGCACCTATTAGCCATGTACTCAAGACACTTACCCGATCCGCTGTCCGCGATCGACTCAATAGTGTCGCACACATAGTGTCCATAATGATTCACGAATGTATATTGAGTCCGCACACACAGCGCTATATAATCAACTCGCACACTTAGTGCTACGAAATCAAATCGCACACTTAGTGCTACATAGTCAAACTCGCACACTTAGTGCCGCATGGTCAATTCGCACACTTAGTGCATCATATTCATTTCGCACACTTAGTGCAACATAGTCAAATCGCACACTTAGTGCTGTACAATTTAATCCCGCGCACTTAGCGCCAATCTCATGGTCATAAATGGTTATACCCGCACGTTTAGTGCCGAGATCAACAACTCAGTACATCTTACCTCTTTTCTTTTCATTCAACAATTTCATCATCACATACGTACATGCATATATATATGTATATTTATTCATTCCATTCAGCATCAATACATAAACATTATGACCATTTGAAATAATACCAACTACATGCTTAATGACTTACCTTGTGTTGGGTAAGACGGTTCCAACTCGGCTACTCAGTGATCTTTTCTTTGCCTTTGCTTGATTCTCCTCCTTTAGCTCCTTGAGCTTAATCAATAATTCACTAGTTTAACCATCTTGTTAAACATTCATAATTCAATTACACATGCTTATGTATGTTTGTATATTCGGCAACCATCCTCACTAATTACTCATGTTGATGGCCGAATGGATGTATGTGTGTACAATGTCAACTATAACATCATGTAATTCCACATATGACTACATTTCTTAAGTTCCACATCTTAATGCCCATTATACATAATCAAATTTAACATCATATATATATTTACTCATGTGGCCGAATATACATACTCCCATATAATATCAAGTACTCACTTTAAGTATATTGCCGAATATACTTAATCATACACACACCTAACCAAAATAATTTCTAAAATCTTTATATCATTTATAATACATCTAATTATCCTTTTTCACATTATCAACTCAAATCACATACATTATTTACTGTAACATCTTTACATTCGGCATTAGTGTCAACCATAGTAGCCGATTCTTCCTACTTTGTACCCATGCATCTATTAATCCTTAGTTGGTTCAAACACTTCACACACTAGGATTCATCAAATTTTTAACAAGAAATAAAATCTCTAATCCTCAAACTACCATGGCCGAACCTTCATGGAGTTGCTAAGACTCCTCATTTCTACTTCTCACACACTCTCACATCCAAACCCTTTTATTAAACACCCAAAGTCAACCATCTCCTTACCTCATCACCAAAGACATCAAAATACCAACCAAGAACGTAACATTCATGGCCGAATGTCATCTCCATCATTTAACAAAGTTTGAACCATGGCTAGGTAGATTTTGAACTTACAACTTAAAATATACATGAATCTCAAAGAATAACATTAAACATACCTCAATCTAGTTACATGCATGGCCAAACTTCCTCCTAATCCTCTTCCTTAGGATTTTTGGTCAAAAGAGGTTGAAAAAGGATGAACAAAACCTTTCTTTTTCCTTCCTTTAGCTCACGGCAATGGGGTGTATGCATGAGACCATTATTATTTTTTTTCTTTTTTTTCATCACCCTTCCTTTCATTATTTAATTATCATGCTTATTATTTTATTTTCCTTACCATACATCACTAACACAACATGTTGGTGACATGTTTCCACCCATAGCATGGCCGGCCACTACATATTAGGGAAGGGGAATTTGACATGCAAGTCCCCTTTTTCTTCCACATGCACTAATAGGTCCTCATGCATTGACCTATCACATTTTAAAATTTTCTCATATAAGTCCTATTGACTAAATTCACATGCAATCGACTAAATCGAAGCTTGAAATTTTCACACATTCATGATTACATATTCTAGACAATAAACATCACATTCAAACCTTTCGGTGACTCGGTTTAGCGGTCTCAAAACCACTTCCCGACTAGGGTCAATTTTGGGCTGTCACAACTCTCCCTCACTTAAGAAATTTTCGTCCTCGAAAATCTTACCGGTAAATAGGTTTGGATATCGTTCTTTCATCGAGCTCTCGGGTTCCCAGGTTGCTTCCTCGATCCCGTGTTTGAGCCATAACACCTTAACCAACGGAACCCTTTTATTTTGCAACTCTTTCACTTCACGAGCTAGGATACGAATCGGTTCTTCTTCATAGCTCAAGTCAGATTGAATTTCAACTTCTGAGGGATTAATCACATGTGACGGATCGGATCTATAACGTCGAAGCATTGAAACATGGAAGACATCGTGCATCCTTTCAAGTTCAGGGGGCAAAATCAATCTATATGCAACCGGCCCCACTCGTTCGGAAATTTCGTACGGCCCAATGAATCTCGGGCTCAACTTGCCTTTACGGCCAAATCTGAGTACCTTCTTCCAAGGTGACACTTTAAGAAACACTTTATCTCCCACCTGATATTCAATGTCCTTTCGTTTTAAATCCGCATACGATTTTTGACGATCTGTGGCTACCTTCAGACTTTCGCGGATTACCTTTACTTTTTGTTCGGCATCTTTAATCAAATCAACTCCGAAAATTTTACTTTCACCAAGCTCGGTCCAAAACAATGGCGTACGGCATTTACGACCGTACAAAGCCTCATAAGGTGCCATCTTAATACTTGATTGAAAACTATTGTTGTAAGCGAATTCAATCAAAGGTAAATACCATTCCCATGAACTACTGAACTCGAGGATGCAACATCTCAACATATCCTCAAGTATCTGAATTATCCGCTCGGATTGACCATCGGTTTGGGGGTGAAAAGCGGTGCTAAAATGCAGCTTGGTACCCAAAGCTTCTTGCAATTTCTTCCAAAATCGTGAGGTGAATCTCGGATCTCTATCCGACACGATAGAAATAGGTACTCCATGTAATCTCACAATCTGAGAGACATACAATTCGGCTAGTTTATCCAATGAAAGATCCGTACGCACGGGGATAAAGTGAGCCGACTTAGTCAGCCTATCAACAACAACCCAAATCGCATCCTTACTTGCGGACAATGGCAGTCCGGACACAAAGTCCATTGTGACTCGGTCCCATTTCCACTCGGGTATCATGATCGGCTGAAGTAACCCTGAAGGCACTTGATGTTCTGCTTTCACTTGTTAACATATTAAACATCTCGAAACAAAGTCGGAGATGTCTCGTTTCATACCATGCCACCAAAACCGACGTTTCAAGTCGTTGTACATTTTCGTGCTCCCCGGGTGAATTGACATTCGGCTACAATGGGCTTCGTTCAGAATCTTCGAAATGAGTTCCGAATTCCTTGGAACACACAAACGACTTCTAAACCTCAAACAACCATCATCATCAATCTGAAACTCCGATTCCTTGTTCGGAACACACTCAGCTCGTTTTGCAACCAATTCATCATCGACTTTCTGAGCTTCACGAATTTGATGAGTCAATAATGGTTTGGCTTTTAATTCAGCTACTAACACATTGTCAGGTAGAACAGACAAGTGTACATTCATCGCTCGCAAAGCAAACAGTGATTTCCGGCTTAAGGCGTCCGCAACCACATTAGCCTTTCCCGGGTGGTAATCAATGACAAGCTCGTAATCTTTCAACAACTCAAGCCAACGTCTTTGTCGCAGATTCAAGTCTCGTTGAGTCATCAAATATTTGAGACTTTTGTGATCCGAAAACACATGGCACTTCTCACCAAACAAATAATGTCGCCATATTTTCAATGCAAACACAATGGCGGCTAGTTCGAGATCATGGGTCGGATAATTTCTCTCGTGTGGCTTCAATTGTCTCGACGCATAGGCCACAACTCGACCTTCTTGCATCAATACGCAACCCAACCCAAGTAGGGATGCGTCACTATAAATGACAAACTCTTTACCCGATTCGGGTTGCACCAAAATTGGAGCTTCAGTCAAATGAGTTTTCAGTTGATCGAAGCTTTTCTGACATTTCTCCGTCCATTCGAACTTAACATCCTTTTGAAGTAGCTTCGTCATTGGTGTGGCTATCATCGAGAAACCTTTGACAAATCGTCGGTAATAACCGGCGAGCCCTAGAAAGCTCCGGACTTCGGTAACATTTCTCGGAGGCTTCCAGTTAAGTATGGCTGAAATTTTGCTCGGGTCAACTCGAATACCCGATGCGGATACCACATGACCCAAGAAGCTAACCTCTCTTAACCAGAACTCACACTTACTGAACTTAGCATATAACTGCTTATCCCGCAAAATTTGCAACACTAGCCTCAGATGCTCAGCATGTTCGGTCTCATCTCTTGAATAGACCAAGATGTCATCAATAAACACAACTACGAACCGATCCAAATACGGCCTGAAGATCCGATTCATCAAATCCATAAACACTTTGGGGCATTAGTGAGCCCAAACGGCATCACTAAGAATTCGTAGTGACCGTACCTCACTCTGAAAGCAGTTTTGGGTACGTCCGAATCTCGAATCCGCAACTGATAATAACCCGATCTCAAATCTATCTTTGAAAACACCGATGCTCCTTTAATTGATCGAACAGATCATCAATACGCAGTAATGGATACTTATTCTTTATCGTCACTTTATTCAGTTGTCGATAGTCAATGCACAACCTCATGGTTCCGTCCTTCTTTTTCACGAACAATACTGGTGCACCCCAAGGTGAGAAACTCGGTCGAGCGAAACCTCTATCCGTCAATTCCTGCAACTGAGCTTTCAACTCTTTTAACTCGGTTAGTGCCATACGATACGGAGCGATCGAAATTGGCGTAGTTCCAGGTACAAGCTCAATACCAAACTCTACCTCCCGAACAGGTGGCAAACCCGGTAACTCTTCAGGAAAAACATCCGGGTATTCACAAACCACCGGCACCGATTCGGGTTTCTTTTCTAACTCCTTGTCATCAAGTACATACGCGAGGTATGCTTCGCACCCTTTCCTTACATATTTCTGGGCCAACATTGCTGATATTACAGCTGGCAACTCCCTTAAGTCTGCAGACTCAACTCGGATTATTTCGTTATTTGCGCACCTCAAATCGATAGTCTTGCTTTTGCAATTCACAACCGCATCATGCGCGGTTAACCAATCCAAACCAAGAATAACATCAAACTCGTCGAACGGCAAAAGCATCAAATCGGCCGGAAAACAGGATTCTCGGATTATTAGAGGGCATCTCTTACACACTTTATCAACAAGTACGCATTGACCCAAAGGGTTTGATACTCGAATTACGAGCTCAGTAGACTCAACAGGTAGAGTCTTACTGGTTGCTAAGGTTTCGCATACATATGAATGAGTAGAACCAGGGTCAATCAATGCAATCACATTAGTATCAAAGAGAGTGAAGGTACCAGTGATGACGTCGGGGGAGGATGCCTCCTCTCGTGCACGAATGGCATATGCTCTAGCAGGAGTACGGTTCTCGGCTCGATCGGCCGTATCAGAGGCCCCCCTCTGACTACCACTCCTGCCTCCTAAAATTCTCGGTGGTCTACCTCTAGATGTCACTCCACTAGGTCTTGCACCTTGAATCTTATTCTTTTCATCCAGCTCCGTGCAATCTCTAATGAAGTGGTCCTTCGAACCGCATCCGTAACAGGCCCTGCTAGTAGACTTGCCCCAACATTCACCTAGGTGTCGTCTTCCACATTGGGGACATTCAGGTTTCTCGTGACAATTATTGCCCACACTAGCTACCGAAGTAGCTCGGGAGCCCATCGATGGTCTTGCCCTAATGGAAATTCCCGCAGTCACCCTCGACTTATTAATGTCCTCCCTGAACTTCTTTACAGCTGAGAACGGAGCTTTACCCGTCGATCTTTTACGATAATCTCTAGCTTCAAATTCAGCCTTCCTCTTCTCCTTTCCAAGTTCTTCCGCCTTGCAGGCTCGTTCGACTAGTGTTACGAATTCTTTTATTTCCAAAATACCCATTAGTAGCTTTAAATCTTCATTCAATCCTTCCTCGAATCTTTTGCACATAGCAACCTCATCAGCTACACACTCCCGGGCATACCTACTGAGTCTTACGAATTCATGTTCGTATTCAGATACAGTCATACGGCCTTGCTTGAGTTCCAAGAACTCCTTACGCTTCTGATCAATGAACCGTTGGCTAATAAATTTCTTTCAGAATTCCGTTTGAAAGAAGTCCCAAGTTACTCGCTCGTTCGGGACTATGGAAATCAAGGTCCTCCACCAATAGTAGGCTGAGTCTCGCAACAAAGATACAGCACATTTTAGACATTCGTCGGGTGTGCATGACAATTCATCGAACACCCGAATGGTGTTATCAAGCCAGAACTCGGCCCTTTCGGCATCATCAGTTACTATGGCCTTGAACTCCTCGGCCCCACGCTTCCTAATCAAGTCTACAGGTGGCTTACTCAGCCTCACAGGATCAGCGACTGATGGCATTACAGGCTCTTGGGGTGGATTATTCAAATTTGGGAATTGTTGGACAGCCGGGTTGGTTCGGGCATATTGCGCGACCCACTCATTCATCATGGTAAAGAAGGCTTGTTTAGCCCCCTCACCTTGATTATTCGCAGATGACTGCGGTTCAACAGGCGGCGTCCCTTGTGCAGGAGCAGCCGCTACGCTCTCAACGTCATCCGCTAGGGTTCTTTCTTCACCGGGGTCCATTTACTAATCAAAACAAAAACATTTCAACCGTCAGAAGTCATCACACATTTAAACATTAACATTCGGCATGTATAGCTAGACTCATACGCGCTATGGTGTCCTAGAACCGACTAAACCATAGCTCTGATACCAATCAAATGTAACACCCCGAACTCGAAACCGACACCGGAGTCGAACACGAGGTGTTAACTGACTTTAACCCCTTATAAAATTTATTATCCAGACACTGCCCAATCTGTGTACTAGTCGTTTTAAAAATCATATCTTGAGTTTCGTAACTCAAAAATCAGTTTCGTAATTTTTCCCAGAAACTAGACTCATGTGCCCATCTATGTATTTTTTCTAGAATTTTTGGTCAGGCCAATTAGTACAGTTTATTAGTCAAAGTCTCCCATGTTGCAGGGGTCGACTACACTGACCTTTGCCCATTACGACTTGGATATCTCCCTGCACGGGGCTTCAATACTGATGCCGTTTGTTTTTATGAAAACTAGACTCAGAGAGGAATCTGTACATATATGGTACGACCCATAATTATCTCTGGTTAATTTATAATGAATTTCCAAAGTCAGAGCAGGGAATCCAGAAACCGTTCTGGCCCTGTCCCACAAAAATCTGATTATCTCTTAATATACTGCCCATATGATCTTTTCGTTACTTCCTCATGAAAACAGACTCATCGAGCTTCGATTACATAATTTATTCATCAATTAATTCCACTTCTACTATTTTTAGTGATTTTTCAATCTCATGACACTGCTGCTGCCAGCATCTGTTACGAAAGTAACTAGGTCCATTTCATGCCTACCCTTGATCCAACTCAATCGAACATTCGTGCCATTTTCGCATGGCTTAAAGTTTACATGCCAAAGTTCAAACACAACGTAATAGCTTATACATGCCAAAATGTTCTTCTAAGCCAACTAAGAAGAAAGTACCAAAACTTGCTATCCGGTGTGATGACTTCGATGACGGCCTGACCCCGCAAAAAATAGATGAGTCCAAGCAACCTATAATGGGTGACAAGGAAACACCGAGTGAGTTTATAACTCAGTAAGTCATAAGCAATGCACTACCATCCATCAATAACATTATCACAAGAGGAAACAAAATGGAACGAGACAATTTACTCCATCCATACCGAACCATACCATAGTTCCTCCAACCTATCGATTCAGTTTCATATCAATTCATGCATTCACATTCCATATACTCATCAATAGGACATTGAAGCATTTTCATAAATCAATTTATTTTCGTTACAATCAAACGACTAAACGGCCTTTCACCCATCCTACGATAAATTTTATGTACGTGACTTCAAGTATATTTGTCACATAGGTTCAAACTTACCGAGCTCAACACCAAGTATAAGCATAGCACCTATTAGCCATGTACTCAAGACACTTACCCGATCCGCTGTCCGCGATCGACTCAATAGTGTCGCACACATAGTGTCCATAATGATTCACGAATGTATATTGAGTCCGCACACACAGCGCTATATAATCAACTCGCACACTTAGTGCTACGAAATCAAATCGCACACTTAGTGCTACATAGTCAAACTCGCACACTTAGTGCCGCATGGTCAATTCGCACACTTAGTGCATCATATTCATTTCGCACACTTAGTGCAACATAGTCAAATCGCACACTTAGTGCTGTACAATTTAATCCCGCGCACTTAGCGCCAATCTCATGGTCATAAATGGTTATACCCGCACGTTTAGTGCAGAGATCAACAACTCAGTACATCTTACCTCTTTTCTTTTCATTCAACAATTTCATCATCACATACGTACATGCATATATATATATGTATATTTATTCATTCCATTCAGCATCAATACATAAACATTATGACCATTTGAAATAATACCAACTACATGCTTAATGACTTACCTTGTGTTGGGTAAGACGGTTCCAACTCGGCTACTCAGTGATCTTTTCTTTGCCTTTGCTTGATTCTCCTCCTTTAGCTCCTTGAGCTTAATCAATAATTCACTAGTTTAACCATCTTGTTAAACATTCATAATTCAATTACACATGCTTATGTATGTTTGTATATTCGGCAACCATCCTCACTAATTACTCATGTTGATGGCCGAATGGATGTATGTGTGTACAATGTCAACTATAACATCATGTAATTCCACATATGACTACATTTCTTAAGTTCCACATCTTAATGCCCATTATACATAATCAAATTTAACATCATATATATATTTACTCATGTGGCCGAATATACATACTCCCATATAATATCAAGTACTCACTTTAAGTATATTGCCGAATATACTTAATCATACACACACCTAACCAAAATAATTTCTAAAATCTTTATATCATTTATAATACATCTAATTATCCTTTTTCACATTATCAACTCAAATCACATACATTATTTACTATAACATCTTTACATTCGGCATTGGTGTCAACCATAGTAGCCGATTCTTCCTACTTTGTACCCATGCATCTATTAATCCTTAGTTGGTTCAAACACTTCACACACTAGGATTCATCAAATTTTTAACAAGAAATAAAATCTCTAATCTTCAAACTACCATGGCCGAACCTTCATGGAGTTGCTAAGACTCCTCATTTCTACTTCTCACACACTCTCACATCCAAACCTTTTTATTAAACACCCAAAGTCAACCATCTCCTTACCTCATCACCAAAGACATCAAAATACCAACCAAGAACGTAACATTCATGGCCGAATGTCATCTCCATCATTTAACAAAGTTTGAACCATGGCTAGGTAGATTTTGAACTTACAACTTAAAATATACATGAATCTCAAAGAATAACATTAAACATACCTCAATCTAGTTACATGCATGGCCAAACTTCCTCCTAATCCTCTTCCTTAGGATTTTTGGTCAAAAGAGGTTGAAAAAGGATGAACAAAACCTTTCTTTTTCCTTCCTTTAGCTCACGGCAATGGGGTGTATGCATGAGACCATTATTATTTTTTTTCTTTTTTTTTTCATCACCCTTCCTTTCATTATTTAATTATCATGCTTATTATTTTATTTTCCTTTCCATACATCACTAACACAACATGTTGGTGACATGTTTCCACCCATAGCATGGCCGGCCACTACATATTAGGGAAGGGGAATTTGACATGCAAGTCCCCTTTTTCTTCCACATGCACTAATAGGTCCTCATGCATTGACCTATCACATTTTAAAATTTTCTCATATAAGTCCTATTGACTAAATTCACATGCAATCGACTAAATCGAAGCTTGAAATTTTCACACATTCATGATTACATATTCTAGACAATAAACATCACATTCAAACCTTTCGGTGACTCGGTTTAGCGGTCCCGAAACCACTTCCCGACTAGGGTCAATTTTGGGCTGTCACAGTAGCCCTGATGAAGGAATGCAGTGCGTATCTTTAAGACAAACTACCCCCAAAGTTGAAGGATCTTGGATGTTTTACCATACCTTTCAACATTTTAGCAACATATTTTAGTAAGGCACTATGTGATTTGGGTACGAGTATAAACTTGATGCCTATGTCAATATTTAAGAAGTTGAGGATAGGTGAAGTTAGACCTACTACAGTTACACTTCAATTAGCAGATCGATCTGTAGCACATCTAGAAGGAAAAATCGAGGATGTATTGGTACGTGTAGACAAATTTATTTTCCTTGATAATTTTGTGGTTCTAGACTTTGAAGTAGACAAAGAAGTGTCAATCATCCTAGGAAGGCCCTTCCTAACAATCAGAAGGACCCTTATTGATGTGCAGAAGGGCAAGCTTACTATGCATGTTTAGGATGATCATGTAACATTTAATGTTTTTAAGTCTATGCGATTTTCTGACACAATTGATGATTGTTCTATAGTGCTCGATATAGAGGAATTAATCATGGAAAAGGAACTCAACTATGTTGAAGACCCATTGGAAAAAATTTTGACATCAGACCCTCCAAATGATGAAGAGGAGGATGAATACTTAGCTTTGCTAGAAGCTAATAAAAGGGGATTTAATCCGCAATATCGTTTTGAATCTTTAGAGTTAGAGAATAGGGATTATGCCCAACCAAAAGTCAATCGAGGAGCCACCTAAATTAGAACTGAAGGTACTTCCTTCACATATAAAATATGTTTATTTAGGTAACGCTTTTACTTTTCCTGTGATTGTTTCAGCGAAATTAACCGTTGAGGAAGAAGAGAAACTCATCCTAATATTGAAACAATTCAAAAAGGCTATCAGATGGACCATAACCGATATTTGTGAAATTAGTCCATCTGTATGCATGCACAAGATCATCTTGAAAGATGGTAGAAAAGGGATGATTGATGGACAACGAAGACTGAACCCTATCATGAAGGACGTGGTAAAGAAAGAAATCATCAAGTGGTTAGATGCGGGTATAATTTACCCTATCTCAGACAGTTCGTGGGTAAGTCTGGTCCAGTGCATACCAAAAAAAGAGGTATTATGGTAATTGAAAATTATAATAACGAGCTGATACCGACTAGAACGATTATGGGATGGACAATTTGCATCTATTATCGGAAGCTGAACAAGGCGACTAGGAAAGATCACTTTTCTTTGCCGTTTTTGGACTAGATGCTGGATAGACTTACGGGGCGAGACTATTACTATTTTCTCGATGGATACTCGGGTATGATGAGATTATAGTAGCACCAGAAGATCAACACAAGACAACATTCACCTGCCCGTACGGTACATTTGCATTTAAACGCATGCCATTTGGTTTATGTAATGCACCTGCTACATTTCAAAGATGTATGATGTCTATTTTTACTGATATGGTTGAGAAATACTTGGAGGTCTATGGATGATTTTTTAGTATTCAGAGATACATATGATGATTGCCTAGCGAATCTAAGCAAGGTACTAAGGCGATGTGAAGAAACAAACCGTGTGCTCAACTGGGAAAAGTGTCATTTCATGGTATGAGAAGGTATTGTTCTAGGGCATTGGATAACGAGACATGGAGTCGAGGTAGATAAAGTAAATGTAGACGTTATTGAGAAACTTCCACTTCCAACATTTGTAAAGAGTGTTAGGAGCTTCTTGGGCCACGCCAGTTTCTATCGAAGATTTATCAATGACTTCTTTAAAATTGTTAAACCCTTATGCAAATTATTGGAGAAGGATGCAACGTTCAAATTCGATGAAGAGTGCTTAAGAGCTTTCAAATATTTGAAGAGTCAATTAGTTTCGGCACCCATAATCGTCACACCAGACTGGGATTTGCCATTTGAATTGATGTGTGACGCAAGTGACTTCACGATAGAAGTTGTCATGGGCCAGCGAAGGAACAAAGTTTTTCATCCTATCTACTACACAAGTCGGACTCTGACAGGAGCTCAACTGAATTACACGGTAATAGAGAAAGAGTTACTTGCTATTGTGTTTTCTTTTGACAAGTTTTGATTTTATCTTGTAGGTACCAAAGTAACTGTTTATACGAACCATTCAACAATTAAGTATTTACTTGCCAAGAAAGACACTAAGTCAAGACTGATTCGATGGATACTTCTGCTTCAAGAGTTCGATCTAGAAATTCAATATCGAAAGGGAGTAGAAAACCAAGTAGTAGACCACTTGTCCAGATTAGAGCCAGAAGAATGGAATTCTCCACTTATACCAATTCAGGAGACATTTCCAGATGAACACATATTGAAGGTAAATCATGTCCATAATACCCATTGGTTTGCTGATATTGTTAACTATTTAGCTTGTGGTTTGATACCGATTGATAAGACGTATTATCAAAAGAAAAAGTTTCTTCACAATGTGAAGTACTATTTCTGGGAAGAACCATACTTGTTTAAAGAGTGTGCAGATCAAATGGTCAGGAGATGCATGACAGAAAATGAAGTACATAAGATTCTATACCATTGCCACTCAACTCTG
Source organism: Gossypium hirsutum (assembly GCF_007990345.1). Lineage (NCBI taxonomy): Eukaryota > Viridiplantae > Streptophyta > Magnoliopsida > Malvales > Malvaceae > Gossypium > Gossypium hirsutum. Next base: position 36,888,032 of record NC_053448.1, on the reverse strand, counting down.
AATGGGGGACACTTTGGAGGTACACGTACTGCGACCAAAGTATTGCAAGCCGGATTCTTTTGGCCAACACTATTTAAAGAAGCATATGCTTACCTAAGGAGTTGTGATCAATGTCAAAGGGTTGGAAACGTCACCAATAGAAATGAGATGTCTCGAACAAACATTATTGAGGTAGAATTATTCAATGTTTGGGGTATTTTCTTTCTTGGTCCTTTTCCTCCGTCTTTTGGTCATAAGTACATATTGGTAGTAGTAGACTATATGTCTAAGTGGGTTGAGGCTGAGGCATATCCGACAAACGATACTAAGGTTGTGATGAAGTTTTTGTAGAAGCATGTGTTCACAAGGTTTAGAACCCCAAGAGCCATCGTCAGTGATGAAGGGTCCCATTTTGTGAACAAGTGGTTGAAATGGTTACTCGACAAACATGGAATGAAGCACAAGGTTGCCACAGCTTACCATTCGTAGACGTATGGGCAAGCTGAACTGACAAACAAAGAGATCAAAGGCAAACTCGAGAAGGTTGTTTTCTTAAACCGATGAGATTGGTCCAAAAAGACTGGATGATGCTTTATGGGCATACAGGACAACATACAAGACGCCTTTAGGGATGTCACCCTATAGGTTGGTCTTTGGGAAAGCCTGTCATCTGCCCTTGGAGTTAGAGCACAAAGTTGACTGGGATCTCCAACAACTCAACTTGGATTTTAAGCTTGCTAAAGAGAAATGGATGTTCCAACTCAACGAGTTAGAAGAATTTCGAATGTTTTCATACGAGAATGTCAAATTACTCAAGGAAAGACTTAAAAGATGGTATGACAAGCACATTTGGGTTTGAGAATTTGAAGTAGGTCAGCAAGTCTTGATATTCAATTCCAAATTAAAGTTCTTTCTAGGTAAGTTAAAATCACGTTGGTCTGGTCCATTTATGATTCACCAAGTTTATCCATACAGAGTTGTCGAACTTCAAAGTAAGAGAGGTAATTTTCGAGTCAATGCTCAGTGCTTAAAACATTACTGGGGGGATAAAATTGAACGAGATCAAATCTCGTTCATTTTATCAGATATTTAATTTTTCTTGTTTTCTTTTTTAATAAACGATTTAGGGTATATTTTCAGGATTAGTATGTTTAAATAAATCCTGTCTAGGAGATTGGAACTTAAGCGGGACCGTTTGTGGCCCCTCCAGTATTTCCTGGAAATTGATTTTAACATAATCTTTCGAGAAATTATCCACTAAATGGCAAAACAAATTTTTATTTTTCAAATAAAAGGGTTACTTTTGATCCTTAAGTCTAGGTACTTAATTGAATTATTTTCAAAATTTGGTTGCTCTGTTTGTAAATATTAAAAAATTAGATGTCTCTTTTTGTAAATATTTTCAAAAGACATCTAGAATAAATATTTTTAATTTAATAAATAAGTTGATAATTATTAATATATAATTATATTTATATATTAATGATTATCAACTTTGCATAGAATTAGGATTAGTTTAAATTTGATCATACTTTATTTAATAAGTTTTTTAATAAATTAATAGCAAATAATAATTTAATATACATTATACTAAATATTAGTTGTTGTTAACTTTATGTAGAATTAGAACTTAGAATATTTTAATTATTAATTTGTTCTAACAATTCTAATTAAACTCCTACTCCTTCCACTATAAATTTCACCCACTTTTTCCATTTTTTTCACTCATCCCTCAATTAAATCTTAGCATCCAAAACCCACCAAGCACCAAATCACTTAGTGCCGAACTCTCTAGCCGCAACACTGCCCAGCTCCACTTGGCACCCTCACCCATTCGGCCAGTACCCCACGCACACACCCAGTAGCCCCCACGCACAACGTGCGTACCAGCAGACGCTCCGTGTCGTTACACCTGTCGCCCGTCCAGCTCTAGTAGCTCGCTAAGCCTGCTTGACACACCTACTTGCTAACCAGTTCCCTGCATCCACGTGACACACGCATGCCCTGCTGCTCCTTAGCGTGTCGCTGCCACCTTGCTACTCACACCACACCATCAAGATACCCTACAGCCATCCCTAAGCCAACCTCTTTTGCTTTCGATTTATTTTCTTTGAGTTCCTAACTTTTATAAAAAGTTGGGAAGATAAAATTTTCTCCTAAAATTTCAAATTTATTTAATTATTATTCAATTATTATTATTTTATACTAATTAAATTTTTGAAAAAATATTTGTTCTATATTATGATCAAGTTAATCATGCCTCGCAAAAGAACTCGTGCCTTTACCCATTGACAAATCATAAAACAAATTCCACTGTAAAGAAGCCAAAGCAAGATACGAAAGCATTTTCAAGAATCAACAGATGCATCCAGAGAAAGGCTTTACACTGAAAGAAAGCAATTATATTGCTTTCATGGCGCGCATTCGTCAGGTTGCTGAAACTCTCAATTGGGAGTTGTTTTGTGTGAAAAGACCTAGTGTGGATGAAGAGTTAGTTCTTGAATTTTATGTGAATTTAATCTCAAACGAGTTGACCGAAGTTTTTGTTCGCGGAATCAAGGTACCAATAACCTCAAACGCTATTAATGAATTCTTTGAATTACTTGATTTCGAAAAAGAATGGTCTTATTATACTCGATTCAACCTTATGCCTATTTCACATGGGACTACAATTTCATTAGAGCGAATGGTCTTATTATACTCGATTTTAACTGGAAAGACCATTGATGTGGGAAAAATCATCCTAAGAGAAATGTGAAATTGTGCCGCTAGACGTTCTGGCCCAGCTTACTTCCCTTTTACGATAGCAATTTTGTGCTTGAAAGCTAAAATTCTTACAAACGTAAAGAAGACAGGTTATAGCCAGGGCACAATCATAGATTGGGACCTCTACCGAATAGCCGGAGACTCTGTTCTACAACAACGAGTTGGAGAAAGAAAGGATCCTGAAGAAGAAGAAGATCCCACGGAGATCAAACCGATGCAATCAGCTGAAATCCCTAATAAGGCAGAACCAATGGAACCAAAAACTGAAATTGATGTCGTAAATTCAATTTTCAGAATTCAATCGCCTGGCCTAGATCTTAGAGATGGGCTGTCAAAGTTGATGGACATAATGCAACATATGTAGTGGCAGCAACAAGCTTACTGGAGATATTCAAAAATAAGGGATGACTCAATGAGAAGTGCTCTTACGAGAATATACAATGACCCGTTTATTTTTGTGCCTAAGTTTCCAAATTTCATATTTGAACCATGGAGTCCACTATCGAAGAAGGAGCGAAGCGATTCATGCAAAAACAAAGATGATGGAGTAAAAGATGAGTCGAATTCGAAAGGATCTGCAAATAAATAAAAAGGGGCGATCTTGACTTTATTTTATTCCTGTTCTTAGGTTATTTAATATTTTAGGATTAGGATTTATTAGGAATTTTTATTTTCGAATAATAAAACAAGAGGTTGAAATCATAAATAAAAATGAACAAGTTGCAAAGTACAAAGTGCGGCAATAGGTATATACATGTCTAGGATTGGATCTAGAAAGAGCTTGGTACTTAAGCAGTCAAATTGACTCACCTCCTCTTTTCTAAAATCTTACCTGGTGTATAGTATGTATTCACTTTTAACAATGAGGACATTGTTCATCTGAAGTAGAGGGACCAAAAAATTGAAATTTTGTTAAGTATGCTAAACTTTAGTATAAATAAAGTTTGATTATTTCAATAATTGTTATGTTAGCTTAATAATGACATAAATTTATTTTTAATAAAGCATGCAAATCATACCATAAACTTTTTAGTTCCTTAGGAAAGTTAGGCATGCATGAAAGTTTAAGTTTCTAGAATTGACTTAGTAGTTTTTTGAGGCGAAATCCTAGGAAGCATGGAATGTTAAAAATGATTTAGGCAACTTTTGTTTGGATCGTTTGAACCTTTCAAGCCAACCTTGATGAAATTTTATCCCTTGAAATCCAACTTTGAGACTATATGTCCTAATTTTATTTGAACCCTTGTAATATTTAGCCATCACTTCTCTCTTAATTATCTTTAAGTTGTCCCAAACACTAGACTCCGTACTATTTAGAATATTCTTTGAAAATAAGTTTGGGGGAGTTGAAAAGAAGTATCAATTGCTCAAAAAAAAAATTAAAGACCTATTGATTCAAGTTTCTATGCTACCTACATTAGTGGAGAGAAATTGCTATGTTTAACATATGAAGGCATAAGTTAAACTTAATGACTGCAGCTTAATCTTGAATAAGGGAATAAAATCAAATTGGTAGGGATTTAACTTGTCTTTATTAGGAAGCATTTAGTCTATTTTTGCTATCATAAGAATGATTGAGATTAATTTGAATGATATGTATACATAAGTAGCATAAATATCAAATTTCTTGTTCTTGAGCATAAGTATACCAAATTCATACTTTTGGGAAGAATGTTGTTCTGAAGGAAATTTTCAAAGGTATTTCCGAGAAATTATTTTCAATTTGTGCATTATTCGGGACGATTAATGAATTAAGTTTGGGGGTGTGGAAACACGAAAATATACACACTTTTTCATGCCCTTTTTAACTTAAATTCTTGTCGAAAAATTTATAATTATTATAAAATAATTATTTTGTACTTAAATTATTAACATATTGAATTTTAATTAATTGTATAATTAATTTTTATTAGTTTCGATAAATTTACACAAAGGGCGAAAAACGGCTCGACAGACACTGCTAGAAGTACAAAACAGAGTAGCAATTTTGAAGCATCAAGGCGAAACAATTTTTCAGCATAAGAAGTTCCAAATTATGTGTATTAATTCATAACATAATTAATTTTAATTTTAATCCAATTTAATTTGGGTTAAATAAATTATTATTAATTAATTATGAAAAGGGATTTAGTTGAGCTGAACCGAGAAAACCGAACCAATCGAGCACTGGGCAGCCCAAAACCATCCCACATGCTGACCCAATCAGCTTGCTTGGCTGATTATTTGGCTTGCAAAATGGCCCTTGAAGACTTCTTCAAATTGCATTCAAACCCCTCCACAATTTGTGCCTTTCTAGATTTGCCCCTACCTTAATATAGCAAGTTTGAAAACTTCAAACTTGCCACATGTGTGGCAGGCCATAGGGGGACTCCATGGCTGCTGATTTTTGCTAATTTTGGCAGCCATCTCAACCTATAAATACCCCCTTGGCTGCTCACTTCAAACACATCTCAACTCTTTTTCTCTTCACTTCTCTATCTTTTTTCTCTCTTCATTTCCTTTCCATTATTCTTGATTTCTTTACCGATTTCACCTCTAGGGAAAGAGTCATTCATCCACCATTTGGAGCAGCATTCAAGTGTTCGTAGAAGCCTTGGTTCTACAAGAGCAAGTAGAGAAGGAGGAGTGGAGCAAACTAGTCAAGCCACAGAAAGAACACCATATTTGATTCTTGTTCCCTATCCTTTTAATTTTGTTGTTTTTATGATGAACATGTCTATGAATATTTATGATGTTGAAATGTTTAATTTAATTAATATGACTTAAATTTAATTCGTGTTAGGTTGATTGCTTTTCATCTACTCAATTTATTAAAATTGTGTTTGTGTTGTTATAGGCCTCAGTAAGATGTTTGATTAAGTAAAACCATGACTAAGTTATTCTTGCATTAAAATTGTAATTAATTGACACAGTACTTAATCAATGCATGTTGAATCATCTAAGGTAGCTGAGGATTAAATTAGCAACGGTATCTAACGATACATTAGCCTTACATAACTTGTAAGATTATTGTGATTAAACTGTTTTAAGGTAGAAATACATTGTTACCTCACGTAATCTTTTATGTGCTTATGAGATTAAATTAATTGTTTGAATTGGCATAGAGATATGTACAAGAGATTATTTTGATTTCATAAGTATGTATGTGCATTAACACATTTGCTTATTAAAATTTGTTTAATCGGTTGAATTGATATAAAGATATAGTCAAGAGATAAATAGATTTTGGTAGCTAAGTTTGTTCATAAGTTAGCAAATTACCGAGTTACCGTGAATTTATTCGTAACAACATGAACCTGAGTTTAATAATTCTAAGTTAAGAAATGTAATTAATCTAATAAAATTATGTCATCTTAATTAAAATAATCTTTTGAAATCATGTATTGAAACTTTTATTTTAATTTTATTTATTTTACTTAGTTAAAAATCTTAGTTTTCATTCACCTCCTCAAATCAAAATATTTTTCTTTAGCAAAGTGTTTTAAATTGCATTCATAAATAATCCTTTTCACAGTCCCTGTGGGTACAATAACTCGACATTTACTTGTCACTTTATTACTTGTTGCGATTGTGTACACTTGCGCATTTCCGTCGTTCCAGTTCCATGCTCCCTTTCTCTCTTCGGTTCATCCATGCTTGGCTTTCAATCAAGTTTGCTTGGGAATATCCAAGAAGGTTTAGGCCAATTTTATTGTTTGCTTAATTTTATTCATAAAAAAGAAGAGAAAATGAAATGAATAATCTACATGATTCTGTAAAAGTTTGGAACAGAAAAAAATTGTTTTGAATATAAAGAATTTAATTTATGTTTAGATTTGATTAATGCTATGATTTTTATATTTGATTAGTTAGATCCAATTTTAGTTTCAAAATTAGTTTATATTCAAATTGAGATTTGATTAAGAATGATTGATATTCAGTTTCGAGTGAAATTCAAATTAGGAATCTTGTGAAAGAAACAAGGACTTGGTTTATTTGGTGGGCAAATATTATGTTTTTACAGTGAAGAATATGATAAGAGAGAAAAATAAAGGGGAAGAAGAAGGAAAATAAAAGATAAAAAGAAAAAAAAATTAAATTGTTCAAAAGGATAAAAGTATAGGGATTAGTTTTAATAAATGGAAAATATAGAAAAACTATGTTAAAAGAAATGGAGAAGGGAGAAAAACAGAGAGAGAAGAGAAAAAAAAGTAAAGTTTAAAGAACATAAAAGAAATTGCTCAAAACAAAAAAATATAGGGACCAATTGTATAATTTAACCTAAAATTTTAGTTTGAAATGATGATTAAACGTGCTAGGTTAGCTTATCATTACACCGTAAACGACAATTAATACTCAGTGACTAAAATGTTACAACACGATAACGTAAGTGACTAAATCGTAACATTTCAAACATGAGTGACTAAAATGTAACCTGAGACGAAAAAAAGTGACTATTTTGATAGTTTACCCTTAAATTAATATTAATCCATTAATTAAGTGATGATTATTGAAAATTAATTAAAAATTGTTAAAAATCTATACGATTTGTAAGGGAAGCACATGGGGTAGAGTAGAGCAGAGAATTTTATATAAGAAGAGATAAGGTGATCCTGGAAATACAAGGGAGTAAACTCGAAAGTGAGGCCACCCAAAATAGAAATTGAGAGTTTTCAGATTTTTCAACAGTGTTTGATGTTTATAATTCCCCTTCATTTTCTGCAATTCACCGCTTCTCTGAATCCCTTTCTGTCATCGCCTGTCTTTCAAGCTGAAATAATTTGTGTAGCTTAAACAAGGCTACCAGGTTGGTTTTTAAAAGCAAGGTGATTCAGAATTGAGATCCAGGTTTCAGTTTTTTATTTTATTTTATTTCATTAAGTAAATAGTTTTTAAGCTTTATTTTCATCAGCTAAGAGGGTTTGTTTTTGGTCCCTCAAGTTTGGTTTTTATCAGAAACTATTTCCTATTCTTTTAGTTTTGATTAAGAAGCAGCTTTGCTTTTAACTAGTTTTTGGATATGGCAGCAGCTATTGATATGTATAATAGCAGCAGCAACTCAGTTTTCTGAGATTCCTGTAGGGAAGAGTTAATGAAAGCACTTGAGCCTTCCATGAAAAGTTCTTCATCTACCTTTCCTTTATCTTCTTCTTCTTCTTCTTCTTCTTCATCTTGCTCATATTCTCAACTGACACCTTCTCAGCCTTACATGGATCCTGAATTTTGCTCCCCATCATCGAGCAACCACTTGTTTCCTAACCATGAGTTCTTCAACTATAACAATCTGATGGGTTTTGAGCATACAGGTTCAACTTCAATTGCGCTTTCAAGCTCAAATTTATCAACAGCAGCAGCTTGATTCTATGATTGCAACAACATCCCTTCAATATCTAAACCAGAGGCTCAACTTTCTTTCCCCGAAGGCTGTCCCTATGAAACATGTCTCCTCAACTCCTCCAAAGCCTGCAAAACTCTACAGGGGAGTGCGACAGAGGAATTGGGGCAAATGAGTTGCTGAAATCAGACTTCCCAAGAACCGAACCCGACTTTGGCTTGGCACTTTCGATACAGCTGAAGAAGCAGCTTTGGCTTATGACAAGGCTGCTTACATGCTTAGAGGAGACTTTGCCAGGCTCAACTTCCCCCACCTCAAGCATCAAGGAGCTCATGTTTCCGGGAAATTTGGTGGCTTCAAGCTTCTCTATTCCTTTGTTGGTGCAAAGCTCCAGGCCGTTTGTCAGAGCTTGTAGAACCAAGAGAATTCAGCAAAGACCTCTTCTGTTTTTAATTCAAAACCTAAGGTGGAGTTTGATTACTGTGTAAAGAGTGAGGAGTTTGATCAGTCTCCAAGGTTCTCTGACCCTAAAGTGGAGAATCCATTGGTATCATCATCAACAACTCCGGATTTATCCGATGAATCATTGGCTGGATCTTCTTAGCCAGAATCTGATATCACTTTCTTGGATTTCTTTGATTCAAAGTGGGATGATGATGAGGCCTTCAGTTTGGAAAAGTACTCTTCAGTGGAAATTGATTGGGAAGCCATCAGGGAACTGTCTTGAGTCTTAAATTGCAGCTACTATCATGTAATTTTCTTTGTATTTTCATAGGTCCAAGCCTCTTTTTGTCATTTAGGGTTTCCTAGTCCATCTCAAGTAGCCTCCGCAATGAATTTTTTTACATTTGTAGAGCTGCTACATAGTTTTAATTAGGTGTCGTGAGTTTAGGATGTGTTATGTGAATGCGTAAGAGAGAGGTATCTCCTTACGGGATTGGTCTTGCTGGTTCCATTTTTCCTAGGAATGGCCATCGGAGACCACCAAGTTTATGTTTGGTTGCATTATTATAGGCCCAGTGTAAGTTAAGAAATCTATTATCAGTTCAATATGTACGTAGTTTTTTAAACAGTTCCTTTTTCCCTGTATCTTTATGTAAATCTAAAAGGATGCATGTGTTGCTGTTTTATTCTCCTGCTTCACATGTTTAGACTCTGCTTGGTATTCAATCTCGAATTTAGGTAAATGCTTTTCTAATTTGATCAACACTCAAAAGGTAAAAGCTTCACAATAATATATCTCTAGACTTGAACCTTGGTGGGGTAAAACTATAAAATCAAAATCCACAGTGCTTGTGTTAGTCACATTTAAAATCCTAACAATATTTTTATTCTTTTGAAACGGTTTTGTGAAACAAAACTGCCGAACTTTCAAATTATAGCCAACAATATTTTTCAAATTGGGGGTGGATGTTAATTCATTTTATCTCTTCTAAATTTGGAGAAAAAATTGAGAGTAATCTTCCAATAAATCAATGGCAGTTTTCCTTTCAAAGACTAGGCAAACAGAAAATTCTGCTAAATATATTTCTATTCTGCTTAATTGTGTATCATTCTCTTGGTCCGATTGTTAACAAAGAAGAGAAAGAATGAAGGAAAAAGACAGAGAATTTGGAAGATAGGAGAGAGAATTTTGAATTGTTGGTATTCAAATTTTCATAACTATCTTGAGAAGGGATTGTATGAAACTGTGATTCCACGTCATTCTTATCCCTTTTCAATGGGAGGATGACAAATCAGATTTTTCCTCCTGAGTTTTACCATTTTTAGTTGGATTTGAATTTTTTTCAGGAGGAAAAAGCTGAAAATTAGGAGAAAAATCTGATTTGTCATCCTCCCATTGGAAAGGGATAAGGATGACGTGGAATCACAATTTTATACAATCCTTTCTCAACTGACTTTGGTCATTTACACCATATTTATAGGAAAGGAAAGAAAAAGGAAATAAAGCTTTAAAAGTTGGTTAAAATAAAAGGTAAACTAAACAACATTAATTAAACCAAAACGCTCTGTTTAAATAACTCATTTTGTGATCGTTTATTTAATCAGTTCCCCCAAAATGTATCATTTTCCCGTGGTAGTATTTTAGCGCGTGACAAATACCCCTTGCTGGAAGGATCCTCGACCTCAAGGATCAATGTGTGGGAATTTCTTCTTGAGTTGTAGCAAGGGCTCTCATGTGGCATCTTTTGGAAATGAGTGTGTCCATTCTACCAAGACCTTGGTGACAACAACATTTCCCTGATTCATTATCCTCATTTCTAAGATCCTAGCAAGTTTTTTTGCCCAGTTGCTTACTCATCGATCACTGGCAGTTGTGCATGAACAAGAGCTGCACCCACATGCTTTTTCAACTGTTACACGTGGAAGGTGGGATGCACACGAGACCCTTGGGGAAGCTGGATTTTATAGGCCACTTTCTCAACTTTACTTTCTACTCGAAAGGACCAGAAAAACTTAGGTGCCAGTTTCTGATTCAAGATCCTTCTCACTGTGTGTTGCCTATAAAGTTGGAGCTTTAAGTAAACAAAATCCCCAACGTCGAAGTGTCTTTAAGTTCTGTGCTTATCTGCTTGCTGCTTCATCCTATCTTGGGATATTTTCAAATGAAATTGTAGCAATCTTCTTGTAGCCTCTCTTTGTTTTAGTTTTCTGTCCACAATAGCTACCATGGATGCTCCAGCTAGGTAAGGCATATGTAAGGGAGGGGTTTGCCCGTATAATGCTTCATATGGGGTGACTTAGATAGTTGAATAGAAGGTGGTGTTGTACCACCACTCAGACAAAAGAAGCCACTTTTGCGAGTCTTGTGGCCTCTCTCTTGTCATACACCTCAAGTATCCCTCAAGACACTTGTTCACTACTTCAATTTTCCCATTTGTCTCTGGGTGATATGCTTTGGATAGTTAAACCTTGGTACCCACCCTCTTTAAGAGATCTTGCCAAAAGGTACTGACAAAGACCTTACCTCTATTAGAAATTAGAGAATCTGGCATCCTATGCAGCCTTTACACATTACCCATGAACTCTTGAGCCACAACTATAGCAGTGAAGGGGTCTGCCATGGCTACAAAATGAGCATACTTAGTGAAGCGGTCAACCACCACAAAGATGACATTCTTACCTTCAGAGTTTGGAAGGCCCTCGATGAAGTTCATGGAGATGGAGGACCAAGCTCTTTCTGGAATTGGGAGTGGTTGTAAAAGGCCCGGGGGTCCTACTGTTTCTGACTTGCATTTTTGTCATATCTAACATTCTCTTACCCATCTCTTGACATCAGTGGTAAGGTTTTTCCAGTATACAAGGCTTGTCAGTCTCTTCTTAGTTGCATTTACCCCTGAATGTCCCCCTAGAGTGCTATCACAAAAGAGCTGAAACATTTCCCACCATAGTCTTCCCTTTTTTTTTGAGGAACCTACTATCCCAAGAGTATTTTGGATGTTTAGAACCTTACTGTTATACCTCTAAACATAACCTCTGAGCTTTAGTGTCCACCAAATATGATTCTTGCACTCGAGCCAATAAATTGAAACAGATAGTGCTTCTAGTGAGTTGCAAATATTACCCTTTTTTCAGTGCTTGATTCCTTGACAGTGCATCAGCAGCCAAGTTACCAGACCCCTTTCTATAGATCATTTCATAGTCATACCCAAGCATCTTTGCTACCCACTTTTGCTGGAAAGGAGTAACTGCCATTTGATCAGCTAGAAACCTTAAACTTTGGTGGTTAGTTCGAATTTTAAAGTGTCTGCCCATAGATAAGAATGCCATTTCCTCATAGTTAGAAGCACAACCAACATTCTTTCTCATATATGGAAAGGGCTTGATGCCTTATTCCCAGTCCCTCGCTGAAGTATGTCACGACCTTACCTTGTTGCTGAAGGACTGCCCCCACCCCATAACCTAAGGTATTCGTATCCACACAGAACTCCAAGCTGAAATCAGGTAGAGCTAAGACAGATGCTGAGCATAAAGCTTGCTTCAATTGCTGAAAGGCAACAGTGGCCTGCTCACACTACCCCTAAGCATTTTTGTTAAGAAAATTGGTAAGTGGCCTTGCAATAACACCATAATTTCTTATGAACCTTCTATAGTAACCCAAGAGCCCTAAGAAGCCTCTCAACTCCTTGATGGAAGAAGGGATAGCCCAAGCTGCTACACTTTCTAGCTTAGTTTTGTCCATAGAGATAGTCCCCTTGGAGATTATATGCCCGAAGTACTCTACTTGATCTATTACAAATGAGCATTTACTTTTTTTATAAAAAAGCAAGTGTTGTCTCAACAGCTCAAAAACCTCCTTTAGATGGCCCAAATATTCTAACTAGGTGGGTGAGTAAACAAGAATATCATCAAAGAAGACCAATACTATTCTCCTCAACAATGGTCTAAAGATGGTGTTCATCAGCCCTTGAAAGGTAAAAGGGGAATTGGTGAGCCCAAAGGGCATCACCAAGAACTCGTAGTAGCCCTCATGCATTTTAAAAGCTGTCTTGGGAATGTCAGCTTCATGCATTCGAATATGGTGATAACCAGATTTCAAGTCTAGCTTGGAAAAGATTTGAGCTTGGCCGCGCTCATCCAACAATTCTTCAATGATGGGAATGGGGAACCTGTCTTTTATTGTTTTCTGGTTAAGGTGCTTGTAATCAACACAAAGCCTCCATGTTCTATCTTTTTTCTTAACCATAACCACAGGAGAAGTAAAAGGGCTAGAGCTGTCCCTAATTATCCTAGCTTTAAACATTTCCCCAACCAACTTTTCCAGTTCTAATTTTTGAATCATAGGGTACATGTATGGTCTTATTTTAACCACTACCCCTTTATCTTTGAGAGGAGTCCCATGGTTTTGTAGTCGTGCAGGGGGCAGCCCTGAAACAGATTGAAAAATGTCTTCGAACTCATTAAAAAGTATTTGCAATTCCTCTAATACCATCTGAGTGGAGGCTGTTGAGAGAGCCACTTGCTCCACACTAGTTAAAACTAGTGCACATGGGTCCAATTCCCTTTCCACTATGGAAAAAAACTTGGCTGATTGTCCCTAACTTAGCATTTCGATGTTGCTTGGTAAGATGCCCTTGATAGTACAAGGGGTTCCCTTGAAAGTGAACTGCATGGTCATGGAGCGAAATTTCCGATTAATGGACCCAAGGGAGAGTAACCATTGTATCCCAAGGACCATATCACATCTCTTGAGGGATAAAACCATGAAGTTAACAATAAATCTGGACCCTTGAACCTCTCATTCTATCTCTCTACACATATCAGCAGTTAATAAATGTCTCTTATCAACTATAGTGACCTTCATCTGTTGCTGTTGCCCCACAAGTAAGGACAACCTGGACACCAGCTTAGAATCTAGAAAATTGTGTACTCCCTGAATCCACAAAAAATATAACATTAGCTACCCTGATTTTTCCACAAACCTCATGGTATAGGGACCTTAAGATCCTTTTATTGCATGCAATGATAACATTGGACTTGGTGCTTCTTCAGCAGGAAGATCCTCCAACTTATCTGAACATTCTTGAAACTCCTCAATATCTTCTTTACTAGGAGAATCCAACATCATTTGGTAGAGCTGTCTCTTTACACATTTATGGCCAACATGATATTTGGCCCCACACTAGAAACAAAGCCCCTTTTGTTTCCTCTCTGCCATAAGTGCAGAACTGACCTCATTGGAGGGTGCTTTAGATGCTATAGATCCTACTGGACTGGATGTACAGAGGAGCTCAACTGGATAGAAAGAGGTGATCGGGTGGACACAATAGTAGGTTGATTTGGGCTAAACCTGGTGACTTGGTGAGTTCCAGTTAGGAATCCTTTCCTAAACAACTGCAGATACTTGCCTATGTCTGTCTTAAGATTACTAATATATATGCTGATGGCATAAGATTTGGTTAACTATAGTTAGTTCAGAAGGCTTACAAACTGGTTGTGATAGTGCTCCACTGTTCCTAGTTGTTTCAGAGTCACCAACTCAACCACGTGTCCTTAAAAACTCTAGTCCCAAACCTTTCCCTCAGCCCGTGAGCATAGCAGATCCAGTCAAAAAAAGGGAGACCACAGTGCTTTTAGGCATATAAATGGTGCCAATACAAGGTGCGGCCTTCGAGGTAGAGCATCACTGTCTGAACCTTGTCACCTTCAGGTACTCCCTCTGCAGCAAAGAACTGCTCCAACTTTAACCACCAACCCCGAAAATCAGTGCCATCGAAATGAGGACACTCCAACCTATAGCTATGCTCCTAAGGGAACCCAGTTCTTGGTGGGTTTGGGTCCAACTACCCATAATCTATAGAAGGGCTGCCAAGCTGTCTTTGATAGGAAAACCTGGTGGTGTTCCTCCCAAGACACCATTTCCCCTGGCTTGAGTAGTGGTTGAAGTGTTAGAAATGGTTGTGTTACCTAGGCATTTTTCAAACAGGTAATGCATTTCCACCTGAAACTCTTCCTTAAACATTTGAAAACGAACCTCTATTTTGGCATCCCACATAGAATCCAGTTGAGGGAGTTCATTTTGGACCTTCCCCATTTCCTACTAGAGGACGATGACGTCGTTTTGTAGCCTTGTTGTCACTCCATCATCGGCCATTGCTGAGCTTTGATACTTTTGGTACGATTGTTAATAGAGAAGAGAAAGGACGAAGGAAAAAGACAGAGAATCTGGAAAAAAGGAGATAGAATTCTGAGTTGTTGGTATTCAATTTTTCATAACTGCCTTTGGTCATTTACACTATATTTATAGGTAAGGAAACAAAAAGGAAATAGAGCTTCAAAAGTTGGTTAAAATAAACGGTAAACTAAACAACATGAATTAAACCAAAACACTCTGTTTAAATAACTCCTTCCGCGCATCATTTCATTAATTAGTTCCCCCAAAACACATCGTTTTGCCGCGATAGTATTTTAGCTCGTGACTTCTCCTTTACAAATTTAGAAAGTCTTGATTATAATCACTTGTTGATATCCCTCCCTAAATATCTGTTTTAACTTTTTTTTTCTAGAAATTTGAATATAAAAATTCTCATTGATATCCTACTCTTCTTAAAATATTGTGAAGTAAATATTCCTTCTAAACTTTAGAAGTTGCCAAAGAAAGAGAGTAAATCATGTTAGGCAATATATCATCGTAGAAATTTTATATTTCTTTCTTTCTTAACTAAAGGCAAAAGATGGTTTTTTTTCTTATTTGGATATAGAACAAAAATATCAAAATATGTACAAGGAGATGTTAATTTTAAAAACATGTTTTTTTAACTAGTGGGTGTCGAGTTCTATTATTTATCTTGCCTTGCCTAGAACTAGGCTAACAATTATGGAATGAGTAGCTAGATTTGTCCTTATAATTTGTTAAAATTTTAAATTGTAATCGTTTATGCATTTTGTAATTGTTGTGGATATATTTAAACACACCTCGACATGTGTAGAGGTCCATGTAAAATTTAAAAAACGTAAAATGTAAAATGTAATTGATTTTTTTTAAAAAAGAGGATCTTTGAAATTTAAATTGACCTCACTACCCATGGGTGTTGAGGTCCTCTTCAAACCCTTAACGAAACCCTAACACTAAATCGTATAAATATCTTATTCCACTTGTTTATGTTTCATATAAAACCAAAAACATTCCTCATTTATAATCTATACCATCCTACATGCCTATGATTTTCTAAATCCCAATTTCAAAGCATACCATAATGGATTCCCTTTATTGAGATATGAAGAATGACAAGTCGCTCAAAATTAAAAAAAATAATTGAGTGTTCTCTAGCGATTCAGTGGATGCACCTACGCACGTTTGTATTGTTAGCGTGTGCACCCTTTTTATATGCTCTCTTACATTGTGATAAGAGTTTCAAGGCCCAGTTTTAGGGCCATGGATGTAATGGGCATACAGTACCTCAAGGCCTAACAACAAGGTCAAAGGTCAAACAAAACAAACTAAGATTTGATCAATGCTTGTATGTGTGGATGAATCTTTTGAGGAAACGAGGAATGATACATGCACGGAATGAGTGACATGTATTAAAGTCAATTGAACCAAGCTATCAATTTTCAACTTAAAAAGATTAGTCAACTTGCGACAATTTTTTGGATGGGGTCCAGACATTTTTGGATTAATATGTCTGCATAGTGTTTGAAGACCTATGTCTTTGCTTTTAAATGCAGTTTGAATCAGTCGATTTAGAGTTCGAGAACTGAAGTTATGACCGTTTTAGTGATGAATGCACGAGCATAATTTCTGGACGGGATTATTACGGAAATTATGAGTTTCGAGCTTTTAGTTCGAGTTTAAATCATATTAGGTTTGAGTTTTAGGTTTAATTTTTATTATATATGACCCAATATTTTATTTAGTAGCTCTTATTATTTTATTATTTTTATTTTGAATTGTTGGTATTCAATTTTTAATAATTGCCTTTGGTCATTTACACTATATTTATAGGAAAGGAAACAAAAAGAAAATAAAGCTTTAAAAGTTGGTTAAAATAAATGGTAAACTAAACAACATGAATTAAACCAAAACACTCCGCTTAAATAACTCCTTCTGCGCATCATTTCATTAATCAGTTCCCCCAAAACGCATCGCTTTGCCGCGATAGTATTTTAGCTCGTGACTTCTGCTTTACAAATTTAGAAAGTCTTGATTATAATCGCTTGTTGATATCCCTCCCTATATATCTGTTTTAACTATTTTTTTTCTAGAAATTTAAATATAAAAATTCTCATTGATATCATGCTTAGAGGTGTGCATTCGGTTAACCGACCTGAAATAGCTATAACCGAATTAATCAACCTTCCAAAATTTTTAACCGTTAACTGAACTGAATTTTTTTTAAAAAATTAACCGAACCGAAATTTTTTCGGTTAATTAGGTCGGTTAACCGAATTAACCAAAAATTGTATGGTTTTTATTTTTGGTTAAAAATTAATCGAATTAACCGAATTACCCAAATTACCTGAATTACTCGAATTGAATCACTACATAATTAAAAATATTACATAAGTCTTTGAACCACTACATAATTAAAAACATTATATAATTCTTGAAATTAACACATAGTTGAAAAGTAAGTCTTTAATATTCTCCATTTATATCCATTTCTTCTCTCCAAAAAATCTCCATTTGCATTAAACCTAAAAAAAAAAACATGTGTAATTGGGTAGATACTTAAGAGTTAGACTTTAGTTTTATTTTTATTAGGTTGGTAATTGGGTAGACTTTAGTTTTAGTTTTATTGGGTTGGGTAATTGGATTGGGTTGGATAATTTTATTTATTAATTTTTTCGGTTAATTAACCGACCGGTTTCGAACCGAATTAGCCGTTAACCGAAAAATCATAAAAAAATTAACCGACCCCCGACCAAAAAAATTCGGTTAACTGACCAATTAACCGAATTTGGTCGGTGAACCGAATTTTTTCAGTTTTACCCGAATTATGCACACCCCTAATCATGCTCTTCTTAAAATATTGTGAAATAATGATTCCTTCTAAACTTTAGAAGTTGCCAAAGAAAGAGAGTAAATCATTTTAGGCAATACATCATCGCAAAATTTTTATATTTCTTTCTTAACTAAAGGCTAAAAGTTGGTTTTTTTTCTTATTTGAATATAGAACACAAATATCAAAATATCATGTTTTTTTAACTAGTGGGTGTCGAGTTCCATTATTTGTCTTGCCTTGTTTGGAACTAGGCTAACAATTATGGAATGAGTAGTTGGGTTTGTCCTTGTAATTTGTTAAAATTTTAAATTGTAATCGTTTATGCATTTTGTAATTGTTGTGGATATATTAAAATTTGAAAAATGTAAATTGTTAATTGTAACTGATTTTTTTTTAAAAAGAGAGGATCTTTGAAATTTAAATTTACCTCACCACCCATGGGTGTTGAGGTCCTCTTAAAACCCTTAACGATACCTAACACTAAATCGTATAAATATCTTATTCCACTTGTTTATGTTTCACATAAAACCAAAAACATTCCTCATTTATAATCTATACCATCCTACATGCATATGATTTTCTAAATCCTAATTTCGAAGTATACCATAATGGATTCCCTTTATTGAGATATGAAGAATGATAAGTCGGTCAAAATTAAAAAAAATAATTGAGTGTTCTCTAGCGGCTTAGTGGATGCACCTATGCATGTTTGTATTTTTAGCGTGTACACCCTTTTTATATGCTCTCTTACATTGTTATAAGAGTATCAAGGCCCAGTTTTAGGGCCATGGATGTAATGGGGATACAATACCTCAAGGCCTAACAACAAGGTCGAAGGTCAAGCAAAACAAACCAAGATTCAATCAATGCTAGTATGTGTGGATGGATCTTTTGAGGAAACAAGGAATGATACATGCACGGAATGAGTGACATATATTAAAATCAATTCAACCAAGTTGTCAATTGTCAACTTAAAAGGATTAGTCAACTTGGGATAAATTTTTGGATAGGGTCCAACATTTTTGGATTAAGATGTCTTCATAGCGTTTGAAGACCTATCTCTTTGCTTTTAAATGCACATTGAATCACTTGATTTAGAGTTCGAGAACTCAAGTTATGACCATTTTGGTGATGAATGCACGAGCATAATTTCTAGACAGGATTATTACGAAAATTACGAGTTTCGAGCTTTTAGTTTGAGTATAAATCATATTGGGTTCGAGTTTTAGTTTTAATTTTTATTATATATGACACAATATTGTATTTATTAGATCTTATTATTTTATTATTTTTATTCTGAATTTTTGATAATTATTAAGTATTTTAAGTTGTTTAGAAGTTTTATGTGAATAAGAAAGTTTAGTTTAAAACTACTTCTTGTTTAGGTTAATTAGAGTTCTAATATACTTAAGAGTTTTATTTAGATTTATTTAGCTAGCCTATATAAAAACATTTTCATTGTACAAAAATCAATTCATTATTATTCAATAACTTCTCTATTGAGTTAATAAATTATCTTAGAGTTTTTCTTTTTAGGAATTTTTCTTGAGTTTTCTTTTAGAAGAGTTTTAATAGTCTTTTTAGATTGTGGGGGTCATCTTCAAGCTTTTTCTTGCCAAGTTTTCTTTCTTAGAGGGGGAATTAGAGCTTTTTGAAAGGGGTTGTGGATTCTTCTTGTTTCCAAAGCTCCTTAGGACTTCTACATGCCACGTTTCATCTTTTCCATCTATCTTCTTTATTGTTCTAATATTTGATTTATTGTTCTATTTGATTTTTCTTAATTATTTATTTTAATTACTTTCTTTAATTTTTTTTACCTGACATGGACTTGTTTGCGTTTCAAGTAGTCAAAATCAAAGTTTCTTTCCCAACGTCTAGAGCCCTAAGTCCAATTCGCAACTTGGACAAACTTACGATCCTTTTCCGCTCTCATTCGTATCACATTCAGTAGAATCAAAGTGATCGAGTTTGACAATAGTTCAAGATGGTCTATGAAATTTAGACATATTTAAAGAACATAGATATGCATCATGATAAGGATTTGCATATAAAGATGGAGCACAATTGGAAAATTGTTGATGCCTATCACGTCATGTGTTGAGCCAATCATTTTTATCATATCTTATAACTTGTAATCAAGTTAAAGTATATATATTTGTAATCTTTGTGTTAAAACTCTCAAGAGATGCTTAATCATCAAGTTCTATAATGAATATAGTTGGGCATGATTGGATTTAAAGCTTTTCTCGGATTTGATGCATTAAGTGTAGTATATTCGTTTGTAAACTTGAAATTTTTTTCAAATAAATTGGTTAATAAATATATTCATGGATTGCATTAATATAATTTGTATAATTTTCCTTATATGGTTTTTGTACGAAAAGCCAAATAGAATAAAATATTAGCTCACTAGTTGTCTAATGTTTAAACTAATACTAAGCGATATTACGTAATCGGATCATAATACAGAATGACAGCTTGTATTAGTAGACGAACCTAAACACGTCCTTAGTCTATCGGAAATGAGCAAACCGATTGAAAGACTAATATGTTGCTTATCAAGTCCAATTGGGAAGAAGATTTATCTTGGGATCTAAGTAGATGACTCCCAGAAGATAGAGACTTAGATGTGACCGAATAGATTGAAAGTACATCAGACATGACCAAGAATAATAGATCCTGAATCCGTTTATGGATTTATTTACTTGTGACATTCATAGTGTGTCATACCTAAATCTTGTAGCATTAATCACAATAATGGAATTCATAGCTTGAGACAAGGGTAAATGACATCCTCTCATTTGCATTACATGGTTGATGAAAAGTAAACATGGACATGTGTCGTTCGTCTTTGTTCTAAATGAATTGATTACTACTTGATAGTAATTGGCTTTTCATGAAGGAAGATGTAATGGTTACCATGAGATAAAATAGTATCATATTGGGAGAATGAATACTATCCCAAAGGGATTAAGGATATACTATGAGGGTAACACATTTATGAAAAGGTATTGGACGAGTACTAATCGAGTTGCTTTCGTAATGGTATGTTATTGAGGAGAGCTCAGTCACGATGCTATAATGGAATGGAATCATTTGGAAATGAATGTGGTTTTCTCCAAAATGAAAATGAAAATGAAAATGAAAATGAAAATGAAAATGACTTAAAAATGAATTTATGTTTTTCGAATTAGATGAAGTAAAAAAATGGAAATAAATAATTTGGTCATAGTGAACCGTTGAATGTAGAAATATTAAATATATTTTCTCATAGACTTTTTTATGCTAAAATTGTCATGATTTTAACGGAATTAGAATTGGGTTGAGAAGATTATTTAATTGGAAATATATTGAGATTTTTATTTTGGGAAATAGAAAAACAAATATCAGGTTGGATCGAATTATAAAGTATTGAATTAAAAGCCCAAGAAGTACTTGTAATTGGACCCGATATGAGAGAGACCCAAAAGCTCCTCATGTTAATGAGTGGGATGACAAATCATAATATTATTAATTAGAATTGTCGTCCCCTATACTCTTAGATGCACTAGGAGTTCATTTTTCTAATTGACATAAACTTCTACAATTAAACAAGGGTTCTACCTCCTCTCCTTATAAATAGATGACACCAATATGATTATATACTAAACTTTAAGATATTGTTACTCTGCCTGAAAATAAAGAGAACTTATTTTCAACTATTGACATCTAACAATTCTGACGATTTGAATTTGAGAAGAGATATTTTTGTTTTCACACTTAAACAAAGAAAACTATTTCTAGTTCTGTGTTTTGATTCAAATCGCTTGAGCCCACACTCGAAGTAGTTCAGGGTATGAGAATAGAGGTGAAAGCCATTTGGTTGAAAGCCGAGAACGATAAGGATCCGTCTATCCAAAAACACATGTGAAAATTTAGTTTGGGGTTTATTGCTATAAATATCACAAACTGGGTCAATTTTTAAAATTTTAATTTTTCACTGTGTAACATCTTGATTTTGGGCCTAGTCAGAACAGTGGTTTCAGGACAACAAATCCGATGAGGAAAAATTTATTTTTACTATATTTTTATGGCCTAAAACTTCATGGAATGATTTCGTGAAAATTTCGTTCAAAAATTTTGACGTTTGGGCACTCAATTTAGTCAAAAGGACTAAATTGTAAGAAGTGCAAAAGTTGAGTTCTACATGTTAGAGGTGACCAATTGTTATGAAATTTTAAATTGGAGCTCTTTATATTGTAATTAGACCATTGGTTAAGTTATGGACAAAAGTGGACATGAGATAAGTGAAATAAAAAATTTTAAGTTAGGGGCATTTTGGTAATTTAGTAATTAAAATGAATTAAAAGGGAAAAAGATGGCAAATTGTGCTCATCTTCTTCATTTGGCCGAAATTAGCAAGGGGGAAGCTGTAGTTAGGGTTTTCAAGCTTCCAAGCTCCATAGTAAGTGATCTCAAGCCCCGTTTTTAATGTTATTTTACGTTTTTGAAGCCCTAGTAACTTGATTTAGCTTATTCTAGCAATAATTTAACCTAGGGTTCATATTTGAAAAATACCCATAGGTGAAATGTGTTTATTTTGATGTTTTATGGTAGAAAATGAAGTCTTAAATTATGTTAAACGATTTGTGCTAAGCGATTTTAAGTGAAAATGAGTAAAACGACATAATCGGTAAAAATACCTAATGTTCATAAGTAAGTGTTAGAATGAGAATTTGATGTTACCATAGAAGGGAAAAATGTTCAGAATGTTATAAAACATAAGAATATGGGATGAAGTTTAGTTTCCGAGCTTTGGGGCAAAAGTGTAAATATGTAAAAGTTTAGGGGCAAAATTGTAATTTTGCCAAAGTTAGAGTCGAGGGATGTTTTGATAAATGTGAGTATTAAATAAAATAAAATTTCTATTATAGGTCAAGAAGAACGAAATTCAGGGTTAGACCAAGGAAAGGAAAAGGTTGAAGACTAAGTTGATAGATGTGGCCATATTTTGTACCGAGGTAAGTTTACGGTAAATAAATACAATATTTCAATAATTATTATTAATGCTGCTATTTTCCAGCAATTATGTATTTATTTTATGAAATTATTTAATGCTGACTCAAGTATGAGACGATAGAGAATTAGTATTAAAAAGTCTCATTGAAACATTAGGAATGTATCGGATACAAATGTCATGACATTTGGGTAAAGAGATCCCATGTACGACCATGTCTGGGACATGGAATTGACATCATTGAGATTATGAGAGGTCCTATGTAGGACCATGTTTGGGACATGGCGTTGGTACCGAGATGAGAGGTCCCCCGTAAGACCATGTCTGGGACATGGCATGGGCACCGATATGAGAACTCCCATGTAAGACCATATCTGGGATATGGGATTGGCAGTACAGGAAACATCCCATGTAAGACAATGTCTAAGACATGAATTTGGCTTGTTATTATCAGAAAAGACACCCAAGTATCCTTATTATTCCAATGTGGCTCAACGAGCTAGTAAACAAATTATGTTCCATGAAAGTTCAGGTAAAAGCATAAATAGCAAATTCAGGTGAGTTATAAGAGTTAAGAACATATTATGTTATCAATTGAGAACCAACATTTCAGCAAGAGAAGAGTAAGTTATAATCATGAGTTATCTAAGTAAACAAGTAAGTGAACGAGTAAGAGCGTAAGTAAAGAGGAAATTAAAGATCATGACATTTGAGTATAATTATTTGTGTTAAATGTTGTTATTTATTTTCTTGTAAACTTACTAAGATTTATGCTTACTTATTTTATTTTCCTTCTTTTATAGTATTGCAAAGCTAATTCGGGGATCTTAAAGACGTCGGAGGGCGCTCACACTATCAACAACAACAACTCGGTATTTTATGATGATCAATGTTTGAGCTATGGCATGTATAGGGACTTAGTCATTTTGAATGTATGTCCTTATGATATTTCTAAAGGATGATGTGTAAATATGTGATAATGTTTAGCTATTAAAATGGCTAAGTAAGAATATGTTGGGTATTATGAATGCCTAGGTGATAGTTTATACCTAGAAATTATGAAAGAGTAAAAATTTGCAATGAAACAATTTTGGGACAGCAGCAGTGACGTGACTTTGAAAAATCACCAAGGATAGTATAAAATGAATTTGAGAGTGAATGATATATATAATTAAATCTTATCGAGTCTATTTTCATAGAAAAATAGCGGTGTCGGTAAAGGAATTTTATATTATGAGATATTTGAATTTTGGTTAGACAGGGTCAGAATGGTTTTTAGAGTCCCCTATTCTGACTTTATAAAATCATTAAAAATTGTAAAAAAATAATTATAAGTTATAATTTATATGTATAGATTCCTTAGTGAGTATATATTTTTTTAGAAATAAGTGAGAACACCATATGAAAATCATACGATGAAAAAATTGATTTTTAGTGAGTAAAGGTCAGAACCGTCAGGTAGTGAAATAGGGGAGACTTTAATGAATAAAATGTACTAATTGGATAAATAAAAAATTATAAACATTTTATTGTAAGATAATATATGAGTCTAGTTTTAGGTAAAATTTACGGATCTAAATTTCAAGTTTTGTAGCTCGAGTTATAGTTAAATTAGTGACTGCTGCGCAGGTACACAACATTATGGTGAACAGTGAAATAAATTTTAAAAGTAAATTTTTGTGCCCCGAACTAATAAGTTAAGTTAAGTAACACCCTACGCTCAACTCTGGAAACGGTCTCGGGTAAGGGGTGTTACACACTGTGCAAGAAAACCGTTTTCAAACTGAATTTTTTCCAACAACTTTTGTGAAATATTTTCTCTATTTTGTTGAGAAATTATCTCATTAGCTTTCAATTTCTTTTGCTTATTTTTTAAATCATGATTAATATAGATCATTGTGATTTAGTTTTCATTCTAATAGTTGGGTGTGGCTAGTTGTGAAAGTTAATGATATTGTGAGTTTTTATATATGTTGAATTGATAATATTCATGGTTACTTGTGTTAATTGATGCATGCCTTCATCCTTGCCTTCTAGTATACATAGTTGGAGATATCCAACATTGGGGACTTGAAATAGGTGAACTGTCTATTGCAAGCAAGCATCACCACCATGAACACCAATTAATATACAAAGTGTTAGGCTCTATTACCAAATTGAAGAAAACAATCGATTCTTACAAAAATATTTTGAGTAGTTATATAGAGTGGCTAGTGTTGGGAGTATGCCCAAAGACCATCATATGATGATTGTAATAACATACTTTTACCTAGTTTGCTAATAAAGGCATTGTCATTATTGTTTTTAGTATTTATTTCTCTATTTAAAAAATTTGTATAATGATAATGTCAAAATAATGACAACTAAGAATGGACAAAAATAATATATTGAGACTAATATGTGCTTGATCGATGGCAAGTTTTGTTATAGATATGTTATATCAATTCAACACATTAGTATATGTTAGAGAATAATATACCAGGTTATTATGTAATAGTCACAATATTTCTCGTGGTGATAATTGTATGTATGATCCTTAGACTTGAGATCATCATTGTTCCAACATCATGAATTGTATGCCTTGACATAGTCAAATGTCTCCCATAAATGGTGGTATTATAAAGATTGATGTTGGGTGTGCCACAATATGTGTAGTGGGATGTGAGTGATCAAAATAAAATTTTCCCCTCCTACATAATAGGAGAAATATCTTAGGCCTCTTAATCAAGTGAGACTAGAAATGCATGACCATACTCAAATGAGTTGATATGAGATATCACACTTATTTGTTTATCTTATTCTACTCAGGAGACAAGAAGTAAGATATTGATCTATACAAGTGTGACGAAAAAATGAAATAACTATGATAAGGTGGTGGTGAAGAGAGAAAAAAAGTAAAGAAGAAAAAGATGAAAAGAAAAAAAATGAATGATGGTGTCTATGGTGATAGGGGCAACACAACCAAGTCAAATGGTAGGAAAAAGGAAATGACAGAAACAAGGTGAAAGAAAGGAACGGGAGGGAACATAAGGAGTGAAAAGAGGGAGAAAAAAGGGAAAGGAGAAAGAAGAAAAGGGAGGAAAGATTCCTAGCTCATGACAACTAAGAATGGGCAATAAGGAGGGGAGTTGGCCAAAGAGTGCTGAATTTTAAAAATAAAATACGTAAGGGGGATTCGAACTTGGGTCTCATGGATAACTAAGCTTGTTATTAACCACTAGGCTAGCACTCGATCTTATTGAAATGCTATCGATAACTAAATAAAAATGGGCTGTGACAACTCTACCCTCCTTAAAAGAAATTTCCTCCTCAAAATTTATTTGATCTGAACAGATGGGGATATTTTTGACAAATCGAGTCCCGCGACTCCCAAGTAGCTTCCTCAATGTCATTATTTCGCCACAAAAATTTTAGCAGTGGAATTTGATTTTTCCCTAGAACCTTAACCTCATGCACCAAGATCTAAACTTGTTCCTCCTCAAAAGAAAAATCTAGTTTCACCTCTATCTTCTCAATCAGAACCACATGAGATGGGTTATATTGGTACCGCCTTAGCATAGAAACATGGAACATGTCATGGATATGATCCAACTCAGGATGTAACTCTAACTGATAAGCTACCGATCCAATCCTCTTAAGGATCCTATAAGGCCCTATAAACATTGGGATTAGCTAGCCCTTCTGACCAAATCTCAAAATCTTCTTCCATGGTAATACCTATAGAAATACTTGATCCCTGACACTAAACTCTATGTCCTTTTTCTTAAAGTTTGCATAAGACTTCTATCGATCTGAAGCCATTTTCAATCTGTCTTGAATCAGCTTAACAATACCCTCTATCTCCTAAACCAGTTCTGGACCCAACATTTTCTTCTCACCCAACTTGGTCCAACTTAAAGGTGTTTGACACCTTCGACCATACATTGTCTCGTAAGGTGCCATTTGTATGCTCGATTGAAAGCTGTTATTATACAAAAACTCTACTAGCAACAAATGCTCCTCCCAACTACCTCAGAAGTCGATAACACAACTCCTAAGTATATCCTCAAGGATTTGAATAACTTACTCAAATTTCTCATTAATCTATAGATGAAAAGCCATACTAAAGTCCAGTCGAGTACCAAGTGCTCAAGTAGCTTCTTCTTGAACCGAGATGTAAAACTAGGATCCCAATATTAAGTAATCAATACCAGTACCCCATACAATCTCACAATCTCAGAAATATACAACCTTGCCAAATTTTTCAGAGAATAGTCTATACGAATTGGTAGGAAGTAAGCTAACTTAGTCAGTCTATCCACAATCACCTAGATTGAATCTTTCTTAGTAGGTGTTAAGGGAAACCCACTAATAAAGTCCATAGTCACTAGCTCCCATTTCTGCTGAGGAATCTTAATAGGTGTAACAAGCTAGAGGAGAACTGGTGCTCAACTTTTACTTGCTAATACGTTAAACTCATAGCCACATAATCGATTACCTCACGCTTTAGACCCAACCATTAGTAAAGTTTTTTCAAATCATTGTACATTTTATTTCCTCCAGGATGCATAGCATAAGGGCTACTATCCATTTCCTGAATAATAGACTATCTCAGATCCTTATCGTCCTGCACATGATACCTCCCACAAAAACATAGAACACCAACTGAATTTAACCTAAAATTCGTAATCTTACCATCCTCAATTTACTTAATCCAAGGCAAAAGAGACATCTAAAGGCTATTTCATTTTAATCTCTTTGACCAAAGTAGGCTTTACTTGAAACTCTACGAGTAAGCCTCCATCCTCATACAAACTCAACTTAGCGAACATCACTCTCAAATCAGTCATTGACCTCCTACTCAGTGCATCTGCCACAACATTAGCTTTTTCCGGATGGTACTCAATGATACAATCATAATCTTTAAGAAACTCTATCCATATACGCTGCCTTAAATTCAACTCTTTTTGGGAGAGAAGATACTTAAGACTTTTGTGATCTGTGTAAATAAGACACTTCTTAGTATATAGATAGTGCCTCCAAATTTTCAGCGCAAAAACCATAGCTGTAAGTTCAAAGTCACGAGTCGGGTAATTGCAATCATGCGGTTTAAGCTGCCTTGATGCATAGGCCATAACCTTACCATCTTGCATCAATAACCACATAATCCTTTCTAGACTCAGGTTGAATCAGAATCAGTGCTTGTGTTAACACAAACTTAAGCTTCTCAAAACTGGCTTACTACTCTTTGGGCCACTTAAAATGAGCACTCTTCCTCAACAGCTTAGTCATAGGGGTCGCAATCAAAGAAAGTCGCTCCACAAACCTCCGATAATAACCGACTAACTCAAGAAAACTTTGGACCTTAGAAACATTCTTAGGCTACTTCCAATCCAAAATAGCCTCAATATTCTTTGGATCAATACAAATAACTTCAGTAGATACCACATGACCCAAAAACATCACTTCTCTAAGCCAGGATTCACACTTACTAAGCTTAGCATAAAGCTTATTTTCTCGGACAATTTGCAAAACAACCCTAAAATGTTCATTATTCTCATATTTGAACTTAGAGTATCGATAAATACAACGACAAGATGGTCAAGGTCAGGCTAAAATATTAGGTTCATTAAGTCTATGAAAGAAGTCGAATCATTCGTAAGACCAAAGGGCATCACCAGGAACTCATAATGACCATATCGAGCCCTGAATGTGGTCTTAGGCACATCAGATTCCTTCACCTTCAACTGATAGAAACTAGATCTTAAATCAATTTTAGGGAATACTGTAACAAGTCAACAATATTATGTAAGGGATACTTGTTCTTTATAGTCAGCTTGTTTAGTTGTCGATAATCATTACAGAGCCTCATCGATCCATCATTCTTTTTGACGAAAAAGATTGAAGCTCCCCTAGGCAAAACATTTGATCTTATGAAACCATGGTCCAAATGTTCCTAAAGTTGAACCTTAAGCTTTTTAAGTTCTTTAGGTGCCATGTGATAGGGAGAAATAGACATCGGAGCAGTCCTAGGAAAAAGATCTATGCCAAACTCAACCTTTCGCTCTGGAGATAATCTAGAAAACTCTTTCGAAAAAACGTCTGGAAACTCTGGCACAATTCAGATACTCTCCACAGTTGACTCATTTGCACTTGTATCCAAAATGTACGCCAAATAATCCTTGCATCCTTTTTGAACCAATTTTTCAGTCATCATAGAGGAGATCACATTAGACAAGTAATCTTTGTGCTCACCTACCATCACGATCTCCTTGCTGACAGATGTCTTCAGAGTAACTCTATTAAATCTATCAGAAACACTTCCTTTTGAATTTCTAATGAAAAAATTCTATAGATCTTGTTCACAATAACATATTGTCCTAAAGAACTGACTACAGTTACGCCACTAACAATTTCCTCTACCCCAACACCTAGTTTATTAGCCAACAGACGAGAAACATACGAGTTGGTAGATTTAATATCTATAAAAGCAAAGTACTAAACATAATCAATTGTAAAAGTACATGCGATGAAATCAGCTGCATCTTGGTCCTCTCTGCGTTTGGTTACATAAAGAAGAGCAGGCTGCTTAGCCTCAGTTGTAACAACTTGTTTTCAGTGAAATCGAAACAGTAGTTTTGGGACCACAAATTCGATGAGTAAATTATTATTTTATTATTATTTTAATGTCTACGGGTTTATAGTAAGGTTGTACTAAAATTTTGTTAAGAAATTTTAATGTTTGCATGATTAATTAAGTGAAAAGGACTAAATCGTAAAAGGTATAAAAGTAGAGTTCTATTTGTTAAAAGGGTCAAATGGTTATGACACTTTAAACTAAAGGACTTGGATGGTAATTAGACCAATTGAAGTGATAGTGGATGTTTATGGACATGGTTTTGATGTAATTATTAAAGTTTCTAACGGTTAAAATAGTAATTAGATAATTAATGTTAAAACAAAAGAAAAGAAAATGGTATCATCTTCTTTAGTTTGTTCTCCACCGAAATTAGGGATAGAAAACCCCATTGTTGAAGTTTGAAGGTTCAGCTAAGCTCTTTTGCTTGCATGGTATGATTTTCAACCCCATTTTTAATGATTTCTATGTTTTTGAGTTTATTTTAGCTTAATCTTGCTAGCCTGAGGGTCAATTTGTAAAACTTTTAAAGATTGGGGGTTATGCCATGAATGTTTTTGAATGGTTCTTGATGTTTAATGGTAGATTATTAACCTTTTTTGAGAAATAAACAAGTTTTGTAAAGTGATTTTTGATGAAATTTACATATAGGGATTGGTTTGTAAAAATAGTAAAAGGTCGTGAAAAATTTATGAAATGATGGTTTATATGGGTTGATATAAGTCCCTAATAAATTTAGTTAGCTTGAATGGGGAATTAAAATGCTTAGATTTGATTTATGAGCTAAGGACTAAATTATGAAATGTTAAAATATTAGGGGTAAAATATTAATTTTGCGTAAATATGAAACTAAGTTGAATACTAGAAGTATTAAATTTGCTGAAGTTGTATATTTAGATCAAGATAAACCACGTATGGATCTAGATCGGGGAAAAACAAAAGCCTTGGATTAGTTTGACTTCGTTTCTACGCCCTTAGTCGTCGAGGTAGATTCGTACGAACGATTGTTATATTTATGCTATTCAAATGTATGATATTATGTTTTCAAAATGTAATTGAATGATGAATATCCAAATCAATGCTATGACGGTTACTAAGTCCCGGTTGAACCATATGAAATTCGTAGGATACAAATGACATATCATTAGGAATTTCATGTTTCGGGTGTTGGTCTTAAATGTACTACCGATGGCTGAGGTCCTGTATTTGTTGTGGATACTCCACAGCTTGTGTAGCTTACGTTCTGACCCATAGCTCGTGTGAGCAGACCCATTTCACAGCTTGTGTGAGCAATGATGTAAAAAAATGTTACAGTTTTATGTTTAAGCATACTTCGTGTGAGCTTTCCTGAGTATCCGACGAAATTCTAGATGGTTCAATGGGAAAGAAAAGGGATTGAAATGGTAAGTTTCCAAATGGAATTATGCATATGTTCATGGAAAGGATGTATAAATCAAATGATGTATTTCACATGGTAATGACTTATCATATAGATTATTCAAATGAATTATGTATAAATGCACTAACTTGTGTATTGATGATGATGCATAGGCTTGTTCCAAGCTTGTGGTTTGGGTTTCTTGATGCTTATACTTTATGCTATGCAAATGTATGGTAAGTTATGTTTTATTTTCTACGAACTTACTATGCATTATGTGCTTACGTAGTTTCTCTCTAATGTTTTATAGATTATCAGAAGCTTGATCGGTTTGGAAGCTCATCGGAGATCTATCACACTATCCAGTATAAATATTGGTAGTTTTTGAATGTTTTGTCCAAGGTTATAATGACATGTATAGGTGGACTTATAATGATGTTTAGTTGGATGTTTGGTTGATGTTTTGGCATGTATAAATTGTATAAGTTAACTTTGTTGGTACATTTGATGCCATGTGAGATTGTGGTTATATTATGTTGCATATTTTGAATGGCTCAAATTGTATGTATTCAATTGGTATGATCATGGCCAAGTTATGGCATGATTGGAAGGTATTAACTAGATATTGATGCTTGAAATTATGTAAAATTGACATGTTTAGGGAAGCCCTGATGAATGCATTTGAGGTGCCTTTGAATGGCATATTGGTTAGTTGAATTAGGACTTTCGAAATGGCAAATATATGTATGTTTTGATGTGGATTTGGTGCCTTGTAAATGTGCACAAAATACTTATATGTTCATGCATGAAATGATATAGGAAATGGCTAGATTTTAGGCAAATTTATGTCCACACGGCCTAAGACACGGGCATGTGACTCAGTTGTGTGTGACACATGGTTTGGCGACACAATCGTGTGTCATTTGAGAGTTCTGTTGTATGCAAGTCAGTGAATTACATGGCCTAGCACACGGCCAAGCACACGGGCGTGTGTGGCAACTCAGAGAGTTACATGGCTTGACACACGGGCGTTTGACATAGCCGTATGACCCTACTCAGAGAGTTACAATGGTTAGGACACGGGCTAGGACACGGTCGTGTGTTCCTAGTTCTAAGGTTACATGGCTTGAGACACGGGCGTGTGTCTAAGCCGTGTGAGGTACACGGCCTGGCCACACGGCTGTGTGACCCTTATCTCCAGATTTTAGCGAATTTTTCTTAGACTTTTCAAATGTTTTCAAATTGGTCCTGATTTGTTTCTAAAGTATTCTTTTGGTCTCGAGGGCTCGACATTTATGTTTAAATGTTCTGTTTGTACGGTAATGCTGTGTAACCCTAATTTGACGATTGGTACCGGTTAAGGGTGTTACATCAACCCTTTCCGCACCTTGACCCGATGCTCGTTGTCCCTGCCCAACCTAATACATTTTTTTGACCTTGACCTCTTTGAGGCTACTACCAAGTCCTCTGATTCTAAACCGTGTTTTGCATCGGAGCTTGCATCTGATCACTTTGATGTGAACAGTCCTTAATCTTATGATTTGTGAACCCGCACCTCAGACAAGCACCCATCCTCTTCCAACATTCACCTGAGTGCTTCTAACAAAAATAAGCACATTCAGAGTCCTGCCTCCGGTACCAACTACTGTATTATTCTGTCGAGGTCTATCCTCTCTGGCTCACTTTAGGGCTCGTGATGTCGTGCCAGTAGGACCAACATCTCTCTTAATTGAAGTCTTAGCCTTATCTCTCTTCTCGTGCTCCGCACACCTAATCTCCTCCACAATTTTGGTTTTCTCAACCAAAACCTCAAAAACTCTTTCCTAATATGGAGCATCCTGAATCATCAGATCATTTTCGAATCTTACACACTTGTCCTAATTAGTCACAACCATCCCCTAAGCATAACGACTAAGTCTATAGAATTCAACTTCGTACTTAGCCATGATCATATCCCCTTACCTTAGCTCAATAAATTCAAGCCTGCGGGCCTCCACATATCTGCGCCCACATATTTCTTCTGGAAAGAATCTTAGAAATAATCCCAAGACAATCTCTCAGCCTATGTATCCCTCATAACAGGCTATCATCATCGGTAAGCCTCGTCCCTTAATAGAGATACTGCACCCTTCAGTATTTTCTTTGGGGTACAATCCATATCATCCAAGATCCTTTCTATAGCCTCCATCCAATACTCGACTATGGTAGGGGTCAACCCAGCAATACCCTTGAATAATTCAACTCGATTGGATTAAAGCTTCTCAGTTACGAACCCTAGACTGCCAGATCTGGTTTGGGCTCCAGCCACCTACTGAAGAACCCTAAGCATAGCCTGCGATACAACGTCATCAATAAGCTCTTAATGACTACCTTGAACGGTAGGTGCATTGTAAATATGCTCGACTATGGGTTCAGGGGTACGCACTTGAGATACAAAAGACTCAACTTGGGGCTCACATCCTTGTGCTCCACTGGCTAACATACCACGGGTTTGTACACCCCAGGTATTCATATCACTTTCTTTATTTTATTCTTTATCTATAGTTTAGAAATAAAGTTCTGGTTATTAATCAGAGTATTTTCAGTCTAAAGTTTGACTACAATTTACAATCTATAGTTTTTCTATAGTTTTAGTAGTAACAACACTATGTAGGATCGGCTTCGGAGTTTCGAATTTTTGAAATCAAATTTTTAAAATTTATTTGTGGCATGGTTTCCAAAATACCCTTTAAAATATGCATGCAAATTTTACTAAAAATCATAGTCCAAGTTTTAAACTATGACTCTAATACCACAAAATGTAACCTTCTTAACCCAATGTAGACGTTATGGTTGAATTTTGAAAACTACATTAACCACAAAAATGGTCTAAATTAAACTTTCGTAATTTCAAACATATTTTAAAACATTTGGCTTATTCGTTCAAACTTAGTGAAATGGAATGTTCATTTTAATTTCGCAAAAACATGATAATTTTGGAAATCTTTAGATTTAATATTTCATTTGTAAATATTTAATCGTTTTTCAAAACAAATTTGGATTTGAATAAAAACCTCGTTTTTCAATATTACAACGGAAAAGTGTGTTGTTGGCAGATTTTATGTAAAAATTGAGTTTTATGCATAAACACTTTATAATACCAATTTAAGCAGTTTTAAAACTCCAAAATCATGCAATCAAATAATCCCAAAGTAAAGTCCCATGCGACAATCCAATTGAAAATTAATACAATTGACCACCGCCAGGCGTGTGGAATGACAGAAATGTGCAAGTGTACACAATCGCAACAAGTAATAAAGTGACAAGTAAATGTCGAGTTATCGTAACCACAGGGACTGTGAAAAGAATTATTTATGAATGCAATTTAAAACACTTTGGTGAAGAAAAATATTTTGATGTGAGAAGGTGATTAAAAACTAAAATTTTAACTAAGTAAAATAAATAAAAAATAAAATAAAAGTTCCAATGCACAATTTCAAAAGATGATTTTAATCAAAATGACATAATTGTGCTAGATTGATTACATTTCTTAACTTAGAATTATTAAACTTATGTTTATGTTGTTACGAATAAATTCAT